>NC_140086.1:124796871-125161871 GCF_964237585.1 Gallinula chloropus
CGTAAATCACGGGTATGACTCCAAGCCTCCTCACAGACTTGGTGTGAACCAGCATTCTGCACTGTGAGATATATAATCTCAGAGAGCAAGTACTGAATTCTCTACAAAACTCATGTTACCACATATGAACGGTAGGATAAATGCATGTTCCACCGCAGATGTGAGATAATACCCATAGCGTGCAGTCAATAGAGACAATATATATAGAAAGCAATGTGGGATGAGTGGTAGGGGCAGAGATGCGTTAATTCAGTGTAACGTTCAAGACAAAGTGGTGTGCCATCTTCCCTTTTACCACAAACAAGCTCAAATAACACTTTGTATTATCCTTTCTATCTGCAAAATGAAGCAAATGTTTAGTGGAGGCTCTTTTTTTAGAAACATCTCATAGTACATATTAAATAGAGGCACCCTCATCTCACAGAGATATGCTCTATCTTGCATTAATCAGAGTTGGTGCATTTCTACTCACTTTATCAGCTGACCTAGTGGTAAATTTCTTTTTGCCTGGCCATGATATTCTTGCATTCAGAACATATCTTCTGCCTGTAGAATTGCGCTCTGGGTTCCCAGATACTCACCAGAGGGCAAACAGCTTAAAGATTAATTTTTGGATAAACTGGCTAACATAGATTTTGTTTCTTTAATAAATATTGTTACTACTGTTACATAGTATGAGCCAAATGCAGCAGACTTTATTTACTTGTTAGTTCTTATTCCTGGAAGATAATAGAGGGAGAGAGTTAATACTTTTATGGCAGTTGAGAGGAGATAGCTTTTTACTAAAGACAGTTTGGGGAAATAATAATGTTACACGCAGAAATGTATTACATATTGCTTTATTTGCATATTTTGTGTGATTTATGAAAGGACAGCCTTATATTAGACTGGATTTGATTTTGCTTCATATAAAATATGTCTGTGTAATCTGTATGAAAACACTGAGTATACTAAGTCCAGAAGTCTATGTATCTTTTCTTCTTTATTTAGAAGCAGTGTATGCCAGTCAGCAGATTCAAAACAAACATCAACTATCTCATAACAAACTACAGATGATGGGTCATTTTTTTCTTTCGGGGGGAAAGAGAAGCACAGAAAGGAAAGTAGATTCATGGTCCAAAATATATTTTTTTCTTCTCAACCCTTACAACAATGAAATAAGGAACCTGAAGACTTTTTTTAACACGCGGGAAGGACAAATATATAATAAGTACAGTGGCTACAGACCTTTCTCATAGGACTCATCATAATAGCATAATGGTTATCAGCTGAAAATGTCAGATGGAATCTTTAAATGGCAATTGGTTCATGAACACAGGTGTCAGCAAAGAACTAAAAGATCAGTTCTTAAATGTTGTTAGACTGACCTTATTAATGACCTTAAACTGCAGTGATTTCATAGTCAGCGCTCCAATTTAGTGGTACCTAATATAAAAATGGTCTGCAGAAATAAGATTGCAGTAGCTTGGGCTAATATGAAAAAGCACTGAGCAAGAGAAAAAGCACAATGTTACTTCATGCATGAAGCATTTCACTAAGTAAACTTAGGAACGATGATGGGATTTATTGCTCTTTCAGGTTTAGTGTGGATAACTAACCATACAGCTTCAGCTTACTGCATCATGTAACAGGAGGATATCTATGGAGAAAGCTTAGCCAACGATGTTAAAGTGGACATCAGGACAGATATGATCAAAATTTTGCTGGATCAACCAGATCATGTGTATCTGCAGCATGCTATCAACGATGTTATGTCTACATCATTCTCAGCATTGATTCATCATGTGTGCACAATTGCAGTTCCAAAGTTAGTTTATGTGGATCCAACTAGAGATTGGCACCACACACAGCAGGCACATGCTATCCCAACACGCATTTTGTAAACAAATTTTCTGCTGGGGATAGATTTGAACTGTGAGAGCCAAGTCAGCTGCTCCAAACTTAAGCTGTTTTTAAAACTGTTGCTTTTAACCATCCTTTACAGATAATTTTCTTTGTGTTTACAGTATTTTACAATAATTTTGTATTCCTAGTTTTCAAATTTTGACTAAAAGCCAGGAGGAATATGAAAGTGGAGTAGTTCTTCAAGTCAGGACATTTTTCCTGAGCTGTCTGAATAATTTCTGACAGCTAAATCAGAAAACAGATACGGACACACACCAATGAAAGTACTTACAAGAAATTCTACTGTGATCTGGTATATAGTGTTCATATATTTATTAATAATAAAAAGAAATAACAAAAATATGTTTGTTGGCACTTTAAATTCTAATATCAGAAAAAGAATGATTCTAATATTTTAATTTATTCCACAAATTTGTGTTTTCAAGGCCAAATTAAAGATACAATAAAACAGCAACATTTGAAATTTTCCCACTAGTTCCTGCTTCAGTCACATAATGTCAGACAGATTTCCAAGTCTTCAACGCATATTGTGAGAACAGTTTTAATCAACATTGCTTTTTCTTCTAATATCCAAAAAGATTATGTACGATTGAGACTATATCGGTATGTCCAAAGCCTGTCTTTTAGCTGACTATTCAATGGCCTAATAAAAAGTTAGACCACTCTCAATTGGCCTTTCCACTCATACAGTTTCTGTCACTTGGGCTTGTCAGAAAATCAGTAAGCCTTAATGTGGATTAGTATTAGATATAGAATAAAAATATTACTCCTTTTAATAAAATCAACACTGTAAATAAAGTCAGGAATTCCAACTAAATCACATGCTTCTACAGTTATCCGCAATCCAAAATCCCCAGGGGTATTTCAGAAGCAACATTACTATTGTCTATAAGGAGTCTAACATTACAGAGAACTAGGGTGTAATATCTCTCCCATTTTATAATGAAACAGTTGGCTTTTATCAGAAAAAAATACAAAATTAACTGAAAATGTCACAGAATCACAGAATCACAAGGTTGGAAAAGACCTTCAAGATCATCAGGTCCAACCGTTCCTGTCCTATGCTAAACCACATCTCTAAGTACCTCACCTACCCATCTTTTAAACACATCCAGGGATGGTGACTCAACCACCTCCTTGGGCAGCCTGTTCCAAATCCTGGCAAGTATTGATAATACAGTGCTAGGACCTCCTAGTACAGAAATATTGTTATTATGGGAAAATTAGACAATGTAGGTGCCTTACAGAAAACAGAAAGGGCAATATTTGCCATACCCAGGCAAAGAACTCATGGCTGCCCAACTCCAAAGGTCATGTCTTGACATACAGACATACTTTCCTCCACCAGAGCTCTCAGCCATGTTCCGCTCTCCTGCACACATTTCTTCGTCTGTGTAAAGCCAACAAGACAGCTCTTGAATGAGAACACAGTCCTTCATTCTCAACTGAAGCTTTCAGTTCATATATAAAGGACTAACTAAACTTCCTCTTTACTAAACATTCAGGAAAACAACTGTCATTTTCTTTTGCTTTCTAAGCAGGTGACAATTTGTATGGATATTAAGGAGGAAAGGCTTGTCTTATGTCAAAGGTGTAAGCAGTTTTGCTTAAATGTTTATGGTGTCTCAAGACTTATTCCTGTGTTTTATGCACACAATAAATCAAAGATAAAGAAGACTTTAGCAGTGCTTTTAAAAATTCTCATGTGCCTATTTATTCTTCTATGACTGTAAGGCAACAAGAAACAGAGTAAAGGGTGACATTGGACAAACCCGATCATCATCTCCAGTTCTTTACCTTAACATATTTTGCCAGAGTATAACAAGCTTTTCAATAGCAGACTTTTTCATATTCACAGGCATTTCAAAATATATAATATTAATGAAAATTAAGGGTGAACACAAAGAGCACAGAGCTCATCTATTTTTAAATAAAAATTTACTGACAGCCTTACTGAAATAGATAAGATGATCCTTTCTAACTAGGGCTAATTTGGTAGGAAAAAATCATAATGAAATAGTTAAACACCAAATGAAAGGGTCAGCTTCTTGCAAGATTAAATGCTAACTGACTTCGATTTTTCTCCTGGGCCTCCACAATGGAAATTTACAGCAATTCTTTAGAATTAGGTGCCTTTAAAACTCTGGGCCAAATTCATTTTACATGTAACTCCACTGACTTAATGAGGCTGTATCAGAAATAAATTTGGCCCAAAGGGTTTTTAATATGACCTGAAAAGCCAACTACAAATAATACAGTGCCACTTAGTGGCAAGGAAAAAAGTTTTCAGTATGTGAGATACAAAGACATTCAGGCATACAGATGATTTTTCTGGTGCTATTTGTATTTGAGATTTTGATACAATCTTATCTGATAGCTTCCAGTTACATTAAGCTCATTATTGCCACAATATTATATGCATCTTTTCATATAAAAATACAAAAATGTCTCCAAAGAGGGAATGAAAGCGAGCTCTTGTAATTAATGTAGCATTAAGAACACTCCCTTCACATTATATCTTCAAATTATAGCCATTTTCTAAAAAGGTTAGAATGCCTGTAAAAGGCATAAATATGTTACAGCTATTTGTATTTCTTATGCTTGAGTAATGTATGTGTCACCTTCCTCAAAAATCGTCCCTCAAAAAGGTCTACAGTATTTCTTTTGTTTAAGTACCTATAGAATTATAGTTATGGGGAGAAACACCTATACTTAATAGCATTTTAAATGGTGGTAAGTAACTCATTATCCAGTGCAATAATATTCTATTTCCAGGAAAGAATGTGTAAAGACAAGAGAGTATTTCAAATGAAATAATAAAAATTAATTCCAAAAGTATCTGAAATAGATCCTTGTTGTCCATCAACCAGTTGCAAAAAGGATGATCCTTATACTTGTGCAGGAAGAACCACCTCAAAGGACTGTAAATTTGACAAATACTCTAAAGCCAAAGAGGAAATGCATTGGCTCCAGCAACCAAAATAAAAACCTGATGTGTACAATGGGAACAAAATTAGTCTCTGTCTTCAGAATACTCAAAGAGCTGAGTATGAGTTTTTGTTACTAATACTTGGTTGTTTATAAGCACTTTTAAATCCACTAAGGCTCATTATCTCTGATAAGGTTAAACAATCCTTTGGCAATCATTGTAGCTGCCATTCATGTTTTAATCCTTTCTTTTATACTGCTACTGAAACTTGCTAAAAAGAGGACTTTAGTAATAATTTTGCAATTATACCATTGATTAATTTTTTACTTTGAACAAGGTACAGAATTTATACATCTTTGAATATTTAGGGTGAAGAGACAAGTGACCATTGCCTATCGAACTTCGATAACTAAATGAATAAATAAATAAAAAGATTTTTTTAGAATTAAGTAACATTACATCTAATAACTTTCATATTCAAAGCATATTACAGAACACACAGTACTGAATCACTTGACCTGCTGTAACAGCAACCAAGCAGTAATTAACCAGTATCTGCCTTTTAAAAAAACAAAAAAAAATTCTTACACATCACCTACAGCAAAGCTTGTGTTTCTATTTACTTAATGAGTGAAAAATGCTCTAGAAAAACTTGGCTACAGTTATTAATAATCAATAAATTTCATACTGTAATCTTACCTGAAGATTTTTAAAATGTTTTTCTTACCTCAGTTATCTACAAAGTTTTTAGGGAGTTGATTATAGCATTATAACACTATAATGTTACAGTAATTTAAAAAAAAATTAGAAAAATATTACATAAGTCAGGAGATAGCTGCATTAATATTTTACATCAAAACAGGAACAGACTTCTGAAGTAGGAATCCTGACTGTCTCCCACTTACCAAAAAATCATAGAACTATAGAATAATTAAGGTGTGAAGGTTCTTTGCTGGTGCCCTTATCCAGGCCTCTGCTCAAAGCAGGTCCAGTTAGATCAGGTTGTCCAGACAAGTGTTAAAAATCTCAAAAAATTGAAGACCCCACAACCTTTGTGGGAAACCTGACCCAGTGTCTAGCCATCTTCATGGTCAGAAAAAGCCTTTATTTTTATTGAGTTGCAATTTTCAGATTTCCAGTTGCTGTCTTTTATCTTTCACCCCAACACTGTGTAAAAGACACTGGTTCTGTCTTCTCTACAAACTCCTAGCAGCTAGTCAGACAGCAATAAGATTGCTCCTCAGCCTTCCCTTCTCAAGTCTGCACAGACATACATTTTCATCCTCTCCTTCGACATTGTGTACTCTAGCTGCCTCCATCACACTCACTGAAGCAAGTCAATACCTTTCTTGCTCCAAAGAGACCAAAATGGACACTGTAATTCAGAAGTGATATCCTAAACGCTGAGCAGAGAATAAGGTGTGTTGACCGATTTGCTACACTCTTGCTAATAGAGCTCAGCCTTTGTTGTTGCCAAGGTTCACAGCTGGCATGTTCAACCTACTGTTCACTGACAGCCCCAGGCCCTTCTCTGCAAGGCTGCTTTCTAGTCAGTTGGCCCCCAGCCTACACTGCCTGGTGGGAGGGAAGGACACTTGGTTTTGCCTTTGTGCTTTTTAGCCTCATAAAGTTCCCGTACGTCCAATTCTCCTGCGTGTTCCTCTGAATGGCAGCCCTACCCTCCAGCATATTAACTACCTTCTCCAATTTGATATCATCCATAAACTTGTTGAGAGTGTATTCTGTCCCATTGTCCAGGACATTTGTAAAGACATTGAGCAGTATTGGCATTGATCCTTAAGGAACACCATTAGTTTGACCAGTTGGACTTTTCCCCTCTGATTCTTCAGGCTAGCCAGTCCAGACAATTTTCTAGTCATATAATTGTTCACATATCCAGCCCTTATCTCATTACTCTGGTTAAAAAGTTACTGTGCAAGATCGTACCAAAAACCTGGCAAAAGTGAGAGCATAACCTACCCACCACTCTTAACACAGAAGGCAGTCACATTGGTTAAGTATGACTTCTCCTTGGCAAATACACGTTGGCTTTTCCCAATCACTGTCTTGACTTTGACATGCTTGGAAATGGAAATAGAGGATTTGTTGCATAATCTTCCAGAAGACTGAAGTTTAGCTGGCTGGTTTGTAGATCCCTAGTTTCTCTTTCTTGTCCTCTTTTCAGGTGGGTACATTTGTCTTTTTCCAGTCTGTACTTAAGTTATGATATATCCTGAAAACATACAGTATGGATTTTTTTTCTGGATTAAAGCAGTTGTGCTTCAGGAGTGCACTCCAGCTGCTAACGGGTCTTTAGTTCACAGTACCACAGTAAAGCTACTTCAGATTCAAACCCAAATGCACAGAGCTAAATCTCCAGGTCCCAGCATCAGGTATTCCTGAAGACAGCTTGCAATTCATCATCTGCTGATACTGAACTGCTTTGCACACATTTTATTTGTCTTCTGTTAAAAAAAAGAGTCAGGAAATTCTGAATGACATAAATTAAATGAATTGAATTGATTTTATGGTAAAAGAAAGAAGCATAACATCTTAAGTGAATAATGTATTCCACACATTTAACATACTATAAGCAGGTGAGTGCATTTATTAATTAAGTTTCAGCTGTGTGTGAGACATGGCACCTCAAGGAGATGGTCCACTGTGAGTACAATCACTCGTTGGAGGATGATCAAGTACATTCATTGTATCATACAAGTCACTGCAATTTCATTATAAGAGTTTGGGGTTTTTTTTTAATTTAAATTATCGTTAATAGTATCAATTCTTATTTCAGCACTGAGTTTTCAGTTCAGGACAAATTCAGGACAACAGCTAATTTTCCTCACAATCAGCCTCATTAATATATTAATTTGTTGCTGTGATTTACTTATTTGGAACAAACTCTTTGCTGTTTATTTCCTTTTAAATTTTTTTGTCTTGATAAATAAGTGAAAAGGCAAGTAAAATTTCCAAATGTTGAGGCACTTGTGAATGGTTTTGTTATACTGTCTAGACCTGCAGGGGGGGAACAAGAATTTTTCTGCACTCAACAGTAGTTTCTTACTTTACAGCTAATAGTCTGAGCAGTGTAAACTTTAATAGAAAACTTCAAATACTGTCTTAATAAATTCTTCTGCATCCGAAGTGAATGACCCATTTGTTCTCATAGCCTGTTTTTTCCATAGGTTAATCACATAGGATCAAGTAAATCTCCCTCATCTACAGTAATCTTGTAGAACTCAATTTTATTTAGTCCTATGCCAACCTGACAAAAAAGATTAGTTCTTCTTAATATTAGAGATATTTTCTGTTATTCTTTAAAAAGAATCATGATAATTTACTATACATTCAGACATAGCCAGGGGTGTTATACTAATTAATTTGCTGTTTCAGGACATAAAACATGAAATTCTGGGCTTTATTACTACATGAAAAAAATTTTAGAATTCTTTTCACCTAGAAAAGTCTTGATGATTTAGACACCTCAAACATATTCTATGAACATTAGACTTGAGGAATTTTCCAGTGTCAACAGGTCTTCTGACATATCTTTATGTTACAAGAAATACTGATTGATTGAAATTGATTTCAAATTATCTAACTCTATGCAATACAGCTATATCACTTTAAGACAAATTCATTTCAATTTAAAGAAAGCCTATTCTTGATGATTTACATGAAACAATATGAAAACAAAATAAATAAGCTTTTAAAGTCCGCATTAGACTGGCTACACTTATGTACATTTGTGCCATTGAAACACATTAGCTCTTAGGGAAAGGTAAAATCTGGAGTCCTGTTGGCTGTGACAAGGAGAAAAGATTTCCTTCTATTGGTGCGAAATACATGTGCGTAAAAGTAGTCTTAATCCCAGCATACCCCAGTGTTTCTTTCAAATGACTAGGAAATTAGACTACTTTAAAACTGTCCAAAATGGTGTGAGAAGTACACATGCATTATTAGTAGTTAAAACATTGCCTTGGATCTTGAGTTCACATAATCGAGATCTTCAAACTTTAAGTAAACTGAATAATTTCCTACCTTTGATCATTTTCAACCTTACAGACTGTACAACTCCATGAACTTAAGTTTTGCCCTCTACACCTCTCCAACACACTGTAAAATTTTGAAATTTCTGCAGAATATCCATTATTTAATTCGTTGATTGATATCTTTGAATGACACTGTTTCCAACTCAGAATATAATATGAGGCTCAAAAACATCTCAGAAACTTTAATACCATAAGCTAATAAGCTGGTTTACAGCAGTACACTCAAAATGCAAGCTAAAATTGGAAGTAGAGTGTGTACCCACCAGAATAGTATTCAAAACAGACTTTGGGGAAAGAGGGAGAAGAGAAAAATGGTGATAGTGGGATGTAAGAAAATCCTGAAGACTGGTTTAACTCACCTGAAAATAAAGCCATTGATAATGATGTCAGTGAAGCAGAGACAGCACTAAGTAGTTTCAAAGTTTTTCCCTAGTGCCTAAATGTATCATTACTTTTTCAAATCTTGAGGTAGTGAACAGGTAGTATGGATATACAGAGATGTTGTACCACACCTCAGTCAGAAAACCTGACTCATCCATGCCCTTTAATTTCAAGGGTCTCTTTGTCTGGAGACACCGGTAAATTTGATAGAAAAAAAATGTAAGATTTTTAGCTCCCCTATCAGTAAACAGAACATTTAATTTTAGCAGCATGATTATAGAGAAGCTAAACAGGTGTCATGGTACCAGGCCAGGTCATCTGAAATATCTTTAAATACTAACCAAAGCAAAGCAGAAAGAAGATTAAGGCTTAGCTTTCAAGTTAGAATTATAAACAGAAAATGAGTTCTTCTTAATTTTGTAGATACCAGGTCTGCATACAGCATTAGCCATTTTCCAGTACATTTCCATTAGTAATGTCTTTGCTGATTAGTTTTTTTCTAAATTAGCATGTTTATCCATTAGCATATCAATATTGCTGCCAACCATCCTCTTAATTTTTAGTTTTCTTGTTGCAACAAAAAAATTGCCAATAAAAGCAAGCTTTACTTGAAGCCTTAATTAAGTCTAGTACAATTCTTTTTTCTTTCTTTTTTAAAGCTTTTTTAATAATACTGTGTAATATTTACTCAGATTATAGATTTGCCTTGCTCAATAACACCACTCACTTGAATAATCAAAAACTTCGTATTTTGGTTTGGCACCAACACAAACTGTAGTATTTTGCATAGTTTGGAGACGTGCTAATGAAAGCCTTCCTTTAAAATCAGAAAGTCAATATCATCACAGTCAAAATTGCTTTACATCATTTCTGAAGTTCATCTTAAGAGGCAGTAACAAAGAAAGAAGAGACTGTCACACATAAACACTGCAAGACCTATTCTGATCTCTTTTACACTGTCTTACAACACTGATCCCTCATTAACCTGCAAAGATGTTTCTGATGAATGTCTTGCTTGTGAGAGAAGGGCCAAGCCCAATTCATCCAAAAAAGGTTCTTTTTGTTCATCTTTCTCTCTTCTTGTATCATACATAATTCTTTTTAGTCACAGCAGAATAGCTAACATTATGTTTAACAGAAGTATACAGAGAACTGACTCATACATACAGCGATGCCAGCTTCTACCATCAACACTGTCACTCAGGACAGATACTCTTGTCTGACATAATTAAATCTTGACGGTAATTATTTCTGCTGATTCCTGGTAGACTGCTGTTAAAGATATGCTTATCCACTTTCAAACACACTATCTTATTAAACTAAACACATAGCAGTAATTACAAAGCTGCACTTTTTAAATTTGGGTTGTTTTTTTTTAAAAAAGTCTTTTAAAAATGAGAAGATAAAGCCTTCCTTAAAGAGATCCCCTGTGTTTCAAAACCCAGAGAGCTCAGACAGTGCCTGAAACTCCAACACCTGACAGGAGAAAAAGAGAGAAGGCATGTTTGTGTGTGCACAGAACAATCTGTTGAGAAGTTCTTATTTTATAACTCAGTGGGTCACTTTGTATTAACGTTATATGAAAATGTTAATTCTCACAGTTCGTTGCCATCTTCTTCAAATAACAAAGTCCTCTGAGCCATCTTGTTAATAGTTGTTAAATTGTTAATTCCTGTTAAAACCAGGAATTTCCCACTTTATTTTGCTGTTTGATGGTGGGAGATGAGAAGACTTTGGATAGTGGTCATGCTGAATCATTTATATTTCTTTTTACCTCATAATGCTATCAAAACATGACAAAAAATAAGTAAGGGATAAAGTGACAGAACATACATAGAAACCAAATACATTCTGAGATATTTCTGAGACTCCTAATTTGGATGAGAAAAGTAAGATCAGATCTGCCTCAAATGCCTGGATATTATTATTAAAGATTACCTTTAAACTTTTCCAGTATTCATATCTAAGAACATAAAATATTTTCACAATACAAGTACATTTACCATGAGCAAATGTTTAAACAAAAGAACTAGGAATTTTAATGAAGCGCCCTCAGGAAAATGTTTAAACTTTGCCCTTAAGTTTACTTTGTTCACTAATAGGCTTCTATTTCTAGTACTGAGTAGGAAGGATAGGTTCAATGTGTTAATAAGAAAAAAGTAATAATATTTAATTAATTCTGGCTGAACACACATGGTTTAATATACTTGGCAATATCATTCTATCACATGATATGATAATTTAATGGAACTTTTTTATTTAAATTGCTGGCAAGTTTATGAAATTATAAAGCAAATAGGCCATGCACTTGGGTGTAATTGACTGTATAAATGTGTTTTATACTATACTGTTGGCAAATTAGCCAATCCCTGTCACAGAATCAATTATTATCTAGCTGTATTCTGCAAACACAATAGCAGAAATACAGCATTTATAGAAAAAAAACACTACAATTGTTAATCTTACATTGTGCATCTTAAAGTCAGGCAATAAACATTCATATGCTGTATAATCATCTTACAATAATGCTACTGCCAAATGAGTGCACATTTAAAGATTCCTTGTTGTTGAAGGAATTTCTTAACTGGAGGTGACGGTTTTGTTTTTATTTGTCTTTTCCTCTTCAGAGCAGTGAAGTGAATAATATATATGTCATTGACTCAAAAGATGTAAGGCTGCATGACTGAAATTTCCAAAGCTACTTAAGGGACTTGGACACTCAGTTTCTCCTTGTTCTGCATCCAGTCTAACCCCAACGTAATGACAACTTCGATAATCTGAGTACTATAACAAAAATTGCAAGGCGTATTCTTCATGTTGTTAATGCATGCTGCTGTTAAAAAGTGGAGGGTCCTGAATGAACTGGGCATTTAAAATATCCCTTTCTAGTTCTCACAATAACATGAGTGAAGTTGTATCGTTAATATATCTCCCTTCATGTTGGCCATATCAAGGTATGTTTAGCATAAGAATTTCTCCATGGTGTAAAAATAGAAACAATGATGAGCCTGCTATGCTAAGGAACTCAAAATCTTCAGTGCTTGAAGACTATGTCAAAAGCATAGAGGTATTGAGTGAATAAGAATCCAGAAGTCTGGACTGCCATGTCACCAGCATTGCTCCCTGTTTCCACATCCCAGCTGTGCAATGGCTGGGATCAGCAGTTGTATGGACTATGTGAACCGAGCAGCTACAAGCAGTTTCACAAGGCAGATGTAACGGCACTTCTGTTCACTGGAAAGAAACTGAGTTCAAACTTGTAGGCAGATGGTATAGTTCTACTTATGAATGTTTCCATGTACCCATATGTGGGTTTTTACACTGTGATCTGCACTGTAGCTACAAAGTGAAGGATGTTCACTGTCATCCAGGTGCACAGAACTGCAGCTTGTGTAAACATCTTTCAACTATCTCATGTACCAAAACAGTTCAGGTATTATAGCAGACTGTACAAACCCACCAGAACACTGACAGGTTCTTGGCAGCTGAAGCCAACACTTCTATGACTTGAAGACTAGAGAGTCCCAGGAAAGATGATTTAAAGCTTTCTCAGGGATGCCTGTGCATACCTGTGAACAGATGCATTGTAGACATCCCCAGCACTCTTAATGACATGCAGAAAGCAAGTTGTTTAGAGCTTTGAAAGGCTCTGCAATTCTTTAATGTATCTTTACAGCACTTATGTGGGAAAATACCACCATCCAGCTGAGAGTCATCAGAAATTTTCTGTTGTTCTAGGGCTCCAAACTCAGCACTCTTGGTCTCAGCTCCATTATTTACCTAGACATTATTCTTTCTGTGGAACCAAATTACTGATACTGATATGAAAACAAATATGCCAAAAGGGAAGGTATCAACTGTGTGCTTCTGTCTTAGAATCAGCCCCATTGAGGACACTCATGAATATATTGCATATTTTTCTTGTGAAAACGAACCCTTACCCAGCTAGCAGACCTCTTAGAATAGTACTGTTTCCTGCAGTTTTTAAGCAAAGTACAAGTGTCCTGCACTCCTCATACTGAAGGCTTACATCAAGAACTTCCCTAACTTGAAGTGCTCTTGCATGTGATGTTCTCAATTCAAATTGTGATGAGTTTTCAGGCTCTGATCTGAACTGAGATCTGAAGCTTGGACACAATGTTTTTCTCTGGATCCTACTCTCCCATAAATGTTAAAGTTACAAGTCTAAGGTGAAATTCTGCCAGGAGCTTGTCCAACAACAGCAAGGAAAGAATAGGTTTTGTTTTAGTGAAAAAAAACTTCAGAAAAAAAAATTGAGGCAAATGGAATGGGAAGAAGAAAAGAAGGTTTCTGTCAAAACTAGAGTTTGTCAAATCTGCTCTGTCTTGTTCTACTTCTTCACTCTGTTTAGCTCCCTCTGATTCTTCCTAGTAAAAATAAAAATTAAAAATATCTATTTTATTCAACTTTAGTTCTCTCGTTGGTTAGCAATTTTAAATTCTCATGACAAAAATGCAACTTTCATAGAATTGCAGAATTCTTTTGGTTCAAAAAGACCTTTAAGATCTTTGAGTCCAACCATTAACCCAGCATTGCCAAGTCCCCCACTAAACTGTTCCTAAGCACCACATCTACACATCTTTTAAATACCACCAAGGCCCAACCACTCCCCTGGGAATCCTGTTTCAATGATTGCCAACCCTTTCAATTAAATAATTCTTCCCAATATCCAATCTAAACCTCACCTGATGCAACTCGAGGCCATTTTTTCTCCTCCTGTGGCTTGTTACTTGGAGAAGAGATCAACACCCACCTGGCTACAACCTCCTGTCAGGTAGTTGCAGGGAGTGATAAGGGCTCCCCTAAGCCTCCTTTTCTCCAGGCTAAACAATCCTAGTTCCCTCAACTGCCTCTCATAAGATGAGTGCTCTAGACCCTGCACCAACTTCATTACCCTTGTTTGGACACACTCCTGGACCTCTGTCTTTCTCTGTCTCTCTCTATTCTAGGTGCAGCCTCACCAGTGCCAAGCACAAGGGAACTATCACTTCCCTGGACCTGCTGGCCACATTATTGCTCACACAAACCAAGATGCTACTGGCCTTCTTGGTCACCTGGGCACACTGCTGCCTCATATTAAGCCAGCTGTTGATGGAAACCCTCAAGCCATTTTCCGCCAGACAGTTTTCCAGGCACTCTTCCCCAAGCCTTTGGTGTTACCTGGGGTTGTTGCGACCCAGGTGCAAGACCCAGCACTAAGCCTTGATGAATCTCATACAATTGGCAGTGTCCCATTGATCCAGCCTGTCCTGATCCCTCTGTAGATCCTTCCTAACCTCCAGTAGATCAACACTCCCACACAACTTGGTGTCATCTGAAAACTTACTGAGAGTGCACTGGATCCCCTTTTCCTGATCATCAACAGAGATATTAGAGAGAACTGGTCCCAGTACTGAGCCCTGGGGAACACCACTGGTGACCAGCTGCCAATTAGATTTAACCCCATTCACCACAACTCTTTGGGCTCAGCCAGCTAGCCAGTATTTTTTACTCAGTGAAGAGTACACCCATCAAAGCCATGAAAAACCAATTTCTTCTGGAGAATGCTTTAATTATATGTAAAGGAAGAACTATATTGTTTGGGGACAAGACTCTATCACTGCTACTACCTATATAACTGATGTTTTAGAACGAGATGTGCCAGTCGTGATTACTGAAATCTAAACCTTTGACTGTGTGATTCATTCTACATGAGGAATCTTGGTGTAATGGCAGCACCCTATACCATCAGTTTTAAATTACAGTATGGTTGGGACATCTTACAGAATAATTTAAAACAGGGATAAAAAAACCCAACATACTGTGAGAGTGTTGTCAGGAAATATAAATGAGTGAGGTTACGGCACAATAGATGCATGCAAATCTAAGTTCTGTATTTCAGATTTTTTCTTCTGGGACACAGAAATGAGGTGTAGCAAGTGAGTGGATTAAAAACAAACCCTGCTTTTCAAAGTAACAGTGGATGATAAATCGGTTTCAAAATCCCTCAAACTTTGCCCTCTCCCCCTCCAATAAATAAATCACAAAATGATCCCTGTTTCCTTGGCTAGAAAACAATGAAGAAATTAATGTAAGGACTCAATGGCGATCACAGAGATTGGACAAGAAATGTCTCAAAGAAAATAAATGAAAATATAAAGATCAGATCAGGAACCTCTTCAGAACATACTGTGAGCTGTTTTATAGTGGCATAATAATGCTGCCTCATTAGCCAAGTGCTAACCAGTAGTTGGGGTTGTGTAGATTTGTGTCCTCTAGGAGGAGAAACTGATAAATCAGGTGTATTCATTAGAGCAGTCTTGCTTATTTCTAAAGAAACATAGCTCTAAAATCATGTTTCTCTGAGTGCAGCGGGAAAAAAACCCACGCTAGAGCACATCCTTGTTAACGACATGTAAATCTGCCTGTCTAGCAACTTCTATGTTCGAGAAGCTTTCTGTGCTCCATCCCAAAGCCATACAGATAATTTAGAGATGGAGCCAGACACATACAGCCACTCTCTAATACTTTATTAAATAGCTTGTACATCCTAATTGGAAAAGAAATGGCACACTATCATTGATTCGTTATTTCTATTATTTATTAACTGCATTACCCCAGACATAGTCCTAAGTAAGGACTTTGATCATGATCATTTACACAGAACTACACTACTTGTCTATGGAAAAATGCTTTGCTCTTGAAAAGGACAAAATTAAAGATACAAGTTGTGATGATAATCCTGAAGGAATATTGCAAGATTTGTTCAAGCAGAGAATTGGGATCTTAAACATCATAAAATATTTTTATAAATCTTGGTTTCATGTATTTTCAGCAGGAAGATTATAAAGATTTAAAAAACTAGTGGAAAGTAGATAATCTGGGGGTGCATTTTCTGAATATGGTGCATATTTGAAAGATTTCTTCCAGGAATGAAACAATCTTTCACAGAAGTGTTTCTATCAGATACTGAAACTGATAAAAAGTTCTCTTTCTTTGAAAGCTGGAAAAGAAAGAGAACACAACAGAATATGGACATGCTGTACATGTGAATGTTCAAGTTCAAATAGTTCATATTGTGTTAATGTCTCAATGATAAAACAACCATCTATAAAATTCTGCTTTACTTTTTCTTGTCTTTGAATGAGTGGGAGAGTTATAAATAAAATGTTGTTCAAGGAGGTGTATAAATAAATTGGTATAATTAGGTGTCATAATTAAGGTGCCCATTGCTGTTCCAGACACATTTACATAATTGTCAGTGCTAAAATGAAAATAATTGTTTGTCAGAATTGCTTCTGTTAAGGCTGATAGTTCCTTACTTTGTATACTTTACTCTAAGTATTTGTTTAGAAAATATTCTAAACTCTGAGTATAAAATGACTACATGCAAGCCAAAATCTTCATTTAGAAAATATTCTAAACTCTGAGCATAAAATGACTACATGCAGGCCAAAATCTTCATAAGTGCACCAGTGAACAAAATTTACAACCTTGGAATTCAGATAAAATGTCTTGTCTGGTATCTTGTAATACCACTTTTGCATAGTGGCCAAGCCAAATGCTTTCAACATCCTCTATGAGATTTGTGGATGATATGCAAGTAACTGCTCTGAAAATAAGATTTATTTCTGATTTATTTCTTGATTTATGAGAAATAACAATTAAAGAAAAAGCTCCTTAGAATGGTTCATTAGGATTTTTTTTTCACAGTTTGCTTTTATGAGTTGAATTACTTGTGATACTCATGAGCACCAGAGCACACTTACAGAAGGATCAAGAAGCAGATAGTTTGAGTCTTGTGCCTGTTCATGTAAGGCAGCTTTTAGACCACTGGCTTAAAGAAGCAATTCAGATTTAGGCTTAACCAGTGTGTGACAGTGAATGTTGTGCATACTTACTGTTGTCTTTTTGAGTAACAGACTAACCAGATATGTTAAGTGCAAATGTTTTTATCCAAAGAAGTGTCTTAGCAAAATTATATTATTTAGCACTAAATGATTTTATATTAGTATAAAGCAGTATTTGAGCACAGCTGCAGTAATCTAGGATACTGGCACACATGTGCAGGAATAACAGGTTTTATAAACCCTCTAAGATCCTTTAGAAACAATGGAAGAAATTATTCATACAGTTGCTATGACTTTTATTGCCCTTAAAGCTTCTCCCTTGTCCCTACTCTTACCCATCAAAATTTCTCTTTTTCTCAAATTAGAAGATAAAATTCTCCAGGACAGAATTCATACTGCGCATTTAAACAGACAGTGCTCCCAGTTTCAAGCTGTTGATATTAACCATGGATCCAAAGCCACAAATTACAATAATAGTCTTATAGGAGATATAGTTTTATCAGGAGAGAAGGGATGGGTAAGGTGCAGTTTGTTCTGTTTCCTTCACTATTAAAATAATCTTCACTTCATACAGCAGAAGAAACTCTCCATCAATACCAGAGTTAGAACCACACTGAGATTGAAGAGTCAGCAGATGAACACAAGAAATGAAATAATAAGATTGGATGCACATATTTTTATATATACATATGCATATAAATTTACTATTTGTATTTAGTATATACTTAAAGAGATAGAGGTATATTTCATCTTTCGAACAGTTTGCTTAAGAAAAGTGTTCTGCCTCTTCTTTTGTAATGAAAGAACAGGTTTGCCATGGGCAGTAACAAAAGAGAATGCAGCATGGTCTCCATTATTGCATAATGGTGAAGAGGAGGGCCTTAATGAAGGAATATGTATCTATCTATTCTTTTAATTTTTCTTCTGTAAAAATATCATTAGATATTTTTATCAAAGAGAATGGAGAATATACAATCAAAAACCCTCTGATTAAGTTCATCAAACTCCTTTTCTTACTTAACAGTAATTAACCTTATACAATGTAAACTACCTATCTGACCAGGAAAAAATCCAAATATATACATTTGACCAAACTGCTTTGTGATTTGATTTTTCAATTAAACAACATAATTTCAACATTTGAACATAATATTTACATTCTTCCCCATATTCTACGTCTGATCGCCTCATAACAATGTCAGTGGTGTTATGAAAAGCCATCAAAGCTAATCTTGATTGACTAAGAATAGCAGTGACATCAAGCTCTTGAATATCCTGCTTCCATGTATAGTCCCTCTAGCTTTAGTAACATTAAGCTTTCTGTGGACTGGAAGATTATCGTGATTTTAAACACCCAAACTGAACCAACTTGAAATTCTCTCAAGTAGTAAGGGTCTTAAAAAGAAAAAAGAGATAATTCCAGGCACTCTCAAGAACAGTCCTTGCTAGGCCTTTTAGGCTGGTTTTATACAAAGAGTTCTACCAGCCCATCCAAATTACTTCTGCTACTGATTTAGGCCTAGCTGTACCTACAGATTTTAGTGTGGACATATGCCAGGTCTCAAATTTTACAGACACAGCTCTGGAAAAAAAATTGTCAGAAGAAAGCATCCTCCAATCTCCTAGTGAGTTTTGTACCTGAGAGCTCTCTACAAAGATTTTGCTACTAGCTCTTTCATGCTCAAAACAGGCTTTCATCAGCACTTGGAAACAATCTTTTCCCATGAGAAAACGGAGAGACAAGAGAAAGAGAGTGTTTTTAATGCTAATAAAATTTAACCTATTTTGTAGGCTCTGAAGGTAAGTATCACTCATGTAGATTTAACTGGAACTTGGACAAAAGGAAGCCTAGACAGAGTATTGTCACTTTCTCACAATAGAAATTTTAAAATGAGAAAGAACGCATCTCTAGAGAAAAATCACAACCAAAAAGAAATCCATCTAAAAACTGGAGGATTATATTTCATAGATTACAGAGGTTCTGTTTGAAATTATCTAGATGTCACCTAGTGCCAGGTCCCACTTAGAGTGAGATTATTCTCAACATTTGATTAAATTAACTATGGCTTTGCCTAGCTGTCTTGAAGACTTCCAAGGATGGAGATCACATGGGCTTTAGGAAACCATTCCACTTCCATGACACTTGCCTAGAGATTTTCCCAATCTTCTGTCTTCCAAACTGCAATACATGGAATATAAACTGCTATATCATGCTTCAGTACTGAGAGTCTCTACTATCTTTATAAAACCTGTTCAAGCAGCTGTAGGCTTCATCTGGATCTTCCTTCAGCAACCACTCCACCAGATCAAATAAGACCATCTCCCTTAGCTTCTCTCAGTAGGTCATTTACACAAGAACCCTAACCATATCAAGAGGCTTCTGCTGGGACCTCTCAAATTTCTACATTAGACCTACATCAAACATCTTTGGTTCACACAGCAGAAGCCATGATGTGGTCTTTCTCTATTGCTTCTACATGTCCCCAAGGAACTCAGCTCAGATGTTCTTCCGATAAAATAATTTAACAACTTCCTACTGTTTATAACCTTTCAAACAGTAAGAAATGCACCTTAAATACACCTTAAAGCAACCCAGTCATTTTACCTGAACCTGAAGGATTCCTCAAAGACTACATAAATAAACCAACATGGCCAGGAAAAATGGAACAGCTCCTACCAGAGACTGAGAAAAAAAGAAATCACATTGACAATGCAGCCGCCTGCAACAGCCATTGGCATCTACACAGAAGCAAAAGAGATTTTTCTGTAAGCTTACATAATTTTAAGACTTGTAATAACAGCAAAATTAATAAACTCACGTGATTATCAGTTTACATGATAATCTGGGTTGACGAGTGACCCTGGCTACCATCACAGCAAACCATGTGCTACCAGGACCACTAAATCCTCTCCCCTACCAGCCTTTTGGCAGCTCAGCTCCTGGCTCATGCCTGCCTGTCCCATGGGCAGCAACTGGTTCCCATAGCATCCTGGCTCCTCAGGCTCATGGAAGAGCCTCCAATTTTTTGCACCCGACTAAAAGCAGTTCTGAAAAGCTTTCTGGATGACACAGTGGTAGCAGTGGGTATCTGTAGGCTTTCTCCCAGTGGAAGGTTGTATGAGTTTTGCTGTGGGAAGTGAAAAGTCGTCTCACAACAGTTTTGCTCCAAAGTCTTTTTCTTATATTTGTCATGATAAGTGAATTCAGTCTTTCTTAAACTGGGAACCACTGAAAACTAAAGACAGACTTCCACAAAAATTAAGTTCTAACTCCCTTGTCCTTGTTTACAGGGAAAACACCATGCTCATGATTCTTTCTAAATATGTCATGGTAAGACTGTAAGTTCCCTGGGGCAGAAACACTCTTTCATTATGCTTTTGTATAGTACCTTGTAAAATGAGACCACACTCCTGGGTGGTCTGCAGGGAGTACTGTAACAAAATGAATAAGTAATGCTTCCAGAAAACACATCAAGCACAGACTATGCTGCATCACCTACTGCACAGAACATCAAAACTGCTAAAAATGTCAACAGAATAAACTTGCTCAATGCCCTAGCAGAAGGTGACATGGAAACATCTTCCTGAAAATTGTTGGAAATGTATACTCTAAAGTACTGAAAAGGGCATATTTTCTTTATGTGTAATAAAAAGTAAATTGCAGAATGTTAATAGTCAATTATTAAAGAGGGGAATATTAAAAAAAGATATTTCTATGAATGCATAATTGTTACAGGTATTGATCAAGATCTAAAGCTTGTAAATATCCTATAAAAATTAAATTTGAATAAGTTACCTGTAGGCACTTAATGTTATATATATATTATACAAATATTTCTTTAATCATGTTTAAGAAAGAGGTTACTACAAAAAAGTAGTCTTCAATACCAAGTAGTCCATCTTGGTTGATTTTTCCCATGTGAGTAATAAATCCTCCCTATTTGCCAACTCAGCCAAAAGATATGCTTGATTGAGTCAGGAGAATTGATAGCCTCTTTGCAAAAATCTATTATAGACCATATCAGCATGTCCATAATCTCAGGGTTCTGCGTCAACTCTTTTTCTTCCTCTGAAATGACCTCACCTGTGAATGAATCAGGCATTTTACCAGATTGGCAAACAGAACTTACATTTATATTTGCTTGGCTTTTTTTTCTCCAAATTATTGACTGATATCTAGCTTAAGGAAATGGCAGGAGAACCCTTCCCCCCTCAAAACACAGAACTGTGATGATTTTTAAATTGTCATCAATCTCCTTTATGAAAGTACTAAACACCAGTAATTCAAACTTAGACTGCCTAGAACAGAAATACATCATCCACACAACCCATGTAATAAGCAACATGTTGTCTGAAGCACTCAGCAGTATCATAAATTATGCACAACTCATCCATTCCCACCCAAAAGTCCTCTCTAGGTGGGGGGTTTCTACTTCAATTCTCCTCTCTTTAACAACTCTTTCCTATATACCTGTGGTTGCTCCCCAAAGAAACTGTTGAGTGTTATATGACGGGGAAAGTGATTTTTAAAAGTAGCAAACCCAAGATATCACAAAAGAGTAAGAAAAGGTATGTTATTAATAAGGTCTACTATTGATAATACCCTTTAACTAGGAATGCATAAAGTCCTATGCTATCCTGAAAGGGCAGCCTCTGATGACGGGAAGTTATTGGCATTTTCAGCTGCGTTGGCTTTATCACATCTACTCTACTTAGTAAGTGTGACGGACACTTCATGTCAGGGATTTCGATGTCATTCAGGCTGACGGGGTTTAGAGATGATATATGTTTCTTGCTTCAGTTAGGAACAAAGTGTACAAAGAAATTGTGTGGTCACACTGTTCAAAGTTAAATGCAGACCAGAGGAAAAAAAGTTAATGTGCCTGACTGCAGTATTCGCTCTTAGCATGCAGTTGCAAGCTTTGAAAGTCCCGTTTAAGTATCTCTTTTTTAAGATAAATACCTATTAAGTAATGTATATGCACAAGCTGAAGTGTTAAATGGTTTGTTGAAACCTATTAGAGTACACAAGATGATAAACATAAATTATAGCTAATATACTGCACCAGTGATTTTTAAACATAAAAATTACTGACACTGTAAAAACACACTTGAGTCATCGTAGCAGCATAATAGCACTAATCCATGTTTATCCAACCGTGCACTTTTCAAAAACAACACAAACCTCTAATAAATGCTTTGGCTTCACCTTGACAACTTATATGGGTTATTGCCTCGTTCATGCCTGGATAACCATGTGTTATGACTTAAATGTTCTTTAATATCAATTTATGCCTTGAAGAAAAAGGATTGAATAACATAGTGTACATATGGTTCAATTTATTACAGCAAAACAATCATTTTAGTTTGAAGATATTTTCTCATGGTGCATATCATAGAAATCTTATTCAATAGAGCTCTCAATAAACCAGATTTTTTATGTCACAATAAATGAAACTAAGGCAGCTAATTGTTGCTAAGATTCTAAATAGATGAGTCTATTTGGCTTTCTTGTCAATCAAGAAATAAATTCCTTAACACTTGTATTTCTGGATTCTAATGTCTCTAATTGGATTTTACACTATCTGATTAACGATGTAGTTTATAGACTACTGTAAAAAAACCCTGATACTTAAAAAGTGGAAGAGGAAATTGTGGGCTGTCAGCATTTATGGAAAAGGCCAAGACAACATTGAGTAATTTAGTATTTTTGCAAAATGGCAACGAAAAGCATAAAACCTGGTCAATGATGCCTCATTTGTGGAACTCTTGTTGTGTGTCTGTGATGCAAAAAAAGACCCCAGAGTGCTATTCAGAAGAACATGAAAATATGTAATAGTCTGTACTGAAAATGGATTGCAGTTTTAGGAAATTACAAACCAAAAAGAAATCCAAATTTTAATTTAGAACCAAAAGCAATGTATAAGCTTAAAATTCAACCAACAGACTGGTGATGAATAAAACTCTTACCGAAACAGATACAAACACAGGGCAGAAATAATGCAGAAAAACATCCTTGTTACTTCTGCAACACTCATTTTTTGCTGCCAGTCTCATGTTCATGAACTTTCATCATATTCAAAACATGTTTATGATAACCTTTCAGTAAAAAAAAGAAAAAGAATTATTGTCATATTTGAAGAAATGGCAATCCTAAAAGTATTGCAGCTGCAGGCATAGAAGTATGTCTGTTTTCATGCACTCTCTATTATAAGGTGAAGACTGGCTATAAGCTAATTCCAAACCATATTACAGTAGAAACAGCAATGGCTGTAAACACTCTAGCATTTTTATGATGAAGAGCTTCCCAACAGTCAGGTCTTAGACAACCAACACATTGTGAAGTGTTGTGACACCTTTGTGTCACAATTTGTTGCATGCTATGTATGCACATGTGGACTTAGAAATTTTTTTGGGGGGAAAACACACAAATTTAGATAGGCCAATTATCAAAATGGAAAAGATTATAAAACTGCAATTTAAAGATGGAGAATGTCGAAAAAGAAACAATGCCCCAGCTTCTTCTGTAAGAAACAAGTTTGATTTCCAAGAGATATGACCATTGGAAAATCTTATCGAAAAATAAAATACTGGGCCACACAGTTCTTACTAAAGAAGAGATCCATGTATTGCAGTAGAGTTAGATTAGAAGCAAAGTTATTTTACTACTGGTATTATTATTGCTATTAATATTGGTGTATCATGTGGTATTATAAAGGACTGTCAAGCTGTAATGGCTGGAGCAGACCCTTTGCAAATTGATCAGGAGGAAGTTGGCCTTTACATGAGAAAGTGATGGGAATACATAGAGATGTATTCCTAGGATAGATGATGAGCCAACCTCAGTTTATAGAAGGGGAGGGGAGGGGGGGAGAGGCAAAGTGAGGGTCCCAGAGGAGGCTGATCCCAGACACTGAAGATTATTAGCACCCCAGGACCTTGACAGATGTAAATTTGCACTGTTTATACATTCTCCTTTAGACATTTATACTTGGCCACTTTGGAGTATTGGGGTAGAGAGACCTGTAGTCTGATGGATTACTCTTGTTCTCATGGTCTTTTGCCATACTTTTACAAGGGAAACAGCTCAGGCATTACTAAAAGTCAGCACAAGAAAAAAAAAAATACAGGAAAATCAATAGGATTTGTCCTGGTTTCTGCTCAGAGTAAATTTTTGTTATAGCACCTAGTATGGGACTATGTTTTGGATTTGTGCTGAAAAAATATTGATAATATAGAAATGTTTTTGTTAATTGTTGAGCAGTGCTTACACACATGGTCTATCTCCCTTTTTCTCTAAACTAGCCAAACCCAGTGTCTTCAGCTGTTCTGCTACCCTCCTTAATGAGCAGACCAATACACGTGCCATTGTGGTCATTGTCTGTACAGACCACTTGGTTAGTAATAAGGAGATGAGACAACAGGTAGAAGCCTCATCTTCATGAGTCTTGATCCTCATGTGAAAATTTAACCACCTTCATATCTGCTGTAGGGGCAAGACTGCAGGGCACAAGCAATCCAGTGGATTTATGGAGTGCATTGATGATTGCTTCCTAACAGAGGTGATTGAGGAGCTGACTATAAAATATGTCCTGCTGAACCTGATTCTTCATTTAAAACTTCTATGCTTACGTAGGCATTTAAGAGTGAAGTTTTGTATTTTAGGCTTTTCTCCCAAAGATCAGTATTTCTCACCAAACCAGATTTTGTTATTGTACAAAAGAGAGCCAGCTACTGTTTCTTCAACATCACTTCCTGGAACAGACACGTTTTCTGGGGTTGCCATGCTTGTAAAGAATGACTGGAAATAAAACAAAACGGGTCAGCTATGGCAGACTTGATTCTACAAGCAATATAAAATTGAATTTGAGTATTTACATTTCCCCATTACTTCCAGATGTACTCTGTCTGACAACAACTGAGGGCATTAGAAACAGCAAATAAAAATCTGATACATCTGACAGCCCACTTTACAATGAATTATTTTTTTCTACCTCAGAATAATGCTCATGTTAATTTAAAAAAAAATAAAAAGTGTGTTTTGAGTTATTAAAGCAGTAGCTCCCAAAGATCTATAGTGAAAATAATAGTAGTCTGGACTTTGAAAAACAGATTAGACAGAGGGCAAGAAGAGTTAAAAAAAAAAAAAAGTCAGTCCTGTATTACCAAAGCTTACAATTCTTGCTTAAAATATGCTTTTCATGCTACTACTTTCTTTCTTTTTTTATTTTTATATTTTATATTGAGCAGAGGATGTCCTTGTTGGACATTCAGCAAATTTTACATTTCTAAACTCAATTAAAGTTTTAGCAAATTAAGAAGTAAGTCATCACTGAGAAATTTGTAGATGGGTACAACATCAAAAATCCATTACATTTTTCAGGTAAAGAACCTTTCATTGAACTGAACGACCAAAGAAAACTTTTGTTTGTGGAGCATATTTGTGGAGCTTGAAGCAGCTCTTGAGCAATGTCTGCTCTGTTATGGCAGCACCTTGGAAACTTTATGTTGGCTCAGTGCAGCATTTGTGTTATGTAATAACTTGAGCCTCCTCCCAGCTCTACCTCATATCGTCTTTCTTTTCTAGTCTCCTGCATGTGTTTATATCATCATATTCATGGTGAACTACTGTTCCTAGAAATATCAAGCATGAAGAAGTGTCATTTCCTTGAAATGATATTCTCCTTAAAATCATAAATTAAAAGAAGGGAAACAGATTGATGCAGTTTAACCCCAGCTGCTAACTAAGCACCACACAGCTGCTTGTTCACCTCTCCTTCCCCCTGCCAAGGTGATGAGGGGAAGAATGGGAAGAATGGGTTCAGATAAAGAAAGTTTACTAGGATAACGAAGGAAGATAATAATAGTAATAATAGCAAAAAAGTAAGTGATGCACAAAGGCAATTGCTCACTGAAAAGGAAAAAACATGATGCCCAGTCTTTTTCGGAGAAGTCATTCCACCTTCCAGCTGCCTTCCCCAGTTAAACATGGGCCATGATGTCATATAGTAAGGAATGTTCCTTTGGCCAGTCTGGGTCAGTTGCCCTGGCTCTGGTCTCCCAGCTTCTTGTGTACCTGGTAGAGTATGAGAAGCTGAAAAGTCCTTGACTTGGATTAGACACTACAAATACCTAGCAAGGTGAACTACAACCATCAGTGTGTTATCAACTTTTTCTCATACTAAATCCAAAACAGAACATTGTACCCACTACTAGAAAGAAAATTAACTATCTCAGCTGAAACCAGGACACAGATCTAATCTATATTCTTGAATGATTGAATGAATGATGACTGAAATGCAACATAATGAGAAGCTGTCAGCTTGCAATGCAAGTAAAAGGTGCACACTGTGGTCAAAACATGGCTTCAGTGCTGGTGTGAACATACACAAGTATTGGTACAGAAAGGAAGAATTCTGATACATTTGTGGAAACTGTCATTTATTGACATGGTTTGACCAGTGGGTGTATGTTATTTTTAGTGGCTATTCAGGTTATTTTAGCCAGAAGCTCGCGAATATTTTCTTTCCTAAGAACTGCACAACACTTCTAGAAGTGTTAGCTCTTCTTGAGTATACCATTAAGCCTGACTTTGGCAAAACCTGTATTTATGTGCTAAGTTTTCAGGACTGTGGAAATATTAAAGCTGAGATTGAACAAACAGCTCAACTTTTACTTATAGGCAAGGCAAAGGCCTTTGAAATTGATGAACTAATCCAATAATTCACATTACCTATTCATTAGTTGAGTAGACATAAGTGCCTAAGAATGAGATTTACAGCAACCAACACAGAAAACGAGGAAACAGCTAAGCCAGGATGTAAAAACTGTGACAGTTAAGTCCTACAGATTTTCTGTTCCTGTGCTGTACCTGAAGCCACAACTCAGGCAAGCGTTTGCATTTCACCTAAGAGCTGGGAGAAACCACTGCCAACTACTATTCTGGTTTTACTTTTCTAAAGCAAAGGCTGTACTTTTGGCCTTGCTCACCAGTCTCTTTGTTATTCTGGGAGTATGCAAACATCACCCAATGCCTTGGGCCTTTGACACACTTTACTGTGAGAAAGAAAATGATCTGCTTGCAACAATGGAGTTATGTTTAGCATCAACTATTTGTGTGCTTCCCAGTAAATTTATTGTTAGTACTTTCAGCCGAATCAACCAGATTCATTACTTGGCTGGAGTTAAACACCTGTGTAAACATAGAAGTTTTATATAAAGCTTAGACATGTTCTAAATCACTTTCTTTAAGTCTTCTAAGTAAGCACAAGTAAGCATCATAACTAATTAATTAAAAACAGAATCACAGAAACATGGTTGTAAATCATTCAAATGTATCTGGAGGTTCTCCAGTATAAGGTTCTGCTTAAAGCATGAGTTTGAATACCTCCAAAAATAGGGGCTCCACAAGTTATATGGGCAATCTCTTCCAGTTTTGAAGACGTTTTATGTGGTTTCATTCATAAACTTGATACTGAAGAATTGAGTCAAGGGTCCTATGAAGATCCTTTTGGTACATTTCCAGCATATTCCATCTTCATTTGAAATACAACTACACAAGTTCGATCTCCAAAAATATTATAATTTATGAGTTAAATCTATTTGTTTTTTCCTATCTTTCTAAGAAATTCATCCAGCTTCTCTTCTAGGAGACAGTATCATGATACTTGACAATCTTCATTGCATTTATCTTCATAGTATCCTTGAAATATAAAAGAAGTATAATTATCTATGCCATACGGATTAATTAGGGGGACTCCCACAGTCACTCCAGAAGATTGTGACGAGAAATGGATTGGTTCTCTGAGCCTTGACAAGGATGTGAACCAAATGATTGCATTTTATCTGCTTCCTTTTCCAACTTCTGTGTCTCAGCTAACTTACCTGTTCCTGTTGGGAAAAGCAAGAAAGGCAAAGCACTGGAATAGGCTACCCAGGGAGGTGGTGGAATCTCCATCTCTGGAGATATGCAAGACCCGTCTGGATGCCTATCTGTGCAATATGAGATAGGGACCTGCTTTGGCAGGGGGGTTGGACCCGATGATCTCTCGAGGTCCCTTCCAACCCCTGTGATTCTATGATTCTGTGAAAGGAGTTCAACAAGGCAGATAAATAGGATGCATGGAAGAAAACAACACAAGGAAACAAATAACTTGAAAGAAGATTAAGTGAAAGGAAAATTTTCCTTTCCTTGTTTTAAGGAAAAAGTCATATGCAGCATCAATTAAGGAAGGCTACAAAACAAGACGGAGTGCTTATGGCTGTAGCTTTGTTTACTGAGAAACTACTTCCTATGGTCTGTCTTTGCTTGCTACATGACTGAGGGAAGGGAAATGACAATAAAAAGCATCGTTTGTGTGGTGGTGACCCAGATATACCAGCCGCTGTGGGGCAGTGTGCTTGTTATCAGAAAACCTTCTTCCCTTTTAATCCAGGGCTTCTATGACCTAGGATAACCTCAGTAACAGATAGTGCTTCATGTCTTCGCCTTGATACGTGCAGTTTGGTTAAAGACATGTCAGCTTGCCAGTCAGAGTTTCACATTCCCTGAAGTTCCTGACGTATTTTCTGTTAGTGCCACATTTTGCTGAGATCACAGATTTCTTTCTCCGCAAAAAAACATTCTGTAGCCAGTCATTTTGTAACCCTAGAGTACCCAGAAATGTGGGTGAATTCACAGGCTAAAGAGTAATATTAAAACAATACATAGAAAGTCATACTGAAAATAGGACTTGGTTGCGTTGTTTTTTTTTAATAAAGATTTAAACAGAACAGTGAAAGGTTGCTCTGTCACTGTCCCTTTGAACTGTGACATCTGTAGAGTCATCTTTTTTCTTTTTAGAAAGATCTGTAAACCAATTATAAATTTTAGTGGAAGCTAAAATATGAATGAGAATGTTAGCAAATACTATATCACAGTCTGTGTTGCCTGTTAAATATTTTTTCCAGAGATCAAAACATTATTGTATCTATAAAATTTTTTATCTATTTATGCAAGCATAAGAATTTATTTGCTAGTATTTCTTGGTAGTTTGTTAAAAATAATCCTTATTCCTTTTTACTGGGTGACTTTGACAGGAATTTTCAATACAAGTGCTGTTTACTATTTATTTTAAATTAAGAAATCTCTGTCCCCAGGAATAGTTCCTGAAGTTAAATTTCACCTTAGCATTCTTCCAACCAACAAATCCCAACCAAACACCTAATACCCATGTGTGATAGTGCATAAAATGATTTATCATTAAAAGATTAAAAAAACTTGTGAGACCTAGGACAAAATAGATGATGGTGGAAGGAATGAGCATCTCTGATGTGACTGGTTGCTTTTCGGCCTAGGAAATACAGCCTTCAATTTTTATTTAGAATTATTTTTATTTGGAATTTTCTTTCTTCTGCTTTCCTTGACTGAAGATGGTCCAACAACAGAAATACAGAAGTCTTCATATGCCCTTATTTCAGCAATACACCATGCTGTAATCAATATCTTCACACTTCGGATTTCTGCTTTTAGCCTTTTAACTCCACCACAAATGTATTTCTCACACAAACACTTAACAAAACCAGACCTAACAGGGATGAATCAAAACCACACCAGGTTGATCTGGGCCGTAACAGGTGTGTTACTATCTACAGCTGTTGTATATGACAGAAGACGTAAATAAAAGAAGCCTATTTGAATTCTTCAGCAGCTGCAGAGGATGTGGGACCAGATTTTGACAAGAGGGCAGAAAGTAAAAGTTAAGATGCTCCAATTCAGAGGTGGGTTTTTTTTTTCTGGTGTTTTAGAGGACCCTACCTACATAAAGGGTATTCTGAATCTTCTATGGAATAAGTTCTACATAGTTATAAGTCCCACATTTTAGCTCCCTGACTAGTGGAATTATTCAGCAACAGTCTTTTCTTATAGCAGCTAAACCCATCCAGATCCAATCTCTAGCTATTCTTTGTGAGTGATCTGTCAGAGGGTCTTCTCACAGGGCTACAGGGAACAGCTATACTGCTCAAAGACTGTTATGTGTTAAAAACGATGCCTTACAGCATGCAATTGCTTCTCTGCTTTGAAGAAGCTACCTGTTTCTGCTGAACAGCCACACTGATAATGAGATACAGCACAGCAAAGCACCATGAGAATGACATCCAGCCTTGGAACAACATGGATCATTTAGTGGTGGCATTTACTGGTACTGAACACACAGCTACAGCTTTATACCACCGTGTGGTAAATGGAAGTTATTGCAGTATTGAAGAGTACATTTTCTTTAAGTTGGTCAGAGCATCCATGATTTGAGGCTGCTTATCCTCAGAACATTGTCCTTCACACTTCAGAAAATTGAAGAAAACTCTGAAATATAAAAATCAATTAATATCCCTCCACATCTTCCTTCTTCAGACTACTCTCTGCATCCAGTGACATACACAAATGTAACATTAATAAAAACACTTGAAAGGTCTAGTAATCTTACCCATGCAAAAACATAATTCTTCCTCAGAGGAAGTCTGCACATTTAATCTACAGAGACTAGTATAGTATCAGTGCTGAAATATACGTTTATTTTGTTATCACCAGGGTAATCCTGTAAGCTTCCCTTGTTAGATTTTCTTCTTATTCTCTTTGATAATCAAAATAAAAATGCAAAGTGTCCTTTCCACTGTCTTTATTTATTTGTTTATTCTAAACTCTACAGAATATTTCTAAGTAAGAAATGTTCGAAGTTGACACATAGGACTGTAACACGATTATTCAGAAATCAATGGTTTAAATAGACTTTTAAAACCAGGGAATGACTCTTCCCTGAAAGGTCAAGGGAACAAAGAAAGCTGAGGCTTTTCTGGTTCCAAGTTCAGAGCAGTGGTGGGAACTGAGCCCACAGAGAACTCTGAAGGCTGGGCAGAAAGATTAACTGTCCTTTGTAATACTGTGGTAGCATTTGTTTCTGCAAATACTAATTTTGTTTCATGTTCATAAAGAATAGGAAATATATTTGAAATGGTTACTTTGTTGTCTTGCTGTCTGGGGTAAATTTTAAGTCAACCACAAACCTATTGTGAATAAAGAGCTATAACAGAGAGATTGAGACAAGTTTAATTATAATACTGCACAACTACAAAGCAAATAATATATTACACCATATAGTAAGAAAAGGCTGAGCATTTCTGGGATGAATATGATTTAGATGGACGATAAACTCCTCAATGTTTGTTTATTCTTTCCCCAGAATTGTTGATTTGTGGAAGGGACTGAGACATATGGGAAGTTAGGAATAGACGGTTTCAGAAGATCACTGACATTCAGACCACACTTTACAGATGCTCAATGCACCACAGGGAACCAAAATTTAATGGGCCAAAATTTTTTGAAACACCGAAACTAGATTAGTAATAACATGCTGTGTTGCCTAATTGTCATGAAAACATTTTGTGATTTCCTTAGAATGAACCCCAGTTATACAGAAATAAGGATTTGCTATTCCAAGGCAACAATTTTTATTTTCTTACTTTTGATTTTCTCAGTCTTGATACTGAAATGAGACTGAAAACATGCTAGGTACATTCTGACCATGCAGGGGAAAAAAAGAAAAACCACAAATCTTCTGAAGAGCATACAAACTAAACACAAATAACTGTGTGATGTGGTGTTTCAGCTAACAGCAACCACCATGCAAAAGCATTAATTTCATTTTTAAAAACTCAAAGTAGATTTCCCCAGAATCTGCTGGTCACAGATAAAAATACATTAGCCAGCTTGGGCAGATGATCTGGCCATGACAGGTCAGGGCAAAAGTCCATTTAGCCCACTGTCCAGTCCTACATTCTTTGAAGGAAAATTTTAGAAAAAAGACATTAAATTTAAAATAGTCTGCTGCCTTTTGGCAATCAGCAAGTTAAGGGTTCTGAAGTTTGCAGAGGTCATAAACACAACATCATTCTGTTTAGGAGCCCAAGATTTATCTACCCTCCTTTAAGTTGTGAAGTAGCCTTTGGGAACCATTTTAGTTTTGGCATCTAGAAGAACCTAAAGCAACGGGTTCTCCAGTTTAATTACATACTCTGAAGAAGTACTTCTAAGTCTTGTTTTAAACTTGCTAGGTGATAATTTCATTATGTGCTGCAAAGTTCTTGTGTTACAAAAGGTAATGAATACCTTTTCAATACTCTACTTTTTCAATGCCATCCATATTGCTATCCCCCCACAGATGCCAATTTTCCAAGCTGCAGAGGCCCAACTTAGCATTTCACCAAAACAAAAGGTAGATCATACTTGCAGCCATTCTGTTGCACCCCTGTACCCCTTTAGCTTCCTTTTGAGCCTGGGCTTTTCTTGTGTCATTTGGACTGTTCAGGTGCATACACAATATGCATTCGCATTATTTAAAAAAAGTCTTTTTTGTTTGTTTTCTGTTTCTTTTAGAACAGTTTCTAACTATTGTTTGCTGAGGACACTGTGAATTTTTTCTGAATATCATATATTATAAAGTGCATTTAAAAATATCTAATACTTCTATATGTTCCTGTGGCTTGCCATTGATTATCTAGATTATAGTAGGTCTGAGGAATACTTGCAATATGTTTCAGACTTTTGCCAGCTGCTTTACATTGAGCAAATTTTGTAGTCTTTATTCTGCTACAAATGTGAGCATTAAATACTGCAATTGATATAGTCTAGTATTATGTTATGTTGCCTTCTCCCTCCAAAATGACTTTGACCGCCAAACTGGCTTTGGAATATTAATCTTTTTGCCTATGTGATAAGAACTCAAGCTCATAATATCTGGAAAACATCTAGGATATAACAGTCACAGGTGTTGATACAGTCAGTGTAATATAGGTAGCTATTAAATTTGAAAAGAAGCTTGCTTGATAAGCAAACTAATATAATTTTATAGGCTGAGTTTATGCAGGAACAGTTGCAGTCGAGATGCACACTGCCTGTTTTCTGCTGTCCTAATTATTTTATCTTTTCCACAGTATGGTTCCCTCTAGTGATTCTTGTAAGGAAAGAGGCTACCTGATCCCTTAATCCAGCTAACATTTTACAAAAGAAGATCCAAATTAGTTTTGCTTACACCAGATGCTTTATGTGCAATTGGGTATCAGACAATGGTGGCTGAAATATGAAACAGGTAAATTCAATGATCTCCTTTGAAAGAATCTCTTACCTGAGGGAACTAACGTGAAATGAGTTGTTTGCATACTTGCTGACACTCTGCAGTCCTGTCTCCTCCCCTTATGCAAACCAATGAGTGTGTAAGCTGATTGCCAGATATCCCCAGTGTCAGACTCAGTAACAAGAACTGCAATGAGTATTTGATGGAAGAGAAGCAAAATCAGATTTAGCAGACTGGTTACAGCAGGCAAATACGTTAGAAAATGAACATATTATGCCTACAAGCTTGAATGCACTATGGTAAGGGAAAAGTTTGTAGGGGTAGCAGCTAGCAGAAAGTGCAGTTAGAAAAACAATCCAATAATTCACTATGGCAGTTACTTGCTATGCAGCCTTTTGCAAGTTATGCAATTTCTTACTGTGTTTAGGTTTAAAATGCTGTAATATTTGCCTACAGTACCACACAAAAGATTTGAATGTCAAATTGTTTATGAAAAGATCCTGTACTTCTATATTAAAAACACATTCATGAACATGTCCTTTGAATCAGCAAAAGGATGGTGGTTAGTCAAAGTACAGTAACCCAATCCCAGCTCAAAGAAAATAAAACTGTTGAATATACTGCTACTTGTCAGGTTGCTTATCTCATATATCTATAGATGTTTCCAAAAAGTACCTAAAATATCAAATAAATGTTTTAATAAACAGAAAATGTTGGTTTTTTCCCATCTTACAGAAATTTAATGTTATGATTGCAGGAGACACAGATCTGCACAATTTGGCTGATGTAGAGAACCCTGTCCCATAAAGATACCGTGTCCTTTGATCCAGCTAGTATTCCCTGGTGCATTTGGAAAGTTGGCAAAAGCCAGGTAATATTCTCAGGTAGAAGTTTTCATGAAGCTACCCTGTTTTGAAGGATGAGTAGTGAATAGTAAGACTGAAGCACTTCCATGCCAGTCACCCTCAGAACCAGACAACAGTTGCTTTTGAATTCAAGTTACATATTTTGGAGTCAGAACCTATAGAAAAAAAGAGTGTCAAGAAGACAGCTGTGTTATCCTAATTAAATTCCCAGTAAACTTTTCCTAGGTACTCACAAATAGTTCAGGATGCAACTACTCAAGAGACATAACTGTCTCCTCCAGATGATCAGTAAAATACACCCTAGGTATCTCAGCTCACATCCCACGTGACAAAGACCATCTCAGTGCCCTTCTCCAACTATTACTACAATTTTGGAGGCTGATGAACACTGAGCACACTTTGGCATTCAATTCATCAGAGTAATAACTAAACCTCCAACTAGAGGTCTCCTCATTACTTTATTTCCCACGCTGCAGTCTTCCTGGACAATCCTAAGTCCTGAGAGGAAGGAAGCAGTTATATTTAATTCTTCTGCTTGCTTTATGTTTTTATTATTATATGCCCTCTACAAGGTGCTTTTCTTGCTACAGTTATACTCCTCAGGATCAGTTCCTTGCTGGTCAAATCACTTCACCTGCATTTTCCATCTCACTTGATCACATTTGTTGGAGGGCCTCCCGCCTTTACAACCTGTGATCTCTTTTACTCTAGTCAAGAAGCTGCCCACTACTAAGTTGTCCGATAGATGTGGAGAAAATCTTGCATCTAGAGGTGGACCCCATCTTCAAAACCCTCCTGCAGACCTTTCTTCAACAGTTACAGCTGTCCTCCTCATCTCATCACACTTCAGGCAACAGTGGTCTCAAGCAGAAATGGTGAAAAAACACTTCAGCTCTGAGATACTACAGGTCTGCTCTATTATGGAGAAGGAACAGCATGGGTTTTAATCATGAGTTCCTCAGCAGAGGTATGGAAGAAAGCACAGAAAGAAAAGGACAAAAGAAAGAGGGAAAATCAATAAGAAGGCTTTCCTTCCTCTTAGACTCATAAGTACAGAGGAAGAGCAGGCACTTGTAGCACTTGTCATTAATGCCGAGGGGCAGGTAGGAAAAAACCTTGTTTGGCAAAAAATTAGCCTTACTGAACATGCTTACTGAGTCATGAACTGTCTACCTGGAGTTACCCGTAGAGAACCACAGGACTCTGTGGTTAGTTTAGAACCAGACATTCACAGCCCAGACTGAGCTGTGGAATCGGCACATCTCTCACAGACCAGACACGGAGATGTACATGGTACTGTCACGGCATTCGGAATTCGTATTTCATTGTGTTCACAGGGCCTTTCATTATGCTGGAAAATGAATGAACACTTCGGTGTATTCACAAAAGGCAACATTCCCAGGATCCTGGATTCCATCAACCTGATGATGCCAGGCAACAATCTGGCTCTGTGCTGAAAGGAAGTGTGACAAGGATGACTGTGGCAATGTCTCTATGCACTTCAAGAGAAACTGTAAGTCAAGAATATGCTGAGGAGCAAACATGTCCTAGAAGAGACCATGGGATATCTGCATGGTTATCATGTTCAGCCTGGAGTGTTCAAAGCAGGGCTTGGCTGTGAAACATAAGAATATAAAGCACAGAGAGACAGGTTAATATTTCCACCCAGCTCCACTCATTCATCTGCAAGTAGGATGGGAATGCATCAGAACAAACATACCAGGTTGTTTGCGGTTATGTCTCTGGCTTGCACACATCATTTCCTGCCTCCTCATGCTTCCTTCATTGGCTCTCCTTCACACTTACCACTAGAAAACCACTATCCTGCTTATCTTGTTGCTTTCCTCACCAGGTCCTCTGCCATATACCATCGGTTCCATTCCAAGATGCAGCTGACTGCCTTATACTGATTGACTTCAAAAATCCCATGAAAACTCTGTGTCATTATCTCCTGTCTTTACTCAGATTGCTTACAAAGTCAGCCCTTATGCACTTGGGGCTGAACCTGTACACAGATCATTGAATTTCACTGATATTTCAGAACATTTAGCTCTACCTTGTCACAGTGAGTTCATCAGGCAATGCTAAAAATCAAAAATCATGGTAGGATTTAGACAAGCACAAAACAGAATAAACACTACATGAGAGCTGGGCCCCTATTAGATGTTCAAAATTTCAGGGGTGAGTACAACAGTGATGCAAGCGGAATACCTTAGAACTTTTAGGCATTTCAATGTAGCCAGCAGATATAATATAGGTATTGAGTGGCAGAAGTAACGGTGGAGATAGAAAATGCCAGACAAATCACTGAAGCCTTACAGTTCAAGATTCATAAATTAAGAGATTAATCTGTTTAATTGATTTAAGTGGTCAACTAATAACACAGCATGGCACAGTGCGCAATACGGCACAGGAGTTACTGTATGTAATGTAAAACATCACTCTGAGGATTACTGCTTTCATAGTTAGTCAATGTTTTCTAAGAATTTTCATATTTCTAAGAATTTTTCATTATTTGTGGCATCTTTTGTGCCTATGAAATTCATGGATGTGTGTGGTTAGGATATATGCAGTATCATTGCATTTCTGCTGTAGGCTGCTGTTAAGTTTTTCTTTATGGTGTTGAACTGCTGTCCTTCATAAAGAGGAAAACATTTTTGTTATGGGTAAAGTCACTCCTATTTAATCTGTACCTGTCATAGAGAGATTTTGTGAGGCTTAATTTTATGTTTCTAAAGTACTTCGAGATCCTCAGATGAGAGGGACTCTAAATATAAACCATTATATTAATAATGATCTGACTTTAACATACCAAAGCAATGTTCCTCATTTGTGGTACAGTAGAACCTGGAGACCCCAAGAAAAAATCATAGCTCCATTTAGTGAGGCACTTTGACAAGACTTGGTAAGAGCTTGTCCGGATCTTTTAAGCACTTACAGTCTAAATAGGGTAAACAGGCAAAGAGTGGATAAACAGATAGTGCTACAGGTACATTGCACAAGGTAAGAATGCTGGTCAACAGAAAAACTGGAGATAGATCCCAGCCTTTGGAGTCCATGTACACAGATCACAGTAGAAAACACCAGTTCTCACATATATAGGCTTTAAAGATTCAAGTAAGTTTTTTATTACAATAGTATAATAATCATTTACAGATGCCATAAGAAGAAGCATTCCTGTCAGGTACCTCCTCAAAGTTCTCCGTGCCTGAAATTTATGCTTTTTCTCTACATACCACACAAATCACTGTGCTAGAAAAAAAAACTTTTTTTAAAGAGAAAAGCCTCAGATATAGTCTCAAATTCCACAGAACTTTGAATAGAATTATTTCTTCATGCATGCAATACTGTGCTAATTAATTATACTCAATCTTCTTTAAAAATATTCAAAATGCTCAGCTCCTCCAATGTATCCTCTCCATGTTACCTATATATGATAAACCTTGCAAACCTCGTTAGGGATATCTAAAGCTGAACATTTTTCTCCTGTCTAGTATTGGAAAAAATTTACCTCAGACTGTCAAATACAATGACTAAAATGCAATCTTAAGCAATCTCTGTTCTCCTAAGTGGTGTCTCCATTTTTTATTATCATACATCATCACTTTTTTGGGTAGCCCTCTGGCAGCTGTGAACAAAGCTTTCCAGCCTCTTCTCTATTTCAATCACAATAGACTGAATCATCATCATCGCTAGCTGGAGTTTTAACTGTGCACATGATAGATAATACAAGAGTTTGATAGAAAAATGCAGATTTTCCATATCAGTTCTTCAAATTTCTACCCTAAAGTTGGAAATAGCGAGTTTGTTTGGGGGTTTGTATTACAAATAATCTCTTGTCTTTAGTCACTGGAAATGTTTTTTTCTATAATTTCTCTAAATAGATCACACTAAGAAAGCCATTTCAACCCTCATGCAAATTATTTGGCAATAATTCTCCATGTTTCCAACAACAACTCAATGAACTGCAAGGCAGAGAACAATTAAATCTATTTCTGTTGTGGTTTTGGGTATGTGTTTCTTTAAAATACCAATGCCATTGTCAACACATAGGCAAAGACAACGTCTAAGATCACCCACACTTGTGTTTTCCTATACTTGACCTTTATTAGATACTTTCATTATTAAGGGAGTCTGATGAGTTGAGAAAAGAACCTCTTGTACTCAAAGTGGACCTTGAACCAAATCATTCTGCAAGAAAAATTCTGAAATTTAAGTAAAACAAGAAATTAAAGCACTTCCTGCTTTGCAAAATGAAATTAATGAGATACTTCAAAGACTTTGTATTCCTTTCAGTCTCCTTACTGCATAGCTGTCTATGAATCTGGATATCCCTGAGGGTCTACATGCTACAAGGTATGATTCAAGTTTAAATGGAAATTCCAGGACACTTTCTTTGTGGTCATTGCTTGAAAGGAAAAAGTGCTTGAAGAGATCATTGAGAAGTCGCTTTATCAGTCCTTGTGCAGATTTTGGTACGGACCAAGTATCTGTTCAGGTCATATAGATTGTTTGGTTTTCATGTGTTCCCACGGGAATCAGTAATAAAGACCTTATTCTGCTCAATTCAGGGAATTTTTTTATTTGAGGCAATAGTTTCTAATGACTTTTCCTTTGTTTTATCTTCAGCCTTATATATATATAGTTACTCCTTGTAACTTGCAATGAGTACAAATGATGGAATACCCTTACCATTTTTTCTATAGGAGGTTTCAAAATAGGCAGCAGAGAAACCAGCACTGGGGCTGCAAATGCTATTATCCATCCTGAAGTAGCAGATATCAATAGGCAAAGGGCTTGACAAACACCACAGTGGTCATGGCTGAGACTGGTTCAGATGCTACCCTCTTTGCCATTTGGACTGCCTCCTCCAAAAAATATTCTGAGTACTTTATCTGAATTCTTTTTTTTATCACGGTCACTGCTATGTAAGCCAAATGTATGTGCTCAGAGTGTTCAGTAGCTGTAGTCTGATCTGAGCAGCCCCACACTTCTGATTTCTAACAAAAAGGAGCTGCATGCATAGCTCCCAATTGCAGGGTAACTCCCTCCCAAGCAAATGTTTATATTATGCCTTTTCCTATTTGTTGACTTGTTGCTGGACAAGACAAAATTCACACCATTTTGTGATTATCAGACAGTGATGGGTACAGTTCCTTGCTTTGGTGTAGAAGTTGCAGATTGTTTCTTGTTACTTTTTCTTGAGAAAAAGAATAGGAAAAAAACCACAAAAGAAAATCCCTAAAGGAAGTGGAGCATTGTGAATAAAAATAGTGAAAGTAAACATTATCAGAAAAGTTAAAAAAGGATCACTTAGGATTTCTGAAGAGAAATGAGGTTCACATTTACATAAAACCACAGAGAAGCACAGCCTTAACTGCAAAAGCCACTCACAGCTTCAAGCATAGCACACAGATATACTGTGCCAAGAAGAAATTAGGATTTTACACAAGTGCTTATTGGCACCAAAAAAAAAAAAATGTTTCACCCCTAGTTCAACCCACCAAAACCTCACCTGGAAAAGTCATAATATCCATACTCTAGTCGCCATACTAATTTTCTTTATAAATTAATTATTTAACACATCTGCCTTTTTAAAGAGGTTCTGTGGCCTCCACTTGCTCATTTGTGCAGAGGAAAAAACATCATACTGAGATTTCAAGTGTTGCAGCAATTAGTAAAATGAGAAAGATGCTGTTCTAGGATTTTCAGGGACATTGTACTTCACAATCTTCAATTTTACAATTAGGATAACTTCAAATGTGTTTATAACCTTAAGAATGTCAACATGTTTCCATTATCTACTGTGTACATATTATTTTGAACCTACTTCACACAGCAGAATATATTAATGTATTTATTTAGATTCTGATAAAGTGGTCCTTCAGACACTGTTAAGGACTTAAAGTCCTCATAGAAGTCTTGTACTGATAAGTATTTAAAAATACTGAAAAATCATTAAATGTTAAATAAGAACTTGCATATATTTTCATTGGTTCATTACCACTTTTTGATTAAAAATATAAACAAAACAAAACAAAGACATGCAAAACTTGTGAAGAGAACACTAAAAGGCTAATGTTCTCTGGCACTTCACAGTTCACTGGGGCACACTTTTGTATTTATCTTTAAAAAAGAAGTAAAAGAATAGAAGTAAAATAAAAAGCTCGAAAGAAGAAGGGAGAATGAAATTTATTTTATCCTGCTTTGAACATGATGGGCAGACATGATAAACGACAGCTCTGGTACATTCACTGTTTCTGTCTGATAGAAGGGTCAGCCTCAAAAAGTGACCTACTATGTAGGGATCTGAAAAATGGATCCTGTGGGAGTCATGCCCTTTTACATTATTCCGAAAGTGTCCAACGACTAGTACCAATCTCTCTCCCCTCAGCTTTCAGACAACTTCAAAGTTGATATGGCTGGCCCCAGGCAGGCACTCATTAAGCCATGCCTGGAAAACTGCTTGAAGTACAACTGTCTTCTGAAAAAGAATTATGTAAAAATAGCATCTTGCTTACTCCTCATCTGCTCTCTTTTTGCTCTTAGAGCCACACTGTATACTTATGAAACAGGGTTTTTTTTCCCTTAATTGTTTTATCATTAGCACACAAAGTAAAAAATGGGATTATCTGGGGCAGTAGCGGTGGTATTATGGCAGCCAGTCACATGTGGGCAATTAATTCCATTGCCATAGTAATGCAGGGATCAGATACACTGTAGCATATGATAGGACCTTTGTAATTGTTCTAGTCATACATTCTGTATGTCTATTCCACATTCAAATACTCAGATCCCGCCTGCTCCCAGGTACAAGGTTCCCAGGCTTGCAGGGGATTTTAATCATATTGCCTTTCATCCTTTATTTCAAAAGGGAAGGAAATCACTGACTCATTGGGCCAATCTCTTTGCATCTACTGAAAGAGACCAGACAGAGGAAAGATTATAAATAATAAAATAAAATCAATAAAATAAAATGAAATGAAGCATCTTATTTGCAAGCTGAGGACATTGGATATGAGAATGAGAAAACATGCCACTACACAATAGCAAAAGCTTTTAAATCTTGTGTCACTATACAGCTACCATGCGACAAATATATGTGATTTTAGAATCACAAAATCCAAAGCAGTCACAATATTCTTTAATAAAGCTTAGATAAAGCCAAATGAATGATGTACTCAGAATAAGCTACTAAATATATTTCTTATTTTGTTTGCTCAAATAAATCGCAAGCTTTTCTTTCATCATGATCCAGATTTTTTTGGAAAAAAAAATCCTTCTGTAGAGAGCAAAAATTGCACATTCTTGTGCATTTAGACAGAAATTTGTTAGATCCACATAAATAATAACACTTGTCAATATTTTTCTATGCAGTAAGTAGCACAGTGGGAGGTGAAGAGAAACACAGTGGGAAATGAGGGTGCTCACCTGATTCTTTTGGTGTTAGCTTTTACTTGGCAGAATCAACACCAGTTGGGAGCTTACACGGAATAGTTATTTGTGGAAAATTAAGTCATCCATAAAGTCAGTAGAAAATATCTTTTTCTAATTAACTCAAGTGCCATAGATTTTAAAACTTCATTTCAAATACAGAAATGTACCCGTGAAAACTCACAACTTGATGTTATGTAATATTTTGGAGGTGTTTTTTCTGTTTCTCATTAATTTGAAATGAATAACCAGCATTCAAAGAATTATTTTTACGCTGACAAAGCCGAAGTATTTACTGAAAATCTTAACAAAAAAAAAAATGCACAATATCTTTTGACTGTTTCAAATATCTCCTTATGTAGGCTACTATGCAGGATGCTACTAGATACATGTAAAACTTAAAGTCCATGAGTAATTCTGTTCAGTGTATGGTATTACTCATACCCTTTAATGAAGATACACATTTAAGTATCTTGAAGGCTGTTAAGAATATACAGGGTCAATTAGAGAATTAGGGACTTTTCATGTGGCTGATCACCAACTTCCCCTGTTCCTCCCCTCCCCCCAAAGGCCATGTTTGAGTCATTGAAGCCTCTTAGAATTTTGAAGAACTCATAGGACAAAAAAACAGAAGGAAAGAAAGCCAGCCAGTCTTAAGACCAAGCCCTTGTATGTTGATGTACAATGTGGCAGACTATGTAGAATAGTGCAACAGGAAAAGAAAGCAGACTGGCTTCCCTTTTCCTAAAAAATCTATTCTGCCTTGCATCTGTGTGCCCCAGTCCCTCTGGAGTTTTAAGAATGTGATGCATAACTAATTTTAAAGCTAAACAAAATTACCATGTCTTTTTCTGAATGTAATTTGAGTGCACACTTGTGTAAGTTTAGGGTTGCTTATTTTAAATGGCAAATGGAAGAGGGACCCATCCTGACACCAAGAAACACCAAAGAAATCCCCCGGGAAAGGCCCAACATAGGTCATTACACCCACTGTCCCTCCATCTGGCTAAACAGAAGCAAGGAAGTTTTCTAGTCTGCCACCTAATTAATAAGAGCACAATTCCCGAATTCATTTGCAGCTCAGTACTAATGAGTATATATTGACAGCAAGAGTTTCTATTTTAGACATATTAGTGAATATAATTGTATTCCATTCTCAGTGATTGGCATTTTGGATCACACATCATAAAAGAGGGTGGAGATAAAGTTTTCCTCTCCGAAGAAATTCAGTGTTGGATACCAGGGTTCCACAATAACAGCCAAATCAAATTGTTGGAACTTAACACTGTGAAGCACTTTTCTTTCAAATCACTTGATGATTTTGAAAACCTGAATCCATCTCTTACTATCTGTTTTTTTATCCATATGGAGCATCAGTCCAAACTAAGATCTAGAGTTAAAACTACTAAAGCACACTGGAAAGTACACGAAAAGAATAGACGGGAACTAACGTTAATTCTTTTTTAAAAAACAGTATAATTTTCCCTCTCTTTGTAGGAATCCAGATGTATAAGCTGTATTTTTCAATAGATGTATTAATTTTTCCATGTTTTATTAACCTGAAATTAATTTAGACCACGTAATTTTTTTACTTGCTTCTAAATATTAAGAAACCCCAGACAGTGCTTGACAATAATAACATGCCTTTTATATGCATAAATAAAGAAAAAATGCAAACATTCCTGTACTTTCAAACAAGGGATCCCTATATTGCAGTAGTCCTTCTCTACCTCTGTGTACCATCTTCAGACATACCAACACTGAAGGGCAGGGACGGAGCATTGCAGCCTGCGTGATGCTCATCAACAAGAATTTTCTGCCCCTCAGTAAAGGTGGTATTCTAGAGAATTGCATCACATTACAGTGGAAAGAGATGTTAAATGCAAATACCAACACAACATCCAGAAGCCCATAGAAACATCAGTGAGGGCAACACCAGGCATTCTGAAGGCAACAATTCCTCTCATACAAGTTTTCAGACTACCTTAAAACCCTAAGCCCTCTGATATGATGGAGCTATTATCTGTGATGAAGCATATGTGTGTATCACTTCACAAGTGGCAAAGTTGGACAAAATGACATACAAGACAGCTGAATATTTAAAAGCATATTCATGAAGGAAGATTAGTTAAGGAAACAGAATATATATGAGTTATTGGTAATAACATTCCTCCCCCTGACAATTTACAAATTTACATGTTAGTATACAGTGCTGGTCATTAAAGTCTTGAAAATTGCCACTTACAAGTACTGTAATTAAATATCAAACTATTGCCACAATATTTTCCCTCCTTTTCTAAGGTTAATTACATATAAATGGCAAATGTGAAGTTGTACAGATGTGGCCACTGTAATTGGAGATACACAGCACAATTCACAGAAATGTACCTTTGCCAGAAAATACGTTATTTAAAACAATTTATTTTTAAAGAGCACCCAGAGTCTGTGACTGAGATCTGACAGTGTTGTATCCATGATCATACCTGAGTGCAGTGAGAAAGTTTCCAATTAATTTCCAATTCAAACACAAAGGGCGTGAGAAAAATTACTTTATCACTTATCATGGTGGCATAGAGAGATAAATCAGCTTGCCCTAAGCACAGGCAAAATGAGGAGTTGATTAGAGCCACAGACTTTCATGGGGTGTCCCAGCAAACACAGTGCCAGAACCTACGCAGCCTAACAGCAGTGCCTGACATCAGGGACCAGCATCAGTCTGCAGCTGATGATAAGAGGGGTGGTATGCATAGGGCGAGGTCTAAATTTGACTTTCAGCTACTAAGTCGATGTATGGAACCGGTCCTTTGTAGCATGCCAAATTACCTTGTTCTGCGCTCTTAAAGCTGGGATTTCCCAAAGCCTGTTCTAGTGCTATGCAGTTTGTTACAGTATGTGAAACCGCAGCAAATGGGGTCACAAAGAGATTTTTCATAACATTTAGGTCCTGATTCTGTCTTCTTGCTTACCTGTGTCCATACCTACCCGGAATTCAGTTCAGTACACAGACATCTACAGTCTCAACAAAGCACTGTAATCAAACACAGTATTATACCCTCAAAGCTAAGATTTTTCATAATCTCCTAGTATATCAAAATACTGATGCTTGCACATGTAAGTATGAGCATATTGCGGTATTTGATGATTTCATGACACGTATGCCAGCATGAAAATACACTAATTTACATACTAGGCGACATTATGGTGAAGATAATCAAGGGTATAGACATATGGATTCAACTAGCAATCCCCCTTCAATGCAGGTATTTTTTGTCAATAAGAAGGGACATTAGTAGGTTAGAACTGATGTCGCCTATACTGAGAAGAATTTCGATCTACATGGATAAAAAACAAACCTAATTTAGGTTTGCTAGGTCAGGATTTGCTACCAAAGGAAAAAAATCAAATTTATTTGATGCAGCATGTGTCTTTTATCTTTAAAGAAAGAAACCTTGACAGTCATTTAAAAAAAAATAACATTTATATTTTAATTTATAAAATAACTGTACACATTGATCTGAAATCTTTAAATAAAATATTCAATGTCTATCTGTGTAGAAAAAAATGAATCCTTATGAACTCAGCATTTTTAAAAAGCATTTTATCTCACTGTAAAAATAGTAGAACATTTAGAAAGAATACTGAAAGAAACAACATTGGTGAAAGCTGCGGTTTGTAATTGCAAAGTTAATTATCTTTCCTAAACCATCAGTTGTCACTTAGATAGACCAGATTCTAGCAGGCTCTCAGGGGACTAACTTTATTTCATTCCTAATGGCTTGGGACCCACCATTTTGCTGTCTCTGAACATTTGGTCACTGAATGCACCATTTATGGAGTATTGTTTAATTAAGGACAAATTAAGAGAACTGTGCACAGAATTTAATTTCATATCCTGTGTAAATTCTTTTAAAGAGGGTACTAACTATAGGCATTATAACTTTTCATTATCCACTGCTTCTACAAGGTATTGACAATTTATTGTTTGCAACAGTTAAGAGTTTTGTTTACCCTTTGGGGAGTTCTGCTGGCACTGCAGTTTTTTGCCTCATCATTCCCTTAACCCCTTATACTCCACTTTCACTATTTTGTGATGAGCCACATATTTGAAAAATGCGCCTTTTTTCATGTAAGTTCAGATATGCTTCCAAACAAATTAAAACATGGCTAGAAGATATACTATATATGTACATGATCAACAAGAATTCCTACGGGACTAGTGGGGGGCTACATTGTAGGCAGCCAAAATTCACTCAAACTCCTTATGCTGATGGCTCTGAACAGAAAGTGAAAATATACATAGAGCTGGAGTATTCACTGCTCCATGGAACCTCCTAGTTTCTTTTTGGCAGAGACACTTGTGCAGTTTGGATGTAGTTTCCATGAACTGATTCCTCACCTACTGCACGTGACCTGAGGAAGGCGTCTTTTCCTTCTCCTTCACACTCACCCAGACCTCGGGCTTGAGCTTCATAATCAGTTTGGACTTTAATGCAGCACCATGGCTGGAATTTCACCAGCATAAAGATTTATTAAAATCAACTACGGATTGTCTAGCTATATTTATACTTACTAACTATAAAATGATTGCATCTGAAGTGAAGAACCAATTCCGTTTTATATCATAAAAGCAAACAGCCTGAAAGCAGATATTGCTGGTCTTTGAAAGCAACAATCTGTCTCCAAAGAAGCAAAAACATGTTTATAGAATATTGTAACAATCAGAGTTGCAGAGTCTGGAACAAAGGTATTCCAAACAGTGCGATGCACAGCTTATGCCCTGCAGAACTAGTTGTCCACCATGTTTGGTGCATTTTACAGAATGAGTAGAATCAAATACAAATGAAGGCTCCTATTGGCAAAGAGCTCTTGTATGTGAAGTAGAAGCAGTTATTGAAACTCAAAGATATCCACTGTCCTTACGCCAAAGCAGTGGCAATACCCACGTTGTTCAGGAAGTTGTTTATTATATGAATATAACCAGAGAGGGCAAGTCAACAGAGACAGTCAGAGCTACACAGAAAGGAAGGCCATGCTTTAATTTCACAGTAACCAATCTTCACTTTACTTGAAGTTACCTGCTCTCACTCCTGCCTGCTGCTGCTGTTTTGACTGAAGGACGTTGATCCCTCATGTTGACCATAACAAGTGCATGGGACAGGCAGCTGCTCACTCCTTTGAGTCACCATCAGTAGTTTAAATAGCAGGACGTCCTAGAGCACCTCATTTTTACTGTAACTTTTCAGAATTATACTGGCTGGTCACATGTAGAACTGGTTTGTTCTGAGCACTTATCTGTATGTTATCTATAACAGTTGCCATTTAACAGTTTGACACCAGAATTATAAAAAAAGAAGTAATGTAAATATTTTCTAGAAAAAGAGCAACAATCCCCCTTCAAAATATATTTTTTCTCATTATCAAGCCAAAAAAAATTTTTTTAAAATACATATATTACATTTTGTTCAAACTGAAAACCAGCATCTTTCTCCTGATACTTGTGGCACTTCCAAGAGGAGAACAGTAAATTTCAAGGATTGCAAAGTGGCAACAGCTGCAGGAAACACCAACCAGGCTCACCAATGTAAAGGTATTCCAGGTTAAATTGCTATCATTTGTATGTTCCAAGAAGCTGCCTTAATCACTGGTCTAGGATTTGGATGTGGCAGAGGACAGCAGAGTCGTCTGCTCTCTGTCTTGTGTAATTAAATCTGCCCTAATCTTTCACTCACTCCCTTAAAGATATGATTCTTGATGTATACCAATACTGCAAGTAAATTAGTACAGAATCCTAATAAAATTAATGTTGTTTTCACATCTTTACTTCCTAACTTATACTGCTGCCAAAGGTAATACTGTAAATTGGTCGTATCTATTTAAAAGCTCAGAGCATAAAGCATTGTTGTTTTTTCTCTCCAGAACTAGCTGCCTATTTCTGAGGAAACTGGAACTTCAAAATGTATCTTGATGGAAAATGAAGCATTTAATTTTTTTTTAAGGAAGCTCATTTGTCTACTCAGAAAAAGCATATGAAATTTCACTGCAAAAGCAATTATAAGACAAAATTAGCTCTAGGAATGAAAGGACTATCTTAATGATGACTGTAGCATCACTGGCGTGACATTATAATACTGTAAGAATTATACAGCATCCAAAACCTGTCAAATGAGATTTAGGAATATAGTTCAGAAGTTATCCCCCATTGAGTTACTGTCCATAATCCTGATACAAATCCTGTAAAGTGCTCGTGTGAGGTAGTCCATATGCTAAGGGTAGCATATCATTTCAAAGCTGTCAGTTTTAATTTCTGTTTTATTAATTTTCCCATAAGTCTACAGACATACATTTCAGAGGATATATATCAGGTAGGTTGTATCCACACAAAGGAGCAATACAGCTGTGGCTCATTCTGACATACTTCACCATGAAGAGTTCACACACTGGAAGAAATAAGTGTAAACACTGTTTTGACTAACAGGTGGATGATTTTGAAAACCTGAAGTATCAGGAATGAAGGGAGGGCATGAAACATGGATTCAAGATGAAAACATGGATTTTTGGGAGCATAGCAGAGGGAGAACAGAGGGTTGGTTGCCCAGAGAAGTAGTGGAGGCCCCATCCTGGAGATATTGAAGGTCAGGCTTGATGTGGCTCTGAGCAACCTGATTTAGTAAAGATGTCTCTGCTTACTGCAGGGGGATTGGGCTAAATGATCATTAATGTCCTTTCCAACACAACACATTCTATGATTCTAGGGGGGTAGATTTGAATAACAGGTCTTCCCCTGCTCCAGTTTTACAGTCCGACCATTACATTCTCCCCCTTAGAGAAAAACTATGACATAGTTAGGCCTCGGGCTGAAAAAGCAGCTGTGACCACACTATCTGGAAAATGAAAGTCACTAGATATCTTGCAAAAAGCCTCTCTGTGACTGTGATCTGTTGAAAGAGGAATGATGTAGGAAAAGATAAATGAAGAACTGGGCCAAACCTTGTCTTACAGTTCAAAGCAAATGTAAAAGTTTGCAGGAACTCATTGCCAGTTCTTTTCCAGTATGACTGTTTGCAGAGGGTTGTCATCTGCTGTAACAAGACTTTGAGAACCTGAACTAGCCCATGTAAAACAAATTCAGTTCTCTTTCCACTACACTGAATTTCAACCGTAAACATTTCCCTGAGCCTTATAGCTAACGTGCATGATTATTCAGACTCTCTGAACCCTGAGTTTCCATGTGTCCTCAGAGAAACATCATGACAGGAAATCTGGGGCAGTGGCTGACCCCTTGCAGACCATCTTTACCTTTATCATAACTTCTCCATGTTTAATTCCCATGCCGACCTCAAGGGAACTCGGACACAGGCTCACTAGGTACATCTATGCTGCTCAATAAAATAGGACAAGTGACTGAAAACTGGAATATTGATTGTTCACACCTTTTAACTGCTCTTTCATCTCTGGCTGTAGTGCACTTCACCTAGCTCCAGATGTCATCCTGGACATAATTCATTCTCCGGACAGCTTTCAAAAGGATTTGATGACACTACCATGTCTGCTTCTCTCTACCATACATCATAGCTGCTTTTCCAAGTGTACTTTTTTCAGCAATTCCCTCTCCCCCCCCCAAAAAAAAAACCCAAACAGCCCCTCCTCCCCACCTTCCCCCAATGACAGGGTTGATAAATGATAAATTTACAGGACCAGCCCCTACTCTGAGTTAGATGTTCTTTTCTATTGGAACTGATTTGATAACACAAAAACTGTAGTTTTTCCAGTAACATCACATAGCTTCTATTGAGCATTTCTGGTATGAATCACTGAAATAGCTCAATGGTAGAATCAAACTCATTTTTAGATACCAATCAATACAACAGAGACAATTAGATCTTCTAATGTAAGATTGTTTTGAAAATTTGCTGGCACCATAGATTCAATTAACACAAATATTTATATTTAGGTTAATACCGTATGAACAGTGCAATATGTGTAATACCACTGTAAAACAAATTAATGCATTGAAGATAATTATGTTACAATGAAAATGGGTCTTGATAACTTGCTAAAAATAACTGAGATTAAACATATTTTTCCAAGAGCAATTCAAAGTCCAGTCTTATTTAATCTTTCCTGTCTTTTAGCTCTCCTTCTGATAATTCTTCTTTAGAATGAATAATTAAATAGTCTTCATGTCTTTATGTCAGCTCTTGGATTCCAAATGTGCCTTAGACCATCTTGTGATCACAAACACAAATCTCAAAACTTTTGTCCAGAGGTTTAGCTCTAGATCTCTAGAAACAGCCAATGCTCAAGATCAAAGCGCTGGCTCTCCTTAAAGGTACCATCTGGACTCTGCAGCTAAGATTCTAACCCTGGACATAGCATGATCTTGTGAAAGTCAATCAAATAAATAGCTGCTGTCATTTTGTTTCTCCCATGTATTGAGTTTGTGTGCATACAGCACTGCCTCTCTCGCTGTCTTTGCATCTACTGAGGCAGACAGACAAAATGAATGAGAGCAATTGCAATTAAAACATTTCTTTCAAGAAAATAAACATTTTCTGTTAATGATCTTGCAAACTACTTTCTCTAAAAACTCTATTATTTTAAAATAATTTGTGTACATTTGAGTTTTTGATCTTCTAAAAGAGGATCAGGAAGACTTGTCAGAAAAATACTGCAGGCATAGAGATTTGGATTCTTAGCATTAGAAATCATCTGCTACAAAAATCTGGATGCTGGATTCTACAGTTCAAGTTCCATTACTTTAAAAGTATATCTAAATAGATCTAATTATTGCAAGCAAGAACATGTTTACAAAACAGTGATGAGGATACTTCACAAGGGTGATGGAGATCTTTCTCCCAAGTTCTTCAACACATATTTTCCAAGAGACAGTTTAGAATGCCAAACTTCTGAAGTAAAGGACTATTCTCTCAAGACCTTCAGGAAAAAGATGACTTATGGTGTAGACAAAAGACTCATAACTGAGAATCCCAAGTAAAAGAGATGTCATTCTTCTTCTGAGATATAACTCCAAAGACTTCGGTCTTAAAATTTCATTCTTTTATAACACTTCTTTCTTACAAACCGAGCAGGTTCTTCAACACAAATACTTCTACAGATCCTTCTCTAGGTCCCAGTATCCTCCTTCAACAGAGGAACTACATTCTCAAATCTGTGTATCAGTTTAGGCATGATAGGAAGAATTGTTCTGTGGCTAATTTGTAATGCGATTTTTATACTGATACTGCCTCTTTTACTGTAGAAACACAGTACCACATTCTTTGAAAGAATTGGAGGTATGGAGGATTTTTAATCCAACTAAAACAACAGTTACCTGACACTGTTCTCAGCCACAAACCATGGGAATGCTTCCCTACAGCTTGGCAGGTGTGATTTGGAGATAATTGCAGCAATGGGAGGGGGCCATCACAGGCTTGTAATTCTCCTAGAGAGACTGCAAGCCTTTTTTCCTTCTGTGTAACCTTGTATGATAATTAGTCCAATTCCACCTGTCTGCTAAAGTAGCTCTTACAGTTGGGTGTCTGTGGTTAATTGATACTGTTCTGGATTAGCACAGGTTCTGTACTAGTCACAAGGAGCAGGCAGAAATAATTTTTAATGTTGAAAGCTAAATCTGGATTCATTACAATAGCAGGATTTTGCTTCAAAGATTTGCTAACTGGTCAATTTGATTGCTATCCTTTTCAAAGAGTTCAGATATGGTGGATGTTTTAAAATGAAAAATTTAAAATTTAGTTCTCCTGGTGAAGAATTATAGATTTACGTACTGTAAAATTTAAAGCAGAACTGAAAAACAGAGTGAAAAATATTTCCAGTAATTTCTTAACTGTGATAAATAAAGATACGATGAAATAGTCAGAGTGACCTTGGCAGTTTAGTGCAAAACTTGCTCTCAGCATTCATTACATGGGTATGGAAGCAAAGATCTATCATCAATAACCCTAAATATGTCCACAGATTGAGAATGAAGTTGAATCTTAGATATAGATCCTGTAACTAACCATCTGGATATTAGTTCCCCAGTTTTGCAAGGTACTTTGGCAGGTGCCTAAGTTTACATTTTAAGTATTCATGGACAAAAAGTTAAGAATGTTCACAGCAACCTTGGCTGAACTGCTGGATGCCTTTCCAGACAATAAATCTATTTATAGACACTTACATATATAGGCCATATGACACCAACAATCCATATTGTATATGCTAACTCAGCTGAAGGCTTCTCAGCAGTGTAGGCAGAATCAGTTTTATGGAAGCAGCAATATGGGTCACAGCAGATGGGAGGAAGAGGCTAAAAAGATTCAGTGGAGGCTTCAGCGGACAGAACAGATGGGTTGTGGGGGGAGAGAATGGGGTTTCTGGAGTAAGACTGGAGTTAGCAACTCAGAGGTCAATGAAGGTCCATGATATTCTGGGTGCAGAGTGATTGAGAAGGCTAAAAAGGCTGGAGAAGCTAAGCGAAGATTTAGTGGGGCTGTGGATCAGGGTAGTGACAGTTCCTCTCCTCTCCTGCTGTTCTGAGAGCTTGCCCCCTTTCATGGGTAGTCTCCATCTTCCTCACTTTCCTGAAACATGGGACTTCCACCTGCCACCCTTTGCTTGTCACCCATGTCTTCATATACTAACCTTTCCCTGATAGGAAGTACCCTGTCCTCCAGAGAGTCAAGGCCTGCTTCTACTGGGATAAGCAGAAGCAGAACATTGAAAAGGATGGATGTCAGGGAAGCTTTTGCTCCTACACCTTCCTGAAGGCAGACCAAAAAGTGACTATCATTTCTTTAAGGAGCTGCACATCCCTAGATTACATCCCATTTGTTCACTCGATGTTAGCAACAGCGGGAGAGGAAGGCGGCTGTATAAAGCAGGAAACAAAGACCTGCTGTTCAGCCTGGAAAGCCAGGCCCAATCTTTGGCATAGATGAAGCATACAGTCTGCTGCCATAAGCTGCTGCCTACCTTGTCTTTGGCTTACTACAACTCCGTATGTGAGTGTGAGTGTTGTGTATATATACATATGTGTGTATGTATATAGTCTAATCCAAGAAATAATGATAAAAACACAATAATGAGCTTCCAAGTATTATCAAGCCTATTAAGCTCCAAATAGTTCATTGAGGACCAATTTCTAAGTGCTAAATAGTACAGCTAGATTTTGCTTTTATGCAAAAATCAATGCAAACACATGAATCATTGAGAAGCATGCTGCAGTCTTCCAAAGTCAGTTTCTAATTAGCAATCCATTGATCCAAATAGTTAGTACTACAAATAACACAGAGGGGAAAAAAGTGTTCTACTAAGTGTATGGAAAAAAAGAGTCAATTTTTTTGCCCTTTACAATTAATTTCAATTCTTTCTAGAATCAATGGAAGTGCCAACGGTTTGCATTCTTAACACTATTTCCTATGTTCAGCAATGTTCCTTCCTTCATTCCCATCAGTCAGAAAACTTACTCATATGGTGCGTAAGAAAAAGCCTATTAAAGACAACAGATGAGGGAAAACTGGGCTTTTCAGGAATGGTTTTGTTACTAAAGAGTTCTTGGAAGAAAAGATGTGACCTAGCCAGTATTATCCCACTAAAATAATGTACATTTGCCCTGCTGATCTGACAGATATTTTAGATGGTGAAAAAGTGCCATCAGGCTGGAATCAAAACTAAATTAGACTTCATTTTATTTTGTGCTCATCATAAAACATATTAACATGTGCAAATCCTTTATATGTAACCGTCAGAAACTTGTAGAAATGTTCAGCTACCTCCTATAGGGAGATAGGGTCCATTGCAGTTAAAAGTCACAGGAAAGTCTTCCAGAAGTAAAGGAGATCACAGGTTTCCCCATGGATATTATTTCAATATGAGAAGGGAAATCCTAAGAACTCCTCTGGTTGAGATGGCCTTTTTAGATTTTCTGCCTTTCTTGAGAAAACAAGAGGATTCTCTAAGGTGGAACTGAAGCCTAAAAAATGTCTGAAGACAGTTAAATATTGCATAGTAGCAGCTCTGTAAGTCTTGCACTTTTTCTTGTTAATGAGTGAGTGGACCAGTATTGGATAAAACTGAGCTCTGCTGCAAAAGAACATTATTCAGTCTGTCTTCAGTGATCTATGGGGTCACCATCAGTCTGCATTTGATACTATGAATTTGGCATTGTTCAACCCATGACCTTTTTTCACCTTCAAATCTCAAATTATGTAAAAGCTTAATAGTAATTGCTATGTTTTGGGATAAATTGAGCTATTTTAAAAATGCATTAAAACTGTGATTTGCATTCAGTAAAGAAAGCCAGTCTTCAGTATTCACAGAAAAGCATATAACGGTGCTATGTGAAGAGAAGCATTAACATCAAAATTCAGTGAAACATACTATTTAAATGAAAGTTTGAGATATATATTTTTAATTAATGACATTAATATGTGCAGAAAAAAAGCTGGGACACCTAACTATTTGTTTAGAAAGAAACAGCTTACTTAAGAATCATGGTAGAATATTTCCATCAAGTACAGAGATTATTAGATACAAAATCTTCATCATCAAACAACTTTTGAATCTCCTCAAAAATTACAGTTTCTCGAGAAATTTTGAAAATTATTTCTAAAACAATTTTTGCTATCAATTTTAAATATTATTCACCTCTCATTTTTTACTTGGCTCCATGTGTCTGGTCACAAACAAATTCTAAAGCTCAGCTGAACAAAATCTTGCATAGGAGTGATTGTAACTCTAAGGAACCTGGTAAACTAATTAACTAACAAGAACATATAGCTGAAATTATAGAGCAGTCCTGGAGCTTAGTGGAAAGTGCTCAAAGATATCCCATCCCTGAATCTTTATTACCACTGTTCATCTAATGTAGATACAGTGCAGTTTTATCCTGAACCTAGGTATATTCATGTAGATTGAAAATGGAGACAATGTTTGACAGAAGGTACAACATGACATAAGGAATCTTAGTTGTGCTGTAATTTGTTTGCTGTCAAGACTGTTTGCTGTAAATGAAGTCAGATTGATCAAAAGCCATTGCTTTGTTTCTGTGCTGCATCTTGTAGCACAGCTCTTAGACACTAAGCACACTAAGTCAGGTCCACAAACTGTATTTCTGTGTTGAAATTTGATAAAATCCTTGGAAAAAAACATAATTTTCTATTAAATTCCAAAACATGGAATACAATTTTTCTACACCCCGGTTTCCCTCTTTTGCTCTATGTAACCTTTCTGATGATGAACGTGATAAATATGTGAAAAGTTTTTATCTGCTGTTAGAGAAAATAATGATTTTAAGCATTTCATAACAAATATTTATTAAATTATTACTGCTCTGAAAAAAATCTTGCTTACATAGTAGACAATAAAGGAAAACAGATTTGTCCCTCTATTTTCACTTCAACTTATACATCCTCAAAGACAGAAAAGTGAGGTGCATGGAAAGAAAAAAAAAAAAAGAGTGGCGTCACCAGCTCAAGAACAGGCAGGACACTAGAGAGATAATTAGTATATAGTCACTCAAATGTTCCAGCAATCTGATCTCAGCAGTGATGAAAACACGGTCTAATTCTGTGTTTAGGGATCATCAGAAAAATCATCAGACGTATTGATGCATGTAATCAAAATAACACTTGTAAATTTTCTCTGTATTGTTGTAACCCAGGTATGTAATGTTTCTTTCTGTGTTCATCATCCAGTCAATGACAATAGAAGAGAAAAATGTTCTGTATATCCTTGTTTTCTATAAAACCCACCAATACACTTTAGTTTTCAGTTTACTTCCCTCAGTTATTTTGATATAACATTGCCTAATTTTCTGACGTGCCTGTAGGATTTGTTTATGTTTTCTAGTATTCAGCAAGGCAAAGCAGAAAACTGTTTTCAGAAGCAGCTTGTTGGTCTAATAAAATAGATGTGACACCTATAGTAAGCTGGTGACGCCACTCATTTTTATTTTTTTTTTTCCATGAACCTCACTTTTCTGTCTTTGAGGATGTATAAGTTGAAGTGAAAATAGAGGGGCAAATGTGTTTTCCTTTATTGCCTACTATGTAAGCAAGTTTTTTTCAGAACAGTAATAATTTAATAAATATTTGTTATAAAATGCTAAATCAATCAGGGTGTTTTCAAGTCAAATATTGGGTTGACATTTCTTTTGAAATGCATAATTTGTCTGGTTTCTTCAACTATGAACTGTAAAATTGAGGAACAAATGCAATTAAACCTGAAAGTTTGCCCAGTGTAGCACTACAATGACTTCTTTAGGAGCCAGCAGCATCTTCTGACAGTAGAATTTCAATGGTCTCCTTCCAAAATTCAAAACCACAGCAGAGCAGGGAGAGGTTTCTCCAGGCATGATGTTGTCTCAGGCACATGTTGCCTGAACATTCCTTCCACATTTTGAGTGTGCAGGATATTGTAATCCCACTCCTGCGTCAACTAAAACTCTGTTTGCTGAAAAAAATTACATTGTGCTTTGTGCCTGGATGCCTCAACTTTATTCCATTTTCTAAATTTCTTTGTGGATTGGACATGTGGGAATGTCCTAAAGTCTCACTGAATTTAGGTGATTTAGTGTTTCCTCAATAAGCATAAACAATGAACACTTGGAGAATATATCTCACAGGAAAAAGCATTTCTTTCTTGTTTAGAAAGTAATAAATAAATAAATAAATAAATTCTATTAATAAATAATGCAAGGCCAACGAGATGAACATGTGAGTGATCCAAAACACATTATTTTTCTATTGAACATTTAACAGGAAAACAAAGGCAATCACTTAAAATGGAAAAAAAACATACAACCCAACAAAAAACCCACAACCAAACAACACAACAAACTAAACAAAGTTTTTCTTTAGAGACATTTAAACATTAAGATCAAAGAAACTGCCTGGTACTGTTACTAAATTACAGGGAGCCAAGACCGTTTTGCAAGCACAATATTCACAATGGAATTTCTAACGCTTTTTTTTTGCCCTGATTCAATGCTCTAAGCAGCTCGTTATTTCAAGTCTCAGCTGTAGAGAAGTTATCCAAGAACTAGGCTGACATTGATAATACATTAAAAAGCTTAGAAGCACATTACTACAGCAACTACTTATAGTAAGATATTTGTAACATGAAAAAAATAAAACTCTTGAAGTATTCCTGCTGTTGACATCTTCAGCCATCCAAACCTGAAAGGAAAATAAAAAAATAAAATCTTGCTATAAAAATATTATTTTTAAATGTCTCATGAAGAGCAGAGGCAATCAGCTCAGAAATGGAGAAATGTAACTTGCAGTATATGATTTGTTTCCCAAACTTAAGGAAGTATGGTAGCAATTGTAGAGAAAGTTAATATTCCCGCTTCAGCTCAGGTAATGAATGAAGAAGTGCTGCTGTCCTTTAATCAAGACAATAGCCAAAAAACCTCAGTGTCCAAGTGCTTTTAATGATCGTATGTTCTGTACAGCAAAATCTCTCTTAAATTTGTATTGTTGATATATTCAGACTAGTTCTGTACTTCTGATAAATATATATATCTTCTAATATATATATATTGGGAAGTATAATCTAATTTGGGATTATACTTCTGATTGAATAGCAATACACAACAAGATGTTGGGAGCACACAGAAAAAAGATCCAAGAATTTTCCATAATTTAGTTCAACTGAAACAAGAACAAACAATTGATTTTTAAAAAAGATTTTATTATTATCATAAAAAGACTTGAAGCCCCTCCAAGTGAGGAAGTCCTCAGTGAAACCAGGAGAGGTGGAAACATTTTGTTTTGCTTTTGGAAAATTACAGTGAACAAAACCTCTAGGACTCTGTAAAAGGCACATGTTTCCAAGTCCTATTTGTTTCATGGTTTGACTAGGCAATTAACAACTTATTTCACACGAGCCCATCAAGACATTTAATCTTTGGCTTTACAGCTAATAAAAATTAAAAGATGGCAGGAGCATCCACAGTTCTATACTCATGTCTGCAGTTCTATACTCATGTCTGCAGCATGCTTGGCCTTACATGGATTGAGTTTCAGCTACTGCTTGGAAGATATTCTTTACAACCAACTGTAAGGCCTAGAAGCATTTATCTGAACATACAGTTTCAGTAGAGCTTGGTAACAGGGTAGCAACAGTTGTCCTCAGTGTATTATTAGCATTATTGTCACCAGTTACATATAAGTTGTGCTCTGGCTGGGTAGCCAGTCAGAATTACAAGGAGTCCAGGACCACTGTGTGGTGTGCCACAGGGCATAACTGTCCTGGAGTTCATATATATCACAGAATATCTTAAGGGGATGGGGCTTCCACTACCACTCTGGGCACCTACTGTGATGCAGCCAAGAAAAGTTAAATGAAAAGTGGGGGTGTTACAGTCAAGGTAATTCTAGAAGAGACAGGGAAGTGATTACATATTGGTAAAACCTTATGGGGAATACCTTATAAAACTATGCCCACCAAGGCAAAGAAGAAGAAACTCAAACTACAAAAGATACAAAAACCAGCTGTGCAATAAGAAAGAACTATGTATGAATGCTAAAAAGGGTTTCTTCGCTTACCCTCACAAAACAACGGCTGAGATAGGGTATAAGCTGCCATTAGTAAATACAGCAGTGGCAAACACTAAGGGTGAATATGAATATTGATGTCAGAAGAATAAACTGGTATGTTCTTACCAGGAGTAAAACTCGTTTTGTAATTAAAAGACATTTCACAGAGTTACATCAAGGAGCATCTGAAACAATCCTTCAAGTAGAGAAATGACAGCAAAAATATATTTTATAGGTCTCAATCCTTTTATTAAAGCATCGTATGATGTGTTCCCTCTGATAGCAGGGGCAGTGTTCCAGTGTCTCAACCTGTCTTACTTACTACCTCTATGTTTCCCTTTTAATTTTGTTCAGGTGAAATGTACATCAACAGCCCAAGTAACACCTGAAGAGCTCTGTTTGCCGCTGCCACTGCCTTCTCATCAGTGACTTGTGTATAGAGCAAAGCAGAAGTAGTGGAGACAGTTATTACAATACAAAAGCTAAAATAAATTAAGTGCTGTTCTGTTATTAACACATCTAGCTAAGGAAATACTATAACAAATGACAGCTAGGAGGTAGTAGGCCTTTATGTAGTTATACTATATTTTTTTTAAGTGCATATATATATATATATGCATATAAGATTTTAGTAAGCATCAGTTGGCAAATCTATTTAGCTATTCAAATAGATTTTATCTCACAATGTTGATTTCTCACATTTATTTCTACTCACTGTGCATAGAATTGACTGCATTATGCCAATGTTTGCCATGTTAACTATTTTTAAAGGTTACCAAATACGTAATTGTATAGGACACGAAAAAGTACTTGCATTTCACTCCCCCAAAAAATGAGTTCTGAGTCATTGGTACCTCCTTCTGCTGTAAACTATAAGTAAAAAACACTCCCAACTGTGCATGTTAGAGAAAAAAAAATGAACTGGATCTTCCATTCTTCTTCATTTGTATATCAAAGAGCTTCGAAGATGTTACTCCCTTTTGGTTGCAAGACGGTGCTCACATGCCCTTCTGCTAAAACTTCACAGAAACACCCTGACCTCTTCAGATGCTTTTTGTTTAAATGTTTTCAGTTGAATAATGAAAGCCAAGGGCTTATGATGCATCTCCTAATTAAGACAAACAGCATTCATTTCCATTTTTAAATGCTATGTATTACTTTGCCTCCATCTTTCTTCTTTTTTGCTTTTCACTGTATCCCAACCATCAAATGTAAGACTTCTGATTCTCCCGCAAACAAAGGCCTGCACAGCTGTTACTTTGCAACAAGCACATTGTGGGCCCCATCCAAAGCTCATTGAAGTCACAGTCTTTCAGTTGACTTCAAAAGGCTTGGGATAGACTCCTTTTTTAAGATATATCTTAATCTGTGATGCATTTTTAAAGCTGAAAAACCTTTAATTCACTGACGTTTCTGTAGTTTATTATAACAGGACAGACTAGAAAGATGTGCAAACAAACAAAAATACTGAACAGACTTAACTTTGCACAGTGTTAATACAAAATGTACTCTTACGATGCTGCTGCCAACTACTTTTAATATCCTAATAATGTATTGTTACTCTATGACAATACGGAATAATTTTAAATCCCCATTCATAAGGACTCCAATTATAATCTAATTCAGCTCAGATTAACTATGCTTTGATGGCAATTTCCTTCTACAAAAAAAAATAGCCTAAGATAATGTGCTGCAAATATAGTTTCAATGCTAATAAGAGGCAGTTTAACAGCCCAGAGAAGTTCATTCTGACTACGTTTTCACTGCAGTGATAAAAAGCACATAAAGCATCTCAATTACATATTTAATATAAAAAAAATGAAGTTGCAACATACAATTTAGTCAAACTACTCTTAACTTCACTTTAGGCATCCTACTCTTTCGATGTGCAAGATTGGAATTTTGCTACTTCTCCACAACTGTGGCAGAGTTGAAATCAGTGTTAGCAGTGTCACTACAGGCGCATCTGCTTCATATCATAATTTCATTGCTATGAAAAACTACAGTAGCTTTCATTGTTTAAAACTGCAGCAGCTGTAAGTGGGACATTTTAGTTCATTACTGCTTCAGCAGAGCTTTGCACTGAAAATTATTCGGTAAACTTTCATGACAGCTTTTGATTTTTACTATATCTTACAACATTCTTTTATTGCCATAAGTTGTTTTCTTGCAATAAATGTAAAATGATATGGAGCTACATTGCCTACACCAGCTGAAGATTTGATCCAAAAGTTGATTCTGACATCAAGGCCCTGGCACAAGAGAAAATCATAAATCTCAGTGAAATGACTAAGTCGATCTCTTTCACTAGAGTCCAAAGATTATGATGCCTATCATCTTTATATTAACTTCTAGTTAACATATTTTTTCATGTGTCTGAAAAATAGTAATTATATTCCAAACTTTCTCTTTTTTTTTAAAACTTACTCAAGAGGAAACTTGTGACTGAATGAAATCTTCCGACTGATAGAGTGACAGCCAGAATTTCACTCCATGAAATGGATTTTATATTCCAGAGCAAATAAAAAAGGGGTAAAAGGCAGTTCCTCTGTAACACACTTATGCAAAAGAGTGACCAGAAAGTAGCCTAGTTATGATTGACAGCTGTGATTAAAGGAATGTACATGAAAGTTTGATATTTTTTATATCAAGTAGGAATTAGTGCACTAGTCTCCCTTATGCCTAGGTAGCCCAGATAGCTAACCACAGAAACAAAATCTCCTCTAAGAAGCTTCTGTTAGTTTTTAGAAAGTAATATTAAGCAAGATGAACTGTGTAGAGGTTGTAAAGCAAGTTTGAAAAGTCTCCAAGATACAGAAGACCTAGATGTGAATTCCCATACAGATGGGAGCAGATTTTTCAACATATACCTTCTTCTCTGAAAAGCATCTTAACCATTCCACGTGAGATGAATGAGTTGTCTCTGACATCACAAATCCTGCTGTTGATGGAAGAAATCTATTTAAACATACTTAAATACAATATTTTTTATTTTTGATGACCCAGACCAATCCAAACACAAACACAACTCTGTTTCAGTTGAAAGACTCACAGTTGTATCTCAGAATAAGCCTATGGTATGGTCAACATATGATTCCAAATCTTTACTTATTAAAGACTCTACTGAATACTTTAATCTGTACAAATCAATCTATTAAGACTATCACATTTTGAACAAACAATGGGTTTGCTTGATCGATGTGGCATGTTGATTATTACTCTTACATTTTGAAGATTCTTTTCTTAGTGGTCTTACTGAAATGAAATGTCATAATTTTCTCCAAATTTGAATCAAATCAGTGACTTTCATTGGTGGGTTTCTTTTTTCTTTTATATGGTAAAAAATCTTATCCAATTTGAAAGGAAAATTGGAGTGCTAACAATCCAGATTTTAAAATAAGGGAATAAAAGGGTTTATTTATTCTGTAAACCATGGTGAATGCCCTTTGCTTAGTGTCATTTTCAAAGTCCTTTTAGTATCGGGATTGAGATTTTTTGTTTTCAAATGAACTACTCGCTGACGACAAAAGGGAGAACAAAAGCCTTCTGGGCCCCGGGTACTGTGCCCCAGCTGCCGGAAGGCAGAGGCTTATACCGCTGACCAGGAGATGGAGACACAGTATTCTTCTTGGAAAATAAATTGCAGCTCGAGGTCCAGGTAGTCTTAACGTTCTCCTGATTGTGACTTTTCAGTTCATCAGTTTAACAGGTTAGCGCAGTCCAAACCCAAATCCATCTTCTGCCTTTTTCTCAACCGTTCATTTTTTTTCTGGATTGTAGCTGCTACAGCTCTCAAAGCTTCAGTTCTTTGGATAGCAGCAGTCTTGATTTTAAGCATAAAGCTACAGAAGCATTTGTATAACAATGAACTGGGTAAGTATTTTAACTATTACTATCCTCCTATGATTAACAATTTCTCCAAAATGACAGAACTTTTTTGCAAATCAACACATCCATGTGAGTTTCATACTAATGGACTCACATTTCCTAGATATTCACTTGCTCATGATTTTAAGTTTTATAAATTCAAGCACTTGGTTTGTTTTTTTTTTTCAGCTGAACACTATGAAATAGCTTAAATTGTATATCCCAAATAAATATTTGGAATTGTGTTTGGTGTGAGAAAATCCACCCTTTCCAGTTCAAAATTTAACTTATCTCAATAGTCCTCAGCTTCAAAATGGTTTTCCACAAATATTCCCATCCATAAAATAAATAACTTTATTGTTCACTGAAAATATGAAAATCAATTGAAACAGATTTTTTTAATGGATAGTTGAAAAACAGATTTCCCATGGAGTATAACCATGAAGAATCTTGAAACGACTCAGCATCAAGCTCTGAACCCTCTGCCTCCAGCTGCTCAACACAGTTATATTGGTTGTGTCAAATAATATCAATATTCTCTCTGATTCTCCCCTTGACTTCCACAATTCCTGGCCGCCTATGAAGGGGTTCGAGCCGCTTCAGAAGTGATTGGAACTGAAGCCCAGCTCCTCCTGGCACCCCGACTGCCGGTGCTGGGTTGGATGTTCAAAGGGAAAGTCCCTTCTACACACCACGCCACTGATGCTACATGGAGCAAGTGGGTTGCACTAATTACTCAGCGGGCTCGAATAGGAAACCCTAATCGCCCAGGAATTGTGGAAGTGATCACAGACTGGCCTGAAGGCAAAGACTTTGGGATGTCACCAGAGGATAAGGAGGTGACACGGGCTGAAGAAGCCCCACCTTACAACAAACTGCCAGAGGATGAGAAGCAATATGCCCTTTTCACTGATGGCTCCTGTCGCCTTGTGGGAAAGCAACGAAGATGGAAAGCTGCTGTATGGAGTCCTACAAGACGAGTAGCAGAAGCTACTGAAGGAAAAGGTGAATCAAGCCAGTTCGCTGAGGTGAAAGCCATACAGTTAGCCCTGGACATTGCTGAGAGAGAGAAGTGGCCGATGCTCTACCTTTATACTGATTCATGGATGGTAGCCAATGCCCTGTGGGGTTGGTTGCAGCAGTGGAAAAAGAACAACTGGCAGCGTAGAGGCAAACCCATATGGGCTGCTGACTTATGGCAAGATATTGCTGCCCGGTTAGAGAAGCTGGTTGTAAAGGTACGTCATGTTGATGCCCATGTACCTAAGAGTCGGGCCATGGAGGAACATCAAAACAACCATCAGGTAGATAAGGCTGCTAGGATTGAAGTGGCTCAAGTAGACCTAGACTGGCAACGTAAAGGTGAATTATTCCTAGCTCGATGGGCTCATGATTCCTCAGGTCATCAAGGGAGAGATGCAACATATAGATGGGCTCGAGATCGAGGGGTGGACTTAACCATGGATGCTATTGCACAAGTTATCCATGAGTGTGAGACGTGTGCCGCAATCAAGCAAGCTAAGCGGTTAAAGCCACTTTGGTATGGAGGACGGTGGATGAAATATAAATATGGGGAGGCCTGGCAGATTGATTACATCACCCTCCCACGCACCCGCCATGGCAAGCGTTACGTGCTTACAATGGTGGAGGCAACCACTGGCTGGCTAGAGACATATCCTGTACCCCATGCCACTGCCCGGAATACAATCCTGGGCCTAGAAAGGCAAGTCCTATGGCGACACGGCACCCCAGAAAGAATTGAGTCAGACAATGGGACTCATTTCCGAAACAGTCTCATAGACACCTGGGCAAAAGAGCATGGCATTGAGTGGGTGTACCACATTCCTTATCATGCACCAGCCTCTGGGAAAATTGAACAATATAATGGACTCTTAAAGACTACCCTGAAAGCGATGGGTGGTGGAACATTCAAACATTGGGATACACATTTAGCCAAAGCCACGTGGTTAGTTAACTCTAGAGGATCCACCAATCGAGCTGGTCCTGCCCAGTCAAAATCTCCACGTACTGTAGAAGGAGACAGAGTCCCAGTGGTGCATATGAAGAGTATATTAGGGAAGACAGTTTGGGTCATCCCTGCGTCGGGCAAAGGTAAACCCATGTCTGGGATTGCTTTTGCTCAAGGACCTGGTTGTACTTGGTGGGTAATGCAGAAGAATGGAGAAGTTCGATGTGTACCCCAGAGGGATTTGATTTTAGGTGAGAATAGCCAATACAACTAATAAGGTAGAAATTGTATTATAATAATTGCTCTGTACATTCATTATTGCTATTATTGCTGTATGTTGTTGTATGTTGTACCAATGGAGTTACAGCCGGAGTCATACAAGTCAATGAAGGAAGAGTGCCACAATAACGGGACCAAGACCTGGTGTTCCAAGAACTTTTTCCTCCTTCCCTTTGAAAATGAACATCTTTGATTCACAGACTATGAACATGGACCATGTCAGCTGTATCGGCCGAGAGCCCGAGATACAACGATCCAATGGCGCATACTGACACCATGAGAGACTGTTACGACGAATGAAGCCTGAAGATCATCATGGACTAAATGTTCATTCGCTCAGAAGAATGGTCCATAGACTAAGGGAATAATACCTGTATGCACATGTGTGCGTATACATGTGTACATACATATATGGGTGTCTGAAACAAGAAATGGTTGGATTTGGTCATGACGTAAATGGTATGGAATAAGGGGTGGATAATGTCCTGGTTTTGGTCAGGATGGAGTTAAATTCATTTGTAACAGCGGATGAATGCTGTGTTTGAGAGTAAAATGGGAGTACTGCTGATAACACCCTGGTGTTTCTAGTTGCTGTCAGACAGTCAAGGACTTTCTCAGCTCTTCATGAGAAAGGAGGGGCGAAGCCAGGACAGGTGGCCCAACTGGCCAAAGAGAGTATTCCATGCCAGTTACGTCCTGCCCAGGATATCAGGGGCTGATGGGAGGAAGGCCTAGGGCGGCTCCGGGACGCGCGGTTCGTGGGGGACGGTCGGGTTCTGGGACGGCTCTGGGTGGCACGGCCTGAGTTGTGTGGTTCGGTGAGAAACTGCCTTGTGTATCAACAGCTTTATATATGTTTGCTTTTGCTTTGAAGTCCTGTTAGTATTGTTACATTGTATCTTTCTGTTATCTTAGTAAACTATCCTTATCCCAACCCACGGGCCTCTTAATTTCTTGATTTTGGGGTTATTTGCCCCTTTCTCTTCCTTTTCCCTTCCCTTACTTCTCACCCCCCCCTCCCCTTTCCTTTAACCTGCTCTTTTCCTTAAAGGAGCAGGCAGCTGCGTGGATCTTGGCCCTCAGCCGGGTGAAACCACGACAGAAACACACAGGCTACTGATACTCTCAAAAAATATGAACTAGTGTATTTGTTCTTAAGATAAATTGTAAATGGAGGAGAGAAGGAGAGGAGAGGAGAGGAGAGGAGAGGAGAGGAGAGGAGAGGAGAGGAGAGGAGAGGAGAGGAGAGGAGAGGAGAGGAGAGGAGAGGAGAGGAGAGGAGAGGAGAGGAGAGGAGAGGAGAGGAGAGGAGAGGAGAGGAGAGGAGAGGAGAGGAGAGGAGAGGAGAGGAGAGGAGAGGAGAGGAGAGGAGAGGAGAGGAGAGGAGAGGAGAGGAGAGGAGAGGAGAGGAGAGGAGAGGAGAGGAGAGGAGAGGAGAGGAGAGGAGAGGAGAGGAGAGGAGAGGAGAGGAGAGGAGAGGAGGGGAGATTTACTGTGTTCTTCTTATGGCCGGAGCAAAATGGCAGAAAACACCTAGAAACCTGCAGGATCACTAAAAAGAAGGGCTTTTTAAGGTGACTGGACTGAAATTCCAGAGTTCTATATTCACAGAGGCAAAATTCAGCTTTAGGGCACCAGAACTCAAACCTTCCATCACTAAAAAGATTGTATCAGTAGGAAGGAACAAGTGTGAAAGAGTAGGGCTTGAGATTGGAGACATAAAAGGGGAAAACCCACACAGATCAGCATGATTCTGAGCATGTGGTAGAAAATTAAACTTTCTCTTTTCTTTAATACATTGATCTATTCCATGGCACAATAGAAAAGAGAGCAAAAGTCAAATAAAAAGAGTATTTTTTTTTTCCAAGGAAATAAAAAAATCAAGTTCTAATCAAGAAATAGCATATGGGATCTGTTTGGGGATGACTTCCTAAAGCAGTACATATTATCTGTCATGTTTCCATGAGTCAGTACAGTATCAAATACAAAGCCACATGGGATTTAATGTCGTTAGCTCTTGCAGAATCCTCCCCTAGCACACTGCCAAGAAACAAAATGTAGTATTGTGAGCCCATGAGCTCTGAAGTCCACACCAAGTCTAAAAGCTATGACAAATCCTGCAGCATTAAAAGCTCACGTGTCTGTCTTTTTTTCTCATTACTCTTCACAGAAATGTTTCATTCTAACAGAAACATTGAAAGGAAGTTAAAATCCTACACAACACAGGTAAACTTCTGTTACCTTGCTACAGGCTCATGCATACAATGCCTTTCTCCCCCACTTTCTCAAAAGCCATAGGTTTTCTTATGAAAGGAAATTTCACCCTTTGATCAGTTCTATTCTTGAAACCCATGGGTTAATGTCCAATCTGCTAGAGCCTTATGGCAGTTGAGGAATCTACTGATTGATTCAAAATTGCTTCCTTTTGCTACTTTATTGAAACTTTCCTAATAATAAGAACACTTTAAAAGTCCTAAGTGCAAAAACAATGTTTGTTAGTAGATGCATTCATTCACAAAATCAACACAGGTAGAATTTCTTATATTAATATTGAAAAAAAATTTTATCAAAATCATTATCAGTCATTGTATGACTTTAGTTTATGTCCTCAGGGACACAGACAGTCCACTTTTACTATCATCATATTATAAGACATTTATTATTATTGCTATTACTACTACTACTATTATCATCATCCTAACTGAAAAAAAATCACTGCCAACTACCACAGTACTTTGGCTTTTAAGCAGATCCTGAGGAGTACTGAAGTGTAATAGGAACTATGTTTTTTGTATACTGCATATTTTCATTTCATCTGCATCCCTAAAACTTCACCTTCTTTCTGACTCCAGATATCTATACCAATGACTGCTTTTTCATTAAATTCTCTACACATAAGACGAGAAAAAAGGTGGTATAAGAGCTATGACAGTGTTCACGTCATCCAGAAATTCTCTAATGGTAGGGAAACCTCAAAAAACTAGATGTTGTTGGAGTGGAACAAATCAGACTTAAAGGGATGGTGAATCTGATTTTATATTTGCTGCATTTTGCCTTCAGCAAATACTACTGAACAAATCCTTTCCCCCCCCAAAAGGGATGGCTAGAGCTGGTTTTGGTTTGAATCTGTGTCAATATTTTTACTTCAGACAAATAAAAGTGATTAAGCTATGGTTCAAATAAGTTTGTCAAATCAGTCTTAAATAATAAAATGAGTTCTGAGTTATTCAAGCAAACACATGAAAATAGGAATACCAATAATTTTGCACTTTTCTAACATTTCAAGTATTATTTTTAGTTTTTTAAACAGACAAGGAAAATAAGCTTTGCTGAAGCAGGTACAGCATGGAGAACATACGTGTTTATGTCTACATTTTTACTCTTTAGAAAGGGTTAACAGCGAACATTATGAGCAATGATGTTTAAGAAAGTGGTGTAAGTTAACCTTTATGACTGTCAACATAGAGGCATTCCTTGTTTTGTGGTCACACTTTAGTTACAATAAAACATGCTTATGGAACATATAGTCAAAACTTGTTGTCAATTATTTAGTATTCCCATAAACCATTAGATGGTCAAAAATATCTTTAATTGATTCCATCTCTACCTACACTACTTATTATTTATTAGTATAACAAACTTCTCCATGGGAACAGCTAATTGTACCTCCCTAGTGGCCACTTCAAGTGGAATAAGCATTGCACAGTGCTGCCTAAGATACTGCTGAAAGGTCTTCAGCATTTGGGATTTGATTAAAACTGTATTACATGTACACATCAGCGACCATTGCTAAAACAAAACACTAATTTAAAAAACCCTTCTGCTATACTGCTTAACGCAATTGAAAAGCCTTGCATGCATGGAAAGAGGAGGGTGGGGGAGTCTCTCTTCTTTTTTCCCCCTTAGACAATCATTTTGTAATAGAAATAATATAGCATTCTCTTGTACAATGAGAAGGGAAAGTGTGAACCCTACCAGCTGCACTGTGGGAGAGACCTTTTCCTCTGACATACATGTAGCAGAGCTAGCTACTGCTGTCTAAGCTGCATGTTTTTGTTTCCCCCTTTTTTTTTTAAAGACATAATTGTTAATCTGTTCTATAGTAGAAAAGACAGATGTTATGGAAATAGTAAGCAACACTGTGTTTAGATTGTTCTATGACAAGAAATTCCATAGGCAATGTTTGACAAAGGAAGATTTGGACAATAAAGCATCCATTTTGAGACATGCAGGTGAGTTGTAAATAATACTGAACAATATCAACATAATAGCATCACAAGCATATTATAACATCTAATTAAAGTGTTCAAAACACTAAGTAAGACGTAGTAAACAATTTCTACAGTGACCAATACAAACCAAGGTTTTAGAAATATGTATTAGGCTGACTACTGGGTTAAAATTTAACAAGAAATGAGCAGGTATTACTCTTTTCACTTGAAATAATTTGTGTACTTTCATCACATTCAGAGACCCTTTACTGAAAGAATAATCTCTGAAAATCTCAAAAGATGCAATTCAAAATATAGCTGACTGATTCAGATTATTCTTACCCATATTGTTGTGTTTTTTTCCTTCTTTTCTTTCTTTCTTTCTGACAAATGACATATCTCAAAGACATCTTTTGGGCAATTGCTAAGAGACACATATCAAAAAATGGATTCTGGCCCCATAGAAAGGAGCCTCACATTCCTTTCTGATGTCCGTACTACATATATGAAGGTGGATTTACATCATAAGTGCAGCGCTGGGTTTAGGTCATAGGAAAGGCAAAACAAGGAAATTATCTTACCCAGAATAGCACCCTCAATTTGTTTAGAATGGTAATGCACAACACAGTTCAAATAACCTCACAGGCATCAGTAGAGTATCAGTAGTCTTAAAAGTAAAAAAAGTGATGAACATGATAGCAAAGACACTGTGTTTGCAATTGGAAGTACCATGCCTTAACCCAGATATTGACTACTGACCAGGGTACGCTATTGTCTAAACAGCCCTTTAATTCAAATGACCTTCCATTTCAAATTTCCTTATTAACAAATCAGAATAATGTTTTGATTTTCTTTTCCTATCTTTTCTTTTTCCAGTGTTTAGGAGGAAAGAAAAAATACTGATCCATTTTATCAATCTAAATAGTTAAATAGAAAAAAATACGAAAAAGCATACTTTTGATAAACATTTTTCTCATTAAATTAAAGATTTTGTAATTTTTTTCTATTTTCCTTAAACTAGAATTAAAACTGCTAGGATTTATCAGACATTAAAGCTAAGTAATGTGGAGTAAAGAAAAGATTAAAAATGAACAAAAAATCAAGTTAGAGGCACTATCAAACAAATCAGCTGAGTTACCACATGTGGGGGACAAACATTACTGAAGCGGAAGTAAAGGCAGAACACTAGGTGTTAGACAGAAAGAAGAGGGTAGCAAAAGCTATTTAAGAGTCAGGAGCACGAAGTGAAAAGAATAATTAAGTATTTTTGAGAAAGAAACGTCTTGATTTCTGCACATGCACTTAAATGCAGTGTTTGGGTGCAAGTGTTCCGTACATTAGGTGAATGGCCCATGTTTAAAAAAAATAGTCAACACCTGTAAAACTGGAGAGTTAGGCTCTCAGCTGTTATAAACTGACACAGCTCCACTGGTATCCGTGGTGTTTGCTTGTGTTGGAGGGTCTGGCTCTTAATATTCATGGCACAATGTCGCCCACCGAGACTGCAATAGGTATCTGATGTACAACACTTGCCACTCAGCTGTGATTGCGTTAACTGACTATCTCCTAAGTGCAGGAAGGATCATGGAGTGGCAAATGCTGAGACTGTAATGGTTTGCACAGTAAGAGAGTTAGAATCTGATTCGCGTGGAATCACTGTTGATACCAGTGGAATAAAACTGAAATGAAATGTGATGTTACCGATTTTCCTTGCAGCTCCTTCCTGACAGAGAAAGCTGGCGTACCTGGGAGGCAATGATCATATTTTTCACTACCTATACATCCAGGTATACTCACTGTGTGTGTGCAGACCAGCCCCACTGGACATACACTGTAGAGCTGCTCTGCACTTGCATAGGGTTACCCCACTGAACATTTGCAGTAGGGCTGTCCATATGTAGCATCAAGCTTTCTGCACTGGCTGTGATGTAGCCTTTAAACTAGGTGCCCAAGTCACATCAGACCACATCTTGAGGTGGCAGAAAGGCTAATGCCCACTGCAGCTAATATTTCTCAGGTGATGTTACAAAGGGAAAAGATACTTATCTTAGTATTGCTAACATAGCTTTAAATATACTTTTAGGACTAATATTCCACTCCATACCTTTAACCATTTCTAAAAGAAAATTGGGCATTTAGATAATTCCATTAGCTTACTATCTGCAAAATCATCTAGCCTAATGTTGATCCAACTTATTTTCCTGTGTATAAGAGGTACCAGAGTATAGCACTTATCTCCACACTCTAGTGCCCCTACCCATTGCTGTTCTCCTGATTTCTCCTATAAGAGCAGCAGCAGTAAATAGGAATATGTAGAAGCCTCACCTCAAAATATTTTAACCACTATACTGGGTGGATAACTTGCATCAATATAAATCTGAAATAACTTTCTGATGGCTTGGTATTCATCAGGAATTAATAGACTAAGGTAAGCTTAGAATCATCCCTGCTTAATTCTTCCTCATTGAGGATTTTATCTGCAGTAAACAACCCTTCTATTAGCTTCCAAAAATGTGTGAGATGTGTAAAAGCCTTTTAACAGAATTGTGTTTGAGTGACAGCCAGTGTTTTCAACATTTTTAGTAATCACTTTTACTCACTGTTTTATTTCAAAATCTGTTAAAATCTGCTGGTTTATTTCAATAATTTTTCTCTCAAGAGAAGGAGGAGCTAAACCACCAGTTTGTAATTGATCCCACTATTACCTCTAGGAACATTGTTTTGACAACAGCAGACTGACTCCACTGATCCTTACTGGATGATCTTTGCCATGTCTTTTAGTTGCCACATGACTAAGGCAATAAAAGTAGGATATTAATATTTGCCTCCACCATAGATATTTTATGAGGTATAATTTTATTAGCTTGCTGTAAAAGTAGAACTAATCAAAAAGATCAGAATGTTCATCCTATAAAACTTCAGTATCTCGATGTTCATTTTAACCCTGTCGATATGACAGTAGTCTACAAATACACAAACTTTGTATGAAAACAGACAATTTGTCAGATTAAAGAGGCTCATAAACCAATGGGCTTTCTAGTATGTTAGGAACAAAAGAATTACTGAAAAGGCATCTCTGAGAGGGATGAGCTTTAGAGCTAGGGAGAAATAGTTTGCTTCATATTGACAAGAAATCTAAAAATAGGAATTCTTCCAGATTATTACTTAAAAACCCTAAGTTTTTCAACCTATCAATTAAAAGCTTTCCCATATAGCCTGAAAAATTATAGAATCATGGAATAGTTTGGCTTGGAAGGGACCTCAATGATTATATGGTTCCAAACCTGCTGCCATGGGCCTTTAACACTTTAACACTGCAACCTGGCCTTTAACACCTCCAGGGAGGGGGCAGCCACAGTTTCTCTGGGCAACCTTTGCCAGTGCCTCCCCACCCTCACTGTGAAGAATTTCCTGCTAATCTTCAATATAAATCTGGTTTCCTTCTGTTTAAGACCATTCACCCTTGTTGTGTCCCTCCATGCTCTTGTAAACAGTCCCTGTCCATCTTTCCTGTAGGCCCCTTTAGCTACAATAAAGGCTGCAATAAAGTCTCCCTGTAGCCTTCTCTTCTCCAGGCTGAATAAACCCAACAAGATTGTCTTCATAGGAGAGACAATCCAGATTTCTGATCATCTTTGTGGCCCTCATCTGGACTCACTCCAACAGGTCCATGTTTTTCTTGTACTTGGATACACTACTCCAGGTGGGGTCTCGCCAAAGCGGAATAGAGAGGCAGAATCACCTCCCTCAACTTTATGGACATGCTTCTTTTTATGCAGCCCAGCATACAGTTGGCTTTCTGGGCTGCAAACACAGTTTGTTGGGTCATGATGAGCTTCTTGTCCACCCTAGTCCTTCTCCATAGGGTTGCTCTCAATCCATTCTCTGCCAAACCTGTGCAAACCATGTGCAGGACCTTGCACTTAGCATCGTTGAACTTCATGATGTTCACAGAGGCCCACAGGCCCATGTCTCAAGGCTAACAAGGTCCCTCTGGATGACATCCCTTCCCTCCAGCGTATCAGTTACACCACACAGCTTGGTGACATCAGTAAACTTACTGAAGGGGCACTCAATCCCACTGTCCGTGTTGCTGACAAAGATGTTAAATAGCACTGGTCCTGATACTGAATCCTGAGTAATGCCACTCATCACTGGTCTCCACTTGGACATTGAGTAATTGTCACAACTCTTTGAATGTGACCATCCAACTAATTCCTTATCCATTGAGTGGTCCATCCATCAAATCCATGTATCAACAATTTAGAAACAAGGATGTCAGGCAGGACAGTATCAAATGCTTTGCACAAGCACCAGGTAGGTGATGACATCAGTTGTTCTTCCCTTATCCACCAATGTTGTGAGATTTGTAAAATGTAAATGCATAATATGTAAAAATGCAACTTTGTGTGTTCCAAATACCAAATAACAAGGGAAAGCCTCTGTAAAACCCAGGCAAACCACTTGATTTTGTACAGATTAACATATCTGGCTCAATGATAATGGTAGAAATATGGAAACCCAGAGGGAATTGTTCTGCTGTTATTAGGACTTGCTATAAATAAAATATGAAGCATATATTCCAAGAACAAATCTCCATTATGATTACAAAGAGTATCTAAATGAAGAGAGAATTCTCTTGCTTACTGAGTCTAGTGAAACAGAAAATCATTTTGAACAAAAAGCTTTACCAATATAACTTCTTCTGAAAATGTTAATGAATTTTACAATAGAATATTATTTTGTCTTGAAAGACCCACCCCTAATCGACAACCCAAATTGTCTCCATATTGATTTACTTCAATATGTGTTTTAATAAGGTTTGTAATACATAAAGAACTGATTAAAAAAACCCAAAAGGAATAAAAACAAGCAAAACCCACCAAACTCAGAAGCTAGCAACACTAACTTGCAAAAAAAACAGGGATATGCAAACTTTCAAGATGCACAAAAAGTCTACTTAAAAACTGTAGCTGAAAGTACTTAGGTTTAAAAGATTATTTACTAACAAAACATACTGGCAAAACTGCAAGAAGTAAGCAATGTGATTACTAGTAAAGTGAGTGTTATAAATTTTAATAAAGAATCTCAAATACACGAATCAATGGCAACCAATTTCTTTTTTTTCAGTGAAGAATCTGGATTTTTTAAAACTAAAGACCAATGTGTATATATATATAGGAATACTTTTACCCTATTTATTATACTGTACTATTAGTAATATTAAATAAATTGAAAACAATCTTTTTGATATAACTTCTTAGCTATCCCTCAATAATAGTACCAAAATGAAGTACTTCTTAATAAAACTGTCGGAAAAAAGAAACCGAATTTCCCAAACCATGGCACTTTCTAAGACACTTTTCAACTTTCTCTATCCAATAGCCTGTTATGTCCCAGCAACAAAACATTGTGCCTTATCCAGTTAGAGACCTAGTTACAACCAAGACAAATCAGATATCCCTGTATGGAAAACCCCTTGAAAGCTGAGGAGTTGCCTCTGCTTTTCCTGCCTCTCAGTGGCAGCAAAGACTCCAGGGATCTCTAACTTCCTACCAACATCCTTTCACTTCTCTGGGCAACTTCAGAGCAGCAAACACATCTTCTTCATATTCTGAAAAACACAAGAAAGTACTGAGTTTCCATTTTTTCCTAATCCAAATTTTCTTATTTAATTAATGTTGTGCTTCCCAGACTAGCCTGGGGTCAAATTATGTATCCATTTAATCCCTAAACCAGTTTTCATCTGCCAATCATACGTTTGTCACATTTTCCTCATCACACCACTGCATCTCCACAGCTTCTTTTATCACCTAGAAATTGGATAGAGCTGGGCTTAAAATCTTCTCATCCACATGACAGGAAAAATAACGTATTTTTTTCACAGAAGTGCCCTAACCTTAATAACACTTCCTCTACAAAGAAAGAAAACAGAGATGAGGTGACCTTAGGTGAAGAATCTCATGAGTAAGACAGGAGTTGTCTATCTCCCCATTCTGTATTTAGCACAGCACAGGGGCGCATTCATCCTAATGGGTTTATTGAACACTATCACTCCAAACACAGGAGAACTATAATTATCAATAGTCATTAAAATAAACAAGATATAGCATGGGCTAGGTTGAAAAGGGGTCATCATTGAACTCAGGACAAACTTGTGCTAGCATATTTCTTGAATATACATTAAATATACAAGTCTATAAAGATGCAATGATGACTTTTATATTAAGTTTTTTTTTAAAAAAATGTATTCAGATTTCTGTTACCATGTTCATATGTTTAATGGAGAGTTTAATGCTACTAAACTCTTAATCAATTTAAAATATTGCTACCATTTCCTTGGGGGAGGCGGTGGGTGGGAGCATCTGAGATGACCATTCTTTTGAATTAATTGTTCAAGTTCTCTAAAATACGTTACAGTTAGGCTTTGGTATTAGTCTTTAAATGAAAAATCAATCAGTGAAGTTCTGCTTATTTTGTGTTTTAGTTGTTTTGGGAAGTAATTATTCCTGGCTGGTGGATGATGAGTTGATATTATAATACCTGTCACAGTTTTTAATAGGGCAAAGTTACAAAACACTGGCCCACAGAAAGAACTTCCCTTTTTTTAGCCTTTAATTCTGGAAGATAACATCTAAAAGGATTTCACAGATATATCTCATATTTACCCTGAGGCATCAGTTCATATTTCAGAAATTATCTATTTTAGAGACTTCAATTATGCCACTGTTCTGGTGCAGAATGTAAAAAGGAATACCCAGAATTTTCCATTTTGGGAAATCTTACCCTTTAAATCAGTGAGCATAAAAGAACATAAAAAAATTACTAATATAACAGTGTTTATACCTGTAAATACATATACACATATGTATTCCTCTCTAAGACTGGAGATCTGAAGAACAGATTTGCTCCCATTGAAAACAAACCACATGTCTGTAGATAACTTGTCTAACTGATGATTTCTAGATGATATACAAAAAATACAAGAAGCAAGACTGAATTAAACTACACAGAGCACTGGGGAAACTAGATACAGATCTACCCCTTGGCTGTAAGAAATCTTCTCTCCCTTCCATCCATCCATCCATCCATCCATCCATCCATCCATCCATCCATCCATCCATCCATCCATCCCCACAGATGATATAGCTCACACATAGGTTGATTTGGCAGATTTTGGTTGACACTATCATTATCAGTCAGACTTGGAGCCATAAGGACAAAATGTCTTCTCTCTTTATAGGAATGCTATCCAAACAATGGTGCATAACAGTGCTTGCCAAATAATGTACAGGAATAGTAAGTCATAAAATCCTGCTCTTTCATATATTTGGATGGATATGGATAAATATTACTTCTATTTCTTCACCGCCCAAAATGTAGCCAGGAATGCCTGTGAAGACTTCCACACTAACCATCAAAGAGGTAACTCTTATAAAACAATATTGCTAACATTCTGTTCTATGCATGTGTTGACCATTATACCTGCCCTGAGGAGGAGGAAGAATAAACCAGAAATTTTAGAAAAACCAGAATGGTACAATAAATTACTAGCAACAATTTCCTACCTGCTTCCTTCAGAACACTTCTTAAATGCTAGAACCTGCCTGTATTGGAAGAGAGAATGGTTGTTATACTTTTGTACATAAAGTAATGAGTGTATTTTCTTCTACAGTGAGATCAATTGTTAGCCAGCTAAGCATGTTTATTAGCCAGTCTGCTGAGGTGCTTTTCTCTTTTTCCAGAGAAAATTCAGAAGCTGTGGCTTATCCACCCAAAGTAGATCTACCACTGAGTAATCCTTTATTCCGTGCCTGGTAAACAGGATATCATGCAATAACTTTTTACAGTATCCTGACAGTGTGAGGTAGGTTTAAAGAAGATATTTTGTTACTTATATCACTGAACAATACTTGCTTTCCTGACCCCATTGGTTTTAGGAAGGACTTTTTACTGAGTATGGTTCTACTCTCTGTGAGTAAAGACAGCAGAATCTGATCCAAAGGGATTTAAGAAAAACTTGTGGTTTTTCTTATTGTTTGAGTCATGTTTTAACTGCTTTCCCTTTTAACACTGGGTCTGAATTCAAGTGTCATTTCCAAAGAAATAGCTATGATAATCTGTGGTAAACTGATTAATAGCACTTACGCAAATTTCAATGACCACAAAGTTGTGAATGTGTCTGTGTGAGTGATCTACTTCTTATAAAGTAAATGAGTCTTCTTTCACATGTTTAATAATACTCAGAATTCTCTTCTCCTCCTCCTCCCCTCTGCATTCACTATGAAGTCCTCTCCTTCTCTCATTTGTTGTTGTTGTGGCAAAGTTATTTTTTTCTTCACTATTTCCACTCACCCACAGTTAATCATTTATGGTCTTTTCCACTGCAAACATGTAGAAAACACGTAAAAAGGAAGCCCGTTATCACACAATCAGCAACTCCGATTATAGCTTGATCAGAACTGACATCACTGTGGTTTCATTAGTGATATTAGATAAGCGCAATCTATTTTCAATCTCTTTTTTTCTTCTCTTTTGCAATGTCAAAAAAGGCTCTCACCCTGCCCCAACTGGTTCTATTTGACGGTGACAGGACTGCATAAAGGATTCCTTTCACTTATCATCTCAGGACCATTTTACATGCCAAACAAATCAAATCTACACATCTCTCACTATCAACCTGCCTAGACAAAGGGTCGGAAGCATTACAACCTTTGAATTGCTAACTTATTTTTCTCTCTTTAAAGCCTAAAGCAACTCTTAAAATAGAGAGGATGTACATGCAAACAGGTAAGTTTTGCAATATAAGTACCGGGGCAGAGAAATTCTCCCACTGACAAGACCTGCCAATGCAGATAACATTCTCCTCCTTGTGTTTCATGTTACATACTAGATCCTAGGCTTGGCAGATATCATACCTAAAGCAATCTTTGCAGAAAAAAAATAAATAAAAAGTACTTATCCCAGGAGGTTTTTATTTTATTCTTAATATTTTTATTTTGTTATCTCTACAGTTCCAATAAGTGAATGAGTCAAAGTGCTCTCAAGTGGGAATCTGGGATCCCTTAGGAAAATAGCTTTTTGCCTAGTGAAACTAGCATTATTAAGTTATCTATTTTTCATTATGCAATGTTTCTACAGCACTGTAGAAAAGAAACGGACCAGACCCTAGCGACAAAGATGATTCTTAAAATTTGCCTCTTTAGTAAGATTATTTTTCTCCTGTTAACATTCATGAAAACTAACGCCAACCTGAGTTTCTGTAAGAGACTGTTTGTTCCTCAGATGTTTCCAGCTAGACTGAATAAGCGACATACTTTCACAGAATCACAAGAGGCAACACATCTTGAGAGGAACCTGAGAAAATCCAGAGATCCTGGGAAAGCCAACGGAGATGAAACTTCGTCAGCTTCTTAGGGCAGGACCTGGAGGAAGATTTTTAAAGTTGTATGGGCACTTAAGAGTGTATCTACCAGAATGTTTGGATAGTGAATGTAACAATTCAGTATTTGATGATTAAAGTAAGCTATTGTTTGTCATGAGCTGGGAAGATAGATCAGGAGAATAAACACTGTGTATCCTGACTGGTTTCTCATCTGTCTCGCTTATTTTCTACCAGTCTCTACCAGAGACAGGATACAGGATTAGATAGAGCAGGTATAAGCTAGTGTGGTATCTCTTCTGGGCTTTGACCACGTCAGAAGGAAGGATATTTGTAGCTGCTGCAAGATTCTACCCTGAAGTTACACCTTAGAAACATAGAGTTAAAAAGATTCATGGATTTTCTTGTACCAAACTGGCTGGGAAGTGTGTGGGATCCCAAGATATGTCCAATTTAAATATGCAAGCGGTCATGCACTAAGCAGTCAGTCTCATCTATGCCACTTATGTCAAGTGAAAAGACTTTGGAAAAGAAGACAAACTGGATATAAGGTAACATCAGGTTTTCATATGTATACTGTGGCATTATATTCACAGTGAATAGTATGTTAAATCTTTCATAGAAGCTATATTCTTTTTACAAAGAAGAGAGGGAGGGAAAGTTCCTTCTTTCCATAAAAGGAAGGAAAGGAAGTTAGAGAAGATGAAGCATTGATTCTGGACAAATATAGAATTCAGTCACATATGCAAATGATTTAGAGATAGAGGAATATTCAGTCTGGGTAGGTAAAAGCATGCAGAAAAGCAGCCCTCCTCCACAACAGCTCTAAAGCAAAACAACAAAACACAGTTCAGCTCCTACTGCCTTGACAAGGAGAAAGGCCATCTGGAGATTTAACACAAGTACATCTTTTTCTTCAGATTGAGGGACTTGTAATACCACGAAAGAAGACGAAAGAAAGTATAGAATTCAAAAGGCAGGGTGAAATCTAGTGCTGGCAAGCACTGCAGCCCCAAATAAACTCTGATCAAAGCCAAGACAGCAACATGGAGTTATCTGCTCAGTAGCAAACCAAGAGCCCCTCTGTAGTCCCATTAACTTTAAAATCTCAGCTGGATATACCACCTGTGCAGACATTGTATCTCTTCCTTACTCATACATGTATCTTTCCATAATCACCTCCTTTCATTTACCTATAGCCTCTATTCTCATACAGACACACCTATTCTTTGATCTTCATTCAGATCTTTCCTCCACTCACATACACTTCTCATTAGCACAAACAAGATGCATCTGACTAGAGGAAGGGTTTCTGACTGAAATGGGAGTTCAGCTATGTGAAGGAAGAGGTTGGGTCTTTGAGAGAGGAGGAGATTAACATTTTTTTAACAATACAGTAGCTTTGGGAAACATGTCTGAGTGGGGGAGGAGGTGGGAACAGTTAAGTGTGGAGAACTACAAAGATATTTTCATACAGGTGAAGATAAACACAGTAAAACCATTAAAGTCTAATTTTGGAAAAAACTTCTTAGAAGCCAATCCTGGCTAATTATTCTCCAGTAATAAATGAATAGAATAGTAAATGTTATTAGAATAATTAACTATTCATCAAGAATAATAAATGAATAGAATTATTCATTATTCCCACATCCTTGTTCTTTGCAAGCTCTGGCAAGCTAACTAGGGCACCAGGAGGAGTGTCTCAGGAAGAACAGGGAAACAATGTACACAAAACTTGGAAAAGAGGCTTTAATTTTAGGTGAAAAGTTCACGTATCCAATAGCATTTTGTAACTGTGCTACTGACGTGAACTATCATTTGAGCTATACATCTTACCATCCTCTGTAAAACCTATTTGTCTTGTTATTGCACGGAGATCAAAACCTATGCAATAGGACTGTGATCTTTTCATACAGGTAGCATTTTTTTCAAAATTATTTCATTATTCCCTGGTCATACTTTCGTTAGCTTAAACAGGTTAAGCAAACTGATACAGCATTGGCACAAGTAACAAATATATCACAGATATCAAAATTAATACTGCTTTCATACAATTCTTTTGTCCATTTTCCTGGCTCCTCATATTTTATATAGATATATACATTTTTTATTTTTATATCTATAATATACAAAAAGACTTTTGTCCACCAAAAAACACACAGATCCTTTCTTTTCTCACATGCTCCCCAGACAGCTTTCTCTGCATCACAGGTGCGGTTATCTCTACCGACTCAGCATGTTCTCTCTCCCAGAGCTCCACTGACTTCTCATTCCATGTGCTAAGCATGCCACTCTCCACTGGCGGCCGAAGGTCATATAATCGTATCAACTGAACTTGTCTACAACATCTATGGATGTCATGGGGATTTACAACAGCAAGTATAAATTTCTAGATCTTTCCATTCAGATAGTTTACCAGTAAGAGTCATGAAAGTGGTCTTATTATGGTCTATATTCTGCTCTTGGCAGTTTCTAGGGCTTTTGTATCAGCAGCTGCTTCTTCTGTCAGACCAAGCTTATTAGATGAGATCTAGGCTTCTTGGGTTTCTCAAGAGGTAATAGTAAATCCATTAAAAAACCCAACAAACAACTTAGCCCAGAAACATACAGTGAAAGGATTACTTTTTTTTTTTTTTTTTAGATAAGGGGAAAATAATCCTCTTTCATAGTAGGTCAATATTGTGTATTACAGAAGGGTAAAACAATAAACTGATGGTTGATCAGCTTAGGATAGGGCACTAAGCATATTTATAACCTTGGGCAAGTTACTTAATCTTTCTATGACTCAGCTTCTAAGATGTAAAATAGTAAAAATCTTCCTTTATCTTACTGCCTATCTTCTTTTTCTGCCCTCAGTTTAAACTTTAAGTTCAGTGGGTTCAGGACTGTCTCTTCACATGCATCTTGTAAACGGAGTCTTGCAGGGGCTCTGCCATGAGCACAGCTCACCTCTGTCCTGGGATGTGGCTTGTGTTTTGCAATCTGTTTTACATAGCAGGTAAGCATCAACCTTGCTCCATTCTCAGACCTCTCTAGACTATGGAAAGAGATAATAAGCAAGCCTAAGATGATTCATATTCATGGACAGCTTTAAAAGAAGATGATTAACTTGTTAATAATATACAACGATCATTAAAAAAAAAAATTGGGACTTGGAGAGCAAACTTCCATTGTAATTCTGCTGTAGCCATATACACTGGGTGTTACTGCAGTGTTCTAAGGTCCTATCTCACCTTTAGCTGTCGGCAAGGTTTTGTAACTCTCCTAAAGATTTAAACCCAGTATGTCCTCTGAAAATTTAACGCAAAATCGTTATTCAAAGAAAATACCTGAGATTGTGGCATAAACCAACATTTTTGGACTGTCCAGGCCAAGCCAGGCATCTGGCTATTGCACTTGAAAAAGAAGAAACAGTAGAAAGATGTAGGAGGTTGACATTATCAAAGAGAATTTCTAAAGCAGTACTTGAAATGCATGCAAGAGGGAACATTATGTTTTTCCAGTGATCATGAGATGAGAACCTATTCAAGAGTTTTAGGTACACATAGCTGAAAAGGGCTGTTTCTTAGAAATGTTATACACAAATTCTGAAATTTAGACAGATGTTCACAAAATTTCTTAACACATGAGCTCAGTTTGTCCTAGCTGTATAAAAATGTGGTCTTTTTATAGAGGGCTGTATATTTTTACTGGGTTTTGCAAAGAAACTGGCACACCTAACCTATGGAGTTTTTTCCAGTTTTGAGAAATGCTTCTATCCTAAACCAGGACAAAAGTGTTGGTTCTTTAACATTTTCATGACCTGAGACAGAAAAAACATTTCATATTAGTCAAAATATTTTATTTAATCTTCTCATTAAAAAAACAAGTTAATATTTTTACTCCAAAATGTCTTTTTATCTCTGTCTCCTTAATAACCTTGTATTTTTAAAATGTAAGTATGGGAAGTTTCAATATTTTATTCTTTTAAAGTTTTGAATTAGGAAGGTGTCTAAGCAGACTCTTTTGTAGTTTGTTTTCATGAATCATTGTCTTTTGGTGAAAACAAAGTTCAATTTCCTACGAATTGAACTGTTGAGCTAACTTCCCTTATCTTTTTTTTTTTTTTTGCGCCATCTGACCTATATTTTTATTCTGTGCTTCACAGAACTTTCTGCTTAAGAGTAGACTGATAATGTACTTGACACTATCCCTGATGTTCTCGCTACAGGGATCTAAAATTTGATGATGCTTCCTCTTATTTTAATGGTAGCAAAATACCATGTGAAATAAAGGGAGGGGGCAGGGAGGCTGAGAAGCAGCTTCTTGTAGAATCACTCTTAGACTTGTCATATCAAAAAACCCCTCTATAATGGTTTTTATTACACTTCTAAATACATGAAAATAGTAGGGAATGTGAAATAAGAGCAAAAGCTAAAGAACACTTCATGTATTTACATTGATTTCATCTAGATCAAGATTCTCCCAGCTGAAAAAAAAAAAAAACCTGATGATATGAGCATAATAATTAACCAACATCAGAAACTATGCGAAAATGAAAGTGTCTCACACCGTCCCTGAGGGAAAGCAAGAGGCAATAGGCAAAAAGAGGCAAGGCATGAGGTGCGCTATAGGTGTGGAGTGCTTGCAGGTGCACTTCATGTAGCCACTACCCCTGGGAAGGCACTTCTCATCATTTTCTCCTTAGAATGAGCCTCAAAAAATTCATGACTAGAAGCACCTACAGTGTGGGAGAGAGTAGGAGATTCTGTCTTTGGCAACTGATGGTCAGTCACTACAAACTCAGTGTGTTGGATGGGAGTATTTTTGCTTGGCAAGTATTAGAAGTCTGAATCCAAAACCTCAGGCTTGGAGCTGACTCCTGGGTTTGTTGATTCATGTTCCAGTACTAGAAATGACAACACTTACTGTTCTATGAGATTGGTTCTGAGCATGTAGGAACAAAGTGCACTTTTTGTTGTTGTCATTTAAGTAAAATATACTATTTCTTCTTTTCTTTTTTCTTCTTTTTAATTTTAATAGAGATACGTTTTGCAGTCCTTAAGTCTGCAAGCAGTAGAAAAATAAGCGCTACCCCAACTTGTTTATCACAGTTATCAGTGCACTTGTTTGTGTGAGATTTCCTGTGTTAACAGAAAGGAAACATACTAATAATAGATGGCAAATACATGTTTTTGAATTTGTGCAACTGGGCTTACTATTTATATTTTGTACAAATTAATTTACTGTACAACTGGAAAGAAAACACTGAGAAATCCAAATCTAAAGTAAAACAATGTGCCTGTCAATAAATTCAGCTTTTCAACCACAACTAAATTTCATTAAAGACAAAGAAAACACATTTAGACACTTGCAACTGCAAAATCAAAATCCATTAGTTTTCAGTAAAGGTCAAAGTTGTGTTTCAATAACTTCAGAGGAAAATGTCTTAAAATAAACTTGCAGCTTAACAGCAACAACAACAAAATCAGGTAAAACAACTTTAGGAATTATTTTGAGCTACTGTTTGGGAATAAGTCATCAAGCAATCTTTTTCCTTTCCTAATATCTCAGTATATTCACCAAAAAAATCAGCTTAGTTCCCAAATACATACACTAATACTAATATTTATTTTGTAAGTGCCAGAGATTTATTTATTTTTAAATGATTATAAACATTTTTCAAGTAAATATTTTGTGAAAGTGAAAGGTTTATCATCACACCTATATCACCTTCATTACACAGCAGAGGAACAATACAGGCTGAATAAGTACTGTTATTCACCTGCAGTTGGCCATCTGAGGATTTTATTCACTTCAAGGGAGAAATGGAAAGTATCCTTTTTAACTGGTCTCTTCTAATCAATACTTCCTACGCTAAATCTGACAACTAAATCGAAAGTCATTGTAAGATTCTATGTTGATTATCAGAGAAATAAATAAATAATTTTTTTTCTCAGACTGAAAAAATACCTTGAGCCAGATTTTCTCTTTTAGACATGAATGCCTCATACATTCTTGCAAATATATGATATATGCATGCAAAGCAGATCTTTACATCTGCCTACTTCAGGGTGTAGATATTTGTCTATAAATGTGCAAATCAGCAAGGATCCATGACTAACACTGAAAAACAAGTAACTTCAAAAATGGCATCTGTGTCCTTAAATCTGTAAAATTGATTACTTTATACATGCATCTCCTGTATTTTGGGCAATATTAAAAGCTGATTTGTGGATTTTAACCTGTAAGTGAGGATGGATTGTGGGAAATACCTAAGTCTGGATTTGTTGTTGAGACTCTAGACCATGTGAACAAGGTGAATCTTGATGGTCTTGAGCAAGAAAGAATTCAAATCTGTGGGACCAGATTGAATAACAAATGTACTAACAAGCAAATAAATAAAAATCAGACTTCCTCTGTGTCAATTGTATCAAATTCTTTTATGGGTGTAATGATCACCTGAAAAGCCTGAGGAAATAAATGTATCCACCATTAAAATCATTAGTAAGACTGGTCAGAAACCAGACTTTAATTTGTCATAAATAATCAAGTTTTCCAAATTTTTGATTGAAGACAAGTTTTTTCCTAAAATTTTAATGAAAATGATGAGAAAATCTAACCCCTAAAACACCTGCATACATGGCTATGGAATCACTCCATAATTTTCCTCAATAATCATTTATACTAAGTATATCACCTGTTAATTCTAAGTAAATTACAACTTAGAAAAAAATCTCTTTGAAGGATATTTTCAGAGGACCAGTTCTGTTTCCTCTAAGGTGTTTTCAGCTAGCCAAAACATCACCAAAGGGAACTAAGTCCTCCCATTCCATTTCTGAGGAAAAGACAGAAGACCATGTTTTCCCTTTAAATTTGGAATCTGGAAAGTGGAAACAGCAAAGATTATTTCTGGAGAATTCATGAGTCTTTCATGCCAAGAGAAGTCTTCTCTTATTGCTATCTGTTTCTGCTCTCCTCTCAGTAGTCCCTTAGCCCAGAAGAAATGACAGTGAAAGGTAATGGAAATTAAAATCAATTCTCAAAACATTTGAATAGTAAAAATGGCATTTGAACAGCAATACAGATAGAAAGAATGCTTCTGAGATCTATCTAATTGTGGTAAAGGCTTTTTAATGAGAAATAGTATGTCTCTGTGCTGCTTCATAATTCACTGTGCCATTCTAGATGACTCTATAGCTTAAGTACAATAAAATTTTAGTGGGATTTTGAACACTCCCTAAGTTAACAGGTAAGTCAATTTAATGCCATAAAAAGAGATGTAGCTCTAGAGATTTTAAATAATTTAATCAGGTGTAACCATTTCTTCTAAAGTTCTGTGATATTTTCTATCACGCTAAAAAGCAGTACAGCATATCTGAACGTGTGGCTACAGGCAGCAGCAGAGACAGATTTCATTTCATGTGCCTGTTGCCGAGCAGTAAAGTCATTCTGCACAAGCCAATACAGGCCTAGGAAACTACAGAAACTACCTCAATGACCAAAAACTGGTCAGATTTGGCTTTTGTGAATCGACAAGAGCAAACCCATGTAATTTTGAGACATTCTCTTTTTACACAAGTTTTTATACTTCTTCTAAAGTATAAAAAGGCTAAAATAGTGATTTGCTTATACTCTCATGCCTACAACTGAACGTTTGCCATTGATTTTAACTAGAGATCACAGATTTTTCAAAATCTCTTATGGGAACCTGGGGACCAACCTGGATATCCAAAAAAAAATACACCCAGTGATCGTTTGATTTGGAGGGGAAAAAAACCTTGATCAAATTCAACCTGCCCCCCTTTGATGGAACTACCATAAGCTCCTTTAACAGCTGCCTGCCTTTGGTGAGAGACAATAAATAAATAAAACTCTGAGACTAGTTTTCCATTTGCCCTGCAAGATATTTTGCAATAGGCAAGAGTTATTGATGGTGCTGCTCTAGGCCTTAGGCCATAGTCATTGTTCAAGGCTCACTAAATACAGATCAGTTTAGGGCTTTTTTTTTCCCTCAAATGAAATGAGTTTGTGTTTATTTTGTACTCTATTATGCACCCTCCTACATGCCCACCCACTATTTACCCCATGTGGTAATACAGCAGAAATACAATGTTTGCTGTTGTCCTGGGAGTTTATTTTATGTTATCACTAGTTTGCATTTTATTAACTGGGGCCCAGAGGAGATATGACATCGCCAATATTTGTGATTTTATTGTAAGTTTTACAATATTTAGCCTTCTTACTTTTGGGGGGAAAAATGCACAATAGGAAAAAGAAAAAAGAGACTTTGGGAATGATAAAATTTCAAAAACTGGAAGGTTAGTCTAAAAGAATATACACACATATTTATACACAAACAGATGTATTGCTTTTAAAAATCATGCAATTTTTCACTGATCTCATTATTTAAAAGCTTAATTTGTGATTTTGAACACTTGTGGTTGCCAATATAGGGTAGTTTAGCAGAAATTGCCTGGGTTTTATTTCCTTCCAGTGGGGATAAAATACTGTAGAAGGATACATCATTTGCATAAAATGGGAACATGCTGTAAAGTTAATCTGAATCCTTTTAGAAATTTATTTTGTCTCCTTACTTTTCTTGTTATTCATTGTTTACCTCTATACTAATAGCTACTTGCCTTTTATTTGCAGCCAAAATTAAGGCAGGATATTAAAGTTATTTTCCCAGAAATCCAATCCTTGAAAAAAAAATTACTGCTTACTTTGAGTTGCTCCAACTTTTCTACTCTTATTCAAGCTCTGAAAACTCTGAAGAGTTTTAAGTTTACTGAGCACTAAAAACTCATTATCTATACTGAATTAAAGTTAACCTTGTCTTTTGAAAGGTTCCTAGAAATTGAACAGAATGGTGGATAGCCTTATTTTACTCATATTGTTACCCCTTCAGTTTCACATTTAGAGTTTCTGCCTTTACCACGATGTGTTACCTTAATTACTTTTGATGAAACAATTTTACAGCTGCAGTTGTTTTGCTTCTTTAAAGAAAGGAGTTTTGATTGGCATTTGTAAAGGAAGGTAGATTTCAAACAATATTTAAAGAGAGAAAATGTCTGTTATGTAACTAAAAATCTAAAATTGGAAACAGTTTTTAGTTATTAATATGGAATTTTTAGAGCATGAAACAAATGGATCCTATCATGCATGAATCAGTATGAACTACTGAACATACCTTTTTATTCATTGCTGCATAAATATTCTGTGACTGATTATGAGTTGTAGTGAATTAAAGAAAAATATTAAATGGCTATAGAAATAGAAAAGGATACCTGGACCTCGTGGTAAGTTTTATGTATATTCTCATTACATGCCTTGATAGCAATGAGGTTGGAAGGAGAGACATTGATACTGATTTAGCAGTACTGTAGCTTCATGAAAAACTTTAAATTTGACACCACCTAGAAAGTTCCATTTGTCCCTTGTGAAAAACCTTCCTATGTCTGTTTGGATGTTGTTTCCTAATACCCACATTTCTCAGTTTTGTCCTGATCACTGAAGTAACGAGAAAGTAAATCTGCAAGGACGAGCCCAATGCACTCAGTAACAGCTGCACACATCCACTGTCTGGATTTATGAAACCTGTCTACCTGTTCTGTCAGCTTTCTCTTGAGAGCCATGATCAACCTTAGACATAAGCAAAGTGGAAGTGCCCCAAGGGAAAGGGACCCTGTCTGTATCTACACCAGTTGACCTAGGCACGAGTTGCTTCAGACATGCTGATTATTCTACAAGACTTTCTAGCACCCCTGAGAAATCTCAGGTAGCCTTTGCGTTGTGCCCCACTTGTGATCCCTCAGGCTGTTTGCCATAAGGAGTTCTGTCTGCCTCTCACCATTATCTACCAGCTTTTCTGATTATCAGGAAAATGTGGGAAGGAGGGAGAGAACATGAATCCAGACCCCTAGGCTATTAGCCTTCTCCAGTTTCCAAAGAGCTGTCTATACCTGTATCTAGCAGCATACAATAAATCAGCATAGCAAATACCTGCCTCACAGGCTTAGCCAGCCTGAGTCCTCGATGGAACATGATGGCCTTTCCCACTGGATATGGGACAACCAGCATATCCCACAGTCACCTGTGATCACTCCCTACCCGAACAACCTCAGCTGAGCTGGGAGTGATGGAAAAGCCTCACGGAGGTTTTCTGTGTAGGAAAAAGGTGTGAACTTGGAGGCAAGATACCTGCAAGAGCACCAAGCCAAGAGATCAGCTGCAGGCTGTGGGAAATTGTGCCAGTATGGCAACTTAGAGCTGTACAAGAGTGAGGAACAAGGAAGAGGGTTGGATGATATGGGACAAGGTGACTAGCAGCGGCTGTGCAGCACTGTATCTCAACTATAAATAACGCCTTGCCTCTAGGCACATCCCTGGATTTGGACGCAGGCTGTCAGGAGGCCTCCTACCAGTACAGAAGTGATGCACCTGAGCATACCTCTGCTGGGTTTTGGGGAAGGCCAGGGGCCAGGCCCCACACACCTCAGGCCTGTGCCAGCCACCACCCAGAGACTAAGTGGCCGCTGGCCTGGGGAGGGGCATGGAACTGCAGAGTGGGCATCTGACACTGGCTGCTGGCAGATCACGAGTCAGGGAAGGTGTTGTCAGGCAGAACAGGGATGCCTGGCAATGCAGGATGAGGATGAGGGTGAGGAGAGGTTGCCACCAATCAAGGCCAAAGGGAAGGGGACTGAAGCTATGCAGCCACAACTGAGCAGGTCTGTCCGAACAGAGGTCCCCTCCTGTCTTTCGCCGGGGTCAGTCACACTTACAGACTATTCCCATGGACTCTCCTGAGAGAATCCCAGCGGTGTGGGTGGAGTCCATCCTGCCCTGACCACAGGGCAGTAATACTGACAGATGAATACATTTCCAATGCAGTCATGCTACTGGAACAGCAAGCAATCCACATCCCTCTGTAGAGCAAGCAGAAGCAGCTTCAGGAAGGGCTCTGGCCAGGGAGAGGGCAAGGATGGTGTTTCCCCACAGCACCCTGGCCACAGGGCTCTGAAATGGTCCCTTGGAACACCCGAGACTGAGGGGAAGGACAGCCAAGACCAGGGGCAGGTGGATGGCCAGGCAGTTTGGCATTAATAGGCTGAACATGGGGTGAGCTTATAAAACAATACAGAGGCAACCACAGAAGTAGATATTAAAACTAGTGATCTGGAGGTGTTCATTTTTTGTGGGTGTGCACAGGCATACATAAAGAGAAAATGTCTTCTCTTTGGCTGGTGTGTAAAAAGCAAAGTAGCAGGTATATAGAACGGGATAAGAAGTTTCCTTATTCCTTTACCCACTGAAAACTTTACATAGTTAACACAGTATGGTGTATATGCTTGCAAAACATATATTTACATCATTAGTCATTCATGGAATAATGAATTAATTAAAATCAGAATATTTCTGATTTCAAGATGAAGCAGTCCTGTTTGTGTTTTTTGTTTAAAGGGAAATGCATAGGTCAGACATTATATCTGGGATTAACATTAGTCTCCTACTTTCACACATAGATTAAAATCTTAATACTTTGTGGCTAAATCTCACTACCTAAAAAAAATTAAAAAGCATAGAAATCCCCTTTATCCAGTTTCATTTGTCCTTCACTGCTTTTGATTAATATCCTACAGTCATCTGCATATCACCTAGTACCACAAGCAAAATTCAGATCTGGGATCTTCAATTGTTATACATCTGCTGAAAAGTGTGAGTGGAAGCAGAAGAGAAAAAGGTGTTGATGAGCACCAAAGATCAAGCTTTTCACTGGTACTTCATGAAGTACTCCTATGAAAAAGTTATGCCAGGCTCAAAAATATGTGTCAGAGTGGTAGCACTCTGACGACACTACGAGTGAGGGGAGGCACCCATTGTCTATGTGTACCACAGTAAGGAAAGTGTGGCACATGGACAACTCCACACTGGCCCATGTAGAAACTCCTATATTGTCAATCATTCCAGCTGTGACACTGTGCCACACACTTTTTCAAACCGTCTGTAGGGAGAGATAGTTTTCTCTAGTGAATCATATTAACTTGGATACAGCAGCCATCAATTTCTCTGTACTGGCTGAACTCTTGCAAAGGAGCAATTCATGAAAAATAAACCCCTGCCAAACAAAGAAATCTGGCAGCATACTAAATAAAACATAGTATAGCCTTTCTGCAAATCAAAGAAATGCAATTGCTAATAAAACCCTAAAAGGAAGGCTTTATAGCAGTAGGCAGAGCAAGCCTGAAGAAGGAAACAGATAGGAAATTGGAAGAAAAGTTGGTTTCTCTTGGCTTATGATCAGGGTATTTAAAGAAATGTTTTATTTCCTGAAAGTCAAGAGGAAGAAAAAAGATGGAGATAAACTACAGCCACTTCAGGCAAGGCTTTTATAGCTCTTTTGCTGTGAAAGCACAGGAGACGTTAGGCTGTTGCTGTCCTGAAATAGCTAGATGAACCCAACACTTTTTTCCCACTACCTAGTGATTATCTCAGCTGGATACTCTAGAATAAAATATCTTCCCTCTTGTAGCAGTTTGCTGTGAGATAACTCATTTATTGTTGCCACATGGTTTTTTTGGTTAAGACAACATAGCCCTATATTTTATGTGTGAATGATATCAGTCTTCATATTTGTGTCTAGGTGGATTTAAGACAATACTAGTAAGTTAAGCAGTAGGTTAGGAAAAAATAAGATGAGTTTTCTTCTAAAATGTATGCCTAATCACCCATTTTGAAACAAATGTTATTTTATTAACTGATTTAAATAAAATCATGGTTTAAGATCTCATTGGCAGGTCTCTTTCCAAAACTCTTTCCAAAACTGAATTACTTTAAGTGTTCATATGTGGCATTAGTTGGAAAACTTCAGGAGAGATATATTATGCTACATCTTCTTGTTAGAAGTCTGTTATCCAATAAAAAACAGATATTGTTATCCAGCATGAAAGATGCTGCTGTCTTATATCACATTTTCCTTTGGCTTTCACGTATTTATCTTCTCCTTTAAATTCTAATCTGTATTAAAGAAAATCGTACAGTTCTTTTTTTTTTATTTATTTCACTGGATCATCTTTTTCACCATTTCTAAGTATAAGCATTGCATTTGTTGTCTTTTCAACTACCGGATTGAATATTTACCAAGGATCTTTGTTATCACACCTCCAATTGTATATGTGATTTTTTCAGAATGAAGGGATAGACATCATATGCATCTCTCAACTGGAGTTCAGTAATCTTCTGAAGTTCCTAGTTTTGATTTCCCTATCTTTATCCTAACTATTAATCTTTAGACCTGATGGCTAAAGTCATCATCCTAACTTAAAACTAAGCACTCCCTGCATTACTGGAGCCAAATCTAGATGATGAGCTGTCTTTAACCCCGATTCCTGACCTTGCAGCCCACCTTCCTTTCCCTGCTCTCATCTGCTTTGTATAAACTGAACTTTTTTTTTTTTTACCTGAAGATCCTGCCTTTGAGGCAGATAAAGATCCAAACCACCGCAGAAAGCTTTGTAATGAATGCCAACACCTTGAACTACACTCAGGAACTAATTAGCAGTTGATGTAGTAACAAGTCAAGAAGCTGTTAATTCACACTAAAAAAAAAGTCAAGTCTACCTGAGTAATTCATTGTCAACACACTCATTTAGACAGATGTTTACAACTGGCACACACATATAGTACATATGTACACACACATCTGTCATGGACTGTATATATACACACGCTTAAGTTTACAGGCGATACTATCTCACTGAATTACAACAAAGTATAATTTCTCAAGTAGAATTTTCCCTGGTTTAAGGAAACAGCACTTATTTTACTGGGAAAAATGTACAGGCTATAGACCCATTCATTGAACCTTCAGGGATGATGGCTTGTATTGTCATTGAGGAACACACTAATTACAGTAGGTCATAGATCTAGTTTAGATCTTTATTTCAAGCAACCAAAAGGAGTCAGTCTTCACTCATGTCTCTTTGAGAAGAGATCTTCTCCATGAGCAATGCATGCCAAATGATATGGAGATAATACATAACAGGATTTGCTGCATTAGTATAAAAAATTTAGAGTGGTCATGTCTTCTCATGACACTCCCAGTAGGTTATGGTTGTTCACTGTGCTGTAGTGTTGCACTTATAGAGAACTTACTGCTTATAATTTCAGTTAGAGCACAGCAATACTTCTTAATAGATCCTCTGCACTGTAATTGGGCATCCCCGGGTGCCCTGCTCTGATGCCATGCTTCCTGCTTCTCCACGGACCCTGGGAGTTTCTGTGTGCTGTGCTCCAAATTCCTTTCAGTAAGTAATGCCATTGCAGGACTTAGGATCAAGACAAATATTTCTCATGATTTTTTGCCTTCATCTGTGTTAGCACCATTTTCAAAAAGCTGCTAAGTAGCGTAGAGAGAACACCGGTGAATGTCACAGGCTCCCTGAACGAATACGAACAAATTGCCACCAGCAAATCTGTAGTCAAATGATGGCCTGGACCTCAGGGCACTGAGGGTTTACAAGATCACTGAAAACACATCGTTCCTCCTACATATTTTCTCCGAGTATATTGCTTTCAGACTCAGCCAGAAAAAAACCTGACTAGTGCAGCAGGTAACTAGTCTCAGTTCTTCAGGATGTCAAAAGTCAATTTCCTAGAACCGTGTTGAGCTCCTCTTGGAATGGTAGTGACAGAAATCCGCATATGAGTTCCCCTCAGCATGAAGAACCACATGGAAATCTCTCAAAAAAACCATTTTGCTGCTTATCAGTAACTAGTCTGGTGCTTAGCTTGGTGCGGGCAGATAAATCATCACATTTTTTTAGTGACATGGAGCACAGTTCTGAAGAAGATACTATCCTCCTACATCACAAAACACAGCCCAGAGACAGACGTAAGTCTACACATAGGTAGTTATGAAAGTGTTTGTATAGTTAGGATTATATAATTATGCCATAACCACAGACTTTTTAACTTCCATTCTTCGTAATTCACAGATACGTAAAGGTGATGATACATGATATTGCAAGGCTTGATTAAGCAGTACTGGGTTACTATTCATGTGGAGGTTCTAGAAAGTGTATAGAGGATCTCTATGAAGTCTTCCTTTTTAAATTTTGATTGAGATTTGGAATTTATGCTGTGATGGCAGTAACACTAAGACATTTTTCCTCACCCTAGTCATCCTGAAGATCCAAATTCTCTTTTGAACCTTGGTTCATGAAGGCTTTGCTGGACATTTGTATGTATAGGCACATAAGAACATCTCTGTCAGGGCAAACACCCTGTTGCTGACAAATACAGGTGCAGATATGCTGTAAAGAGTAAAGAATAAGGCAAAACTGCAGCTCAGGAAGGTCTTCAAGCTAGAAAAACTTCAGTGGAGGCTTATTTCATGCATTTGTCCAGTTGCCTTTGGAATTCATGTAATATTTTAACATCCACAATGTTCTGTGCCAAGGAGTTTCACAAATTAAATATACACCGTGTGAAAAAGTATCTCTTCTTGATTTGATTTCAATCTGTTATCTGCATAGAAATAAAGAAGGTCTCTACACCCCAAGTGGCTGTGGAATAAAAATAGTGTATTTGAAATATTTAGGAATAGAAGGGAGATGCTGAAGCTGGAAGTGGGAATGAGGTACTTTTCTGTTGTGATATGAACTTGCTCTTCTTTTAAATACTATGATAGGACCAAAGGAGAAATGTTTTTGCATAGATTGGAGCAATAAATAAGTATCTGCCAAGCATTTCTCCTAGGTACTTGACTTGGCATATTATAGCCTAGCCAGAACTATTCTGCTCACAGGAGAATGACTTAATAGAGGATTTAGGTGTGGCACCATGGTACAATTCTGGGCATGACCATTGTACTAACAAACGTAGCATGCCTGGATAAAAACTCAATGGTAGAATCATTTAAGGAGCTCCTGGCTCAGCTGTAGCATTTAAGCAAGGTGACTTGTTAGATGGGTTACAAGAGCATCAGAGTAGTGCAGGGCACTCAGGTAAGCAAAGACCTGACCCTGGTACCCAAGAAAGCCACGTGGAATAACCTGCAAAGACTTAGACATCTATTAGCTTTTCTATAATGAGTAAATATCTCTTTGTATTTTGCAGCAGGTCAGTCTAGCGCATGTCTCAGTAAACCTATCTGCTAACCTCTTTTAGCCTCTTTCATTAAAATGCCATAAGATTTGCAAGAAATACACATTCAGTGTGAAAAGAAAGCTCTTCAACATGAGAGGACTCAAGCCAATTTGCCACAAATATGAAGTTCATGGCAGACCTTGCAAACCAGGACTTAATTTTTCTGTTTTGTTCCTGTTGAGAACCTGACACATAGATTTTTGGTCAAAACAAATAGGAAAGTCTGTGGCTTTCATCCTTGCTAGTCAGTAATTCTCTCTTTCACTGTAAAAATTAAAAAATAAAAAGTAGTATATGTAGAAGAGTCTATACATCTGTATGGCTACCTGTATACTGGGTCAATACAATATTCCTTTTGTACGTGTTAGCATCATTTGTTTCCTTTGTTGATACAATGATTTTGTTATTGTTGCTGTCAGTAGCAAGGGTGATAATGGATTTGTTATTCGTGGAATTATCTATCTATGACTGGGAAGCAGACCTGACTGTAGCACTCGTATTTCTATAATATATCTGTAATTATGCATTCGGGAAATTTGACAGCAAAATGTCAAAACAAAAGCAGATTTGCTCTGTTGAAGGTACTTGAAGACAAACAGCGTTACATCAGAAGCTTATATGTGGCTCAGACAGGCTATTTACTGCAGCAAAAGAATAGCCTTTTGAATTACTTTCAGCCTTCCACACCTCATGTTAAAAGGCCACTGTGGTGCCCTGTCACTTACATATCAGCAGACTGCAGGGCAAAGATGAACAGGAGTCACCAAAAGAGTTAAAGGAAATGATCGCTTCAAAAGACCGATTTCCTGTAGCTTTGAAAAGTGAGGGTTTCCTTCAGTAGCATTTAATAGTTACAGCTGAGTGCTTCTCCTCCTCTACAGGCATTGCTAACCCCCGTGTGAGGCATTATTGATTTTCACACGAGAGACCCTGTGCTTGCTTGTTGGAGCTACCACAGTGGTCACGGGAGCCTGTAACATGCTCCAAAAGGAAGGAGTGACAAATTCCCTTGTTCTAAGCGAGGGACAAGAAATTCTTTTGCCTCACCTTCCAATACATGCAGTCTGACAGCTTCACACATCAACGTTTATGAATCACCAAACAGGCAGTGGGAGTTAATTCTATGAAAAAACCCCAAGAAAATTAGAAGGTGATACATTTCAGGTTAGGGTTGAAAGTGGAGTTTAATTGTTTACCTAAGAGGAAGTTAACACCAAAAGAATTCGGATCACCAAAAGACTATAGCTTTAATGCATTGAGTTTTTCAAAAAGATACCATTTCGATGCCGTTATTTGCAATGGGTACAACAAAATTGCAATTAACTCTAACATCAGACTGAATCCTTTGCTAAAATGTTTTACATAGGTGGTAAGAGAAGACTGACAGGGAAATTAAAGAGTTTCTTGCTACAGACGCAGGTGTGACTTCTGTACCTGCACTGAAGCTTTCCAGCAGACCCATGTGTAAAGAGACATCTGAGCATTCAGTCTGGAAAATCTATGGTGGCTGTCACGCAGCACTCTCTCTCTCTTCACCTTCTTAATTCTTATTTTGATTTTGACAGTTGGTAAGTCATCTTTTTAATGGCTCACCACAGTTTTAATGCACAACTTCAGACCAAATTGTTTGAAACCATGACTTAATTCATGGAATCTATTAAAAAATGTGTTGACAGCCTTCATTCCAGGAAGAAAATGTTAATTACTTGTATCACAGTAGCACTCAAGATTCAGGCCATATTGCCCTAGATTATAGATATGCATAGTACTTGTATCTGACTGTTTTTTTTCTCAAAATGGAATTGACTGATGTGAAGCACTGCCACACTTATTTTGCACACTACAGAGTTATCTGTTATTATGGTATGGGTGAGGAATGGTGCCAAAGGCATATTAAGTGAACTATCTCAGGTCAAAGCAAACAGTTGCTTATGGCCACCTCTCCTGAGCCTTTCTCTGGCACAGTAAGAGTCACCTTTCCTGGAGATATAATGTCCATAATGTGGATGTAATGTCCACGTAAGCATGTAATGGAGAAGCGTGACTTCTGAAAACTGGCTGCTACTACCTGATGTTTTGTATTCTGAAGCTCAATTTTGAGACATCCTTCAGTTTAGGTCTCAGGAGAAAAATTACTCTGCAAGTCCACCAAACCCAAAATGCTTCCAACTGGGCATTTAAAAATCTGGGGCACCCAGATCAGTGGCTGTTTGTGAACATTTGCTCTTACAACTGTGATTTGACCTATATAAGAGAGTAATTCAGAAAATGTCTGGAGTCTTATTTTGTTCAACAGATCTGTAACTGATATGGGCTAATGAAATATCATTCACCATAGTTCCTAGCCAGATTCACAACAACTTCTTGATCCATCTGTTCACTAAAGACACAGCATTTTACATATCCCTTTGTACCCATATTTGTAAAGTCTGTATTTAACTTCCTCCACTATATTTATGGTCCTTTCTCAGTCAGAAATGCAGAAATGAGAGGATTCAAGAAATTTAAAATAATATAGATTTGGTACAATAAGGACAAAAAGTCCCCTCTTAAAAAAAGCCAAGTAAAACCCCAAAAAACCCAAACCAAATCAACATGCTTGAATCTTTACTGAATAATCTTTTGCTATTCAAAAATACATATTTATGTGAATTCACTTCAGAGTGCTTGCTCTACGCCAATAACAAACCACAAATAGCTAAAGTGAACAGCATATGAATAACGAATAGGCTAAATATTAATCATTCAAAATATTCACTTAGTACTTAGAATTTTTAACTACTTTAAAAGAACAACTTCGTCTGCTAATGATGTCTTAAGCAAAATGAAATTAAGTTAATAAGAAAGAGTTTCATTTTATGCAACCTCTGTAGATGGTTATTACCAAGTATCTTACAGATACTGGTTACGTGTTGGAACAATAAGAATATTTTTAAAATACACTGTTCCTCTATTTACAAGATATGGATAAAGGCAAGGACTCTTTAATTTAGTTTTTTACCAACAATACCATTTATTGTATATGCAAATCAAGCCACAACATTTAAGAAAATGTGCCAAGTCATAAACATAAAAGTTTTTTATTGGTTGAAAGGATCTGCATGAAAGAGTTAAGTTTGTCTTCAGCACTGTGGCTGTTTTCTTTTATTGTCTTAACTGCCAGGAAATGAAGCCTGATTATAAAAGACTGATGGAAAAAAATAAGTTAAAGGAGCCCATGTTTCATTTATGAATTTTTAAATAGAGATATGCACAGGTAAGCTTCTTGTTTATACCTCGCCACCCTTTGCAGAAACTGTCTAAATATATTTACTTGCATTAAACAAAAAATTGAATCCTTCAAGTTGTACTGTCCCACTGATTTACTTTTCTTTCTTTTTTGAGTAATAGACTGTTGGTGAAAAGGGGTTAAGTACAGTTTCTAAATGAAAAAGTGTTTTATTGTGTCAAGTGTCAGGAAGTGAGTAGAGGTGCAAAGGAAAGAGAGAGCGAGAGAATAAGATCGTTAGAGCTGATACCATGAAGTGTAACAAAAATTCAGAGATGACAGAGCAGGTGAGGTCTTTGAAATGCAGCCATCACAATAATGTCACCTACAGCTGAGAATCCACAGAAGAAGAAGAAGAAAGAAGAAAAAAACAAAGAGAAAGAAAAAAAAAAAGAAGGGAGGGGGAGGAGAGGGAAAAAGAAATAAAATAAATAACCATAATTCAAATGGGATCTAAATACAGAGCAACAGACTTTACTGTATGGAATCTACTGAAACATTTTTTCAAAAAAAAAATAATTTCTAGTAAGCATTGAGTAAAATAGCAAGGATATCATGCAGACCTTCCATAGAAAGTATGTCATTTCTCTTTAGCAAGTAACTTTCTTCCAGTGCCAGATTCTGTCTTACAGAATCAAATTAGAAACATAAATTGCATGAACATTTGGCCCTACACATATTGTTACTTTGACTGTTTCTTTTATCTTGTCAGATACCACAAACTTTGACAAGTTTATTTGTGCTCACTGTGATAAACGCTCTAGTAGTGCACATAAGTGTACTTATTTGCCCCAATAGACAATGCTATCTTATACCACACACACTTTTGTTTTCATGTAAAGCTTCTTCATGACTATTCAAGGAAAAGATTACAGGAAATTTTCCTTCTTTTCTCCTAGTGCCACAGTATTTCACCTCATAGGCAATATGTTACTCTTCTCAACTGTCTCTGCTACATGCATCCCATTGATTTTGCTGCCCCAGCGCAAAATCCTGCAGTCAGGATTACTCAGACACAGCTCACATTGAAATGAAAAGGAGTGTTACTCATGTAAGGCTAAAAGCCCCTTGTCTGGTTATGTACAGAAACAATATACAAGGTGGGCCAACTTTTCAGATGGTATAAATCAGTGTCGCTCCACTACTAGTTTGCTTCAGCTGAGGAAGTGGTGCTACGTGTGCTATACTTTTATGCTATAAAGGAGATATTTGTTACATCAGGAAACAGGGTTGGTGCTACAGCTGCCTTGCCAATTAGAAAAAAGCAAGCAAACAAACAAACGAAAAAACAAAACCTACTTCACCACGTTTGGACTCCTTTGGTCCAAATGTTGCATCTAGTTATGATGAGAGAACATATAACAAACCATATTTCATCAAAGAGCTAACTTTGCAGGGCTCATACAAGATTCATTCCTGTTTACATTATATGTCAGATGCCTAGCAATTTCTTTTGCTGTTAACATACTAAGTGCTGTGTTGCATCTTATGAAAACTATTTAAGTTTCAGAGTTGGGAATAGGAGGACCACAAATTTTTGGGGAAAAGAATTAGAAAGAAAGGCATTAGAAGTCAATGTTAAAAAAGCAAAGAAAAGCACAATGGCAGAATCAAAAAGAAAAAAAAAGACCTTTCAAATTCAAACATCTCTGTACTACCAAGTATTCTGAAACTAAGGCAGTTTTTAAAATTGCCAAAATAGAAATCTAATTCTCAATCTTCAGAAATCTATATGCCATTTGCTTAGATGAGAAAGTTAACATGGGACAATGCTACAATAATTAACATTTAACTTGTCATGCACAAGCAATTACTTCAGTATCACCTTTTTCCATGCCACAAGCAAAGTCTTATGCTTACCTATAATAGAAAACAAAGACAAAGGGCTAAAGAAACATTCACAAATATATAGACAGTTCTAGAGTGGAGAATTTCTAGGCAAGTAACTGTTTTTAAACAGACATGATGAAAACAAGAGCCTGTTTAATTATTCTGCAACACCAAATTGAATCTGACTACTGTAGGAAATATTGGTGTGAGGTTTCAAGAAGGGCATTGTGATAAGTTCTAGTTTGTTTTCATTGATGGCTATTTCTGACAAAATATTCTAATCTGAGAAAGTTATTTTGAGGAATGGGTTGCTTTATCCTGAAACCTAGGCACACTAATGAACCATTTGGCTACGTAACATATTTTCAAAGAGCTTTCTAATGTAGATATACCAGTTGAAGATATTTTAGACCTTCTCTCTAAACACTACTCACACAATATTTATGATATAGTTCTTTTCACAGCTTTTAAGAGATAAATTTTACTGCTTTGAGCAGGAGAGGCTAGCCTAAATCATCTGTAGCAGTATCTTCCAGCCTCAACTATTCTGTAATTCTGTGATCTTTTCAAAGGAATAGCTCTGTTCTTTTTAGTATGCTCTGTTTCGTGAAAAGGTTCAGCTCAGATTTAAATGGTCTAAACTCCACCTTTGCCTCTTATATACGCTGAGTTTTTTAATAGTGAGATGTCTTTGACAACATGGAGCTACTCTGTGAGCTTTTTATTTCTGTAACACTTGCACTACTGCATTTGGTTGGCAGGAGAAAACCCCAGAATAACTTGGAATGGGGTCTTAGACTTAAAATCCATGCCTCGATTCTTTTATTTCTGTATTCTTACTTGTAACCTGCATTTTTTTAGTCTGTGTATCTTCTATAGTAAACAACACTACTTCCATGCTGTATTTTCTTCTCCTTGTCCAAGACTACAGCCAACAAATCTGCAAGCAGCTTCTCAAATTCTCATAGAACAAGTGGAAAAAATGGTTTGCAGTCTTCCTTAATTACCTGTCTAAATCTGGGCCTGGGGTATCAACTGGCTGCATCTTTTTTGCTGCTCTCATCCGTGACAACTTTTTCTTATATACAGCTTTTAGATCTGACATATGGCAGGAGTGGCCATATTGGTTCTCAAGCAGCAAGGGACTACTTAGTGCTAATAGAGTACATTAGACAAGTACACAGAGAAGGCAAAAGCTTGATCCCAGATTAAAAAGGATAACAAGACAGTTGAGTTTAAGAAGTTTCATTTCATAGACAGAGTGCTGGACTTTATGCAGGATATAAAGCACGCCTCTCAGCAAGGAGGGACTACCCTACATAACCGATTTGCCCTCAGTACCCAGGTCTCAGTACAAGTACCTTTGTGTGAAAAGAAGCTCAGCAGGAAGACAATACAGATCTAGCTGTGTCGTGATTTCTCACCAGAATTGGAGCAATGACACTTATTTCCTAGTGTCCACTGTGCTCATCACCTGCCTGCCCCTCTCCGTGACCTCATTTGCAGCAACTCTCAACCAAATCAGAGTCCATTCTTACGCAGCCCAGGGAGCATCATGGAGCAGGGTTTTATAGGGGCAACAGCCATTCTCGGCTATCTGAGAGCACTTCTTCCTCTTTGCAAAGGAGCTGGATGCTGCAATGCTGCAGGCTTCAGCTTGAATCACACAGATTAAAGCAAGGGATATTCACAAAACTAGTTAAATATTTTCAGTAATGACAGAAGTGGACAAAATAGCGAATGAGAAGGAAATAGATATAGTCCTCTCGAGTGTTTTATAACTTGACTAAAGGTATCATAGATAGCAGGGACTTTACAGGCTGTCAGCATTAACATTAGCAGTTTTTAACCATGACCTGAGCTCTGACAAGCTGTTTCCACACTGTCAGTCTCTCTGCTTGAGCTGGCAAGTCATATACAGTAAAACTGTCCAGACTTTATCTGTGCAGTTACTTAAAAAGCCTATCTGGTGCATTTGCCTGTCCCACCAGTACGAAGAGAGCCTGGAAAAGTCTGAGTGACCTGTTAATCTGAGCAATCTTATTGGATAGTTAGAAACAAAACATCAACATGTATCGCCAGGTTGGCCTGAGAATCCTCGTTGCTTTTCTATTTCAGCAGATTTTTTTAGAAAACACCTCACTGCTGCTTAGTGCACACATTGATTAGAATACTACTTAGTAAAACCTTAAATAAAAGGAATTTTCCCACTTAACCACTAAAATTTTCAGTGAAAAAATTTTGTTGAGTAGAAGGTACTAACAATTTTGGGGTATGTATGCTCTTGATTTTCAGTATCATCTGGCCTTCTTGCTATGCCTGCGAATCCAGCAGCACTTTTCAAATCCCCTCTTGCTGGCCAGAATGGGATGACAGCTACTGTGCACTTGGAATTGCACAGGCAGGAGATCTGAGTGGAGGACTGCAAGTGAGTTGCAGCATGGCAATCTTGCCAAGACCCCTATTTGGACAGCATACTAGACAGCAGGGAACTCAGTTGCTCCTCAATCTTGATACAGCGAATAATGCTTAAGTACTTTTACAAATCCTCAACTGACTCTATTGTGCCAGGCTACATCTGAGTAAATTCCTTCTTTAACCAAAAGTTGCACTAAATTTCCTAGATTTTCATTAAGAATAAAATTTTATTAACAATTGCTAGCAGTACAACCCTCTGTCTGAACAGTATGAACAAAGCTTATAATATCATATGGAAAACCTGGAAGGGACAGAATAATAAGGTGAAGACTCTAGGTTATAAATAAAACAAAATGCCTGCTTAAGACAATGTTGAAATAATCAACACAGTATTTATATTTCCCTCTCAAGAGAGGGACCTTAGAAGACGCAAGCTAGAATCCTGACATTTTCTTTCAAAGTACTTAAGATACCATTATTCTCAAGTAGAGATCTTGCCATTGTGAATACAAACCTTTTCCTATAGATAAAAACACCCATCCCTTTATCCCCTTAATCCTTTGGCATGCAGCCCCTTTCTCCACTTGAAGAACTGATGCATTAAGCCACCTATGAGGTCATTACCCACTCTGACAGGTTAGTGGTAAAGAACCACCACAAGGCTCTGAGGCAGGGATGGTTTTCATGCCTTCCCCATTTAAAGAAACCAGTCAAATATATATGATTAAATAGATAGACTGCGCCTACCTGTGGAGTACTGAAGGAATCCTGAAGTCCTTAGATCCATAGGAAACGAGAGGTTTGCTTTCTTGAAACCTCCAAATGAAATAAATGTGTGTATTAGCCTGACGATAAGAGCCACGTATATGAACTTGTACTTTATGATGACTACATACATACATTGAGTAATAAAGAGAAAACTTTGGAGCACAGAATTTTAAAAGCAGAAATAATAAAGCATGTACTAAACTCACAAGGTTCTTTTGAATTAAATGCTTCAAGCAGAACTTGCTTTGTAGGAGGCTTTCTAAATAGAAAAAACTGTTGCTCTCTCACACAGTGCATTTACATTAAGTCTCCACTATTTAAAAAGGAAAAAAAAAAAGAGAAATCAGAAGTAGAATCTCATAGAAGGGAAAACATGCAAATATATTTTAGAGGGGGGTGGTGTCTGTAAAATTCTACTGTCTCCAATACCTGCTTAGCACTGCTGGTGATCTTCATTTGCCCAAGTACCTTTATAAGAATGAAATGTCAGATAACCCTCATTGTCAGTAAAATTTTGAATATTAGGTCAGCTGCACAGCAAATTCTTTCCTCCATGATATTGGTGTGGAAATGTGAGGTCACAGCTGGTATGGTGATGTATACTTTCAGGGTTTTTGTAAGGGCAAAACATATTCTGCTTTGTTACCTCCCCAATGCGAGTCCTGTTCCATCTCACAGTGGAAGAGTTGGAAGCTTGCTTTCCTTCGAGTCTTGATGAAACAAAATAATCCTGGAAGTGGTATTTTCTAAGCTTTAGCATTCATTTGCTGAATCAGTCAAAAGAAATCTAAAATAAAAGCTGAATATGTTGCTGATGACATTTCAGTTGCAGATATAAAAAGATGGGATCTGATCCTTCACCTATGAAAACATTAATGGTCCTTATGGAATTTAATTGAAGTGATGGATTCAAGAATTCTTTTTAATTAAAAAATGTTTCTCTTATTCTTGATTCAATAATGTTATTGAGTTGCAAATCTGAAAGTTATTTCTTTCCTCTCATGTCTAGTGGATTCATGGCATTTCTTAGTAAGATGCTTGCTTTGTTTTGTCCAAATGACCAATGGTCAGGTCCTAAGCCCAGATCCTCTAATGGACCTCATGTCAAATGTTCTCATATCTGAATTTCCTGGGTAAAACAAGTACATTCTGATTATTGTATTCGACCACATTGTCTGAATTGTAATGCCTTGAAACCCATTTTGAATGTACAAATGGACAGTATTATATATATTACAAACCACTAATTATTACCTACTAATGAAGTGGCATAGCAATGTCACTAGACCTAAAAATCACTAGCCCAAAATATTGGATCTTGTTTTCTAGTTCCTCAGTCTAAACAGAAGTTAACAGTCAAGAACTATCTTTATCAGTGGACTGCAAGGCTAAATCAAAGCATGCATGAAAAAATGTGAAATGCAATTCCGCCTGCAAACTTCAGGGTTCCCTCTTAATTTGAAACTCTACTGTTGAACTTTGTATGTACATACAGTGGAATGCAACAAAAGACATGATAAATGAACCATTTAAAGCAACCACACAGAAACTGGCTAGAGCAGATATTCATACTTGTCTTGAAGTACATTCTTAGGTATGTGTATGGTTACCTCTGAAAAGTATGCTATTTGTTATCGTGAAGGTCTTTGTGTCCTCACCCACCTGAACAGCAGAGCAAGCAATGGATAGATCAGCTAAGCCCCTGTCTCTTCACATGGAGAACTATTGGCAGGGACATGCAATTTTTCTCTTTTTTTTTATAGTTTATATGTAAATATCATCAGAATCAAAAAGCAAATTTTTATTAGTTTACTCCACTTCTTTTTTTTCTCTCTCTCCTGTGATTATTCCTGCATGTGTGTAATTTTTTACTGTGTACCCTCAAGGAGAAAAAAAAAAACCAGTGACCTAGAAAGGATCCTAGGGTTCGTTCTCAATATCATTCCAGAGTTAGTACAAAGGTCCCTTTTTGGAGCCGGTTGTTCAGCCATCAAACTGCTGTGAGACAGTGAAGCCAGAAGGTCACCAACAAAACAACAGCTGATACTGGAACTGGTCACAGCAAACTTCGTGCAGAGGAGGTCATTGTTCTGTAGAGTCTCAACTGGCAAACACTTCAAAATCTTCTTTACAAAAAGAGTCCTTTGCCAGAGGTTAGGGAAAGGGGACAAACAAAACTGTTACTGCAGGCCAACTTCATCAACTTGTAAATAAAATGGCAGCAACAGGCCAGCAAACTTCCATACCCTGAATGCTGCTTTCCAAGTGAAGGACAGTAATTAGCTGAAAAATGCAAGGTTGCTGAGCTGCTCTTTAACATTTCTGAATTTATTTATAGTGAAGATGACTATGTTCTATATCTCAGCAGTGGCTTATATTAATGAGGGCTCCTCTAATCTTTTCCATGATGGAAATAAGGTGTTAATAGTTCTAAAATGAAATAGTACCTAAAACACAACTCAGTCATTTTCTTCATAGTTCAAAGTTATTTGCATAAGATATATCACCGTCTACAAATATTTACTTTGCTATAGCCAAAGACACTGCAAATTATATGTGATGGGTTTGAACTCCTGTCTTTCACACTTGTCTTTGAGTCTGTGTCTTTCACTCTTGCTGGGTTGCAGAAAGATGAAGAGAGAAAAATAATTTCTTTCTCGAATAAGATCCAACGTGGACTTCAAAGTGAGAGACCTGAATTCTACCTATAAAATTTGATTACAGCCTGATTAAAAAGATGGGGAGAAAAAAAAAAGAGCAGTATTCATGGGCTCATTATGGGCACAAAAAGGGGATGCTCATACAGACCATAGAGAATTTAAAAGATTTATTTATGATGTATTACTGTAATTTTTAATTTAGACATGCAAATTTTTTAATTTGCACTGACTGCTTTGCCTTAATGGTTTTGATTAATACTTGGAGGTAGTGTTTGTGAAAGAGATTTATACTGTGATTCATCTGCAAAATAATCAAATCATTACCAGCTAATGACAAAGCTGTGAAAAATGATATAGATATTGTGTAACTCCCAGCTATTGCAGTGCACGTGAAGGTACCCCATACTTCCAGCGAATGTGGACTTGTGTTAATAACTACTCAGAAGTTTGCTCTAGGTCCCTTCTAATTTGGTAAAATACCCAACCCATTGATCTTAATAAAGCTGTCTGATAAAAGTAGCAGTGATTAACATCCCTGAACCCTACATTCTAGTGAACATGCCAAGGTTGGAGACACACCTTCTCTTGACCCAGAAAGCAAACCCCATAGAAATTTCTACTTATCTCTGCATCTTGCTTCAGTACACACAAACCATAGGGTCTTGTGATAGACAGGAGAGTCCTCAACAACAACAGGAGTAGATAATGCCTGTGGCTTTCATTATTAAACAATGTTAAAATAAATAAATAAATAAATATATAGCCTGTAGCTTTCTAAGCATTTTGCAATTATATCTTTCTCACTTCCTATCATGGAATCCTCCCTTCATTTTCATTTCTGGGAAATACTTTAATGTAAGCCTAATGAAAGAACCACCGGGCTGTTAATATACAATGTTTTTTGGAACACAAGTGCAAATACACAGATGTACATGCATAAACACTCATGCACGCAAAGTCCAGAGTCTTGCAACTGTTTTTGGTTGGAGGCAATTTCAAAATAACCCTTTACAGTTAGCTAGCAAGATGCTCAAGCTGTTTTTTTACGGATTTATAGCAGATTTTCTGGGGTTTGTTTTGGTGGCTTTTTTTTTTTCTTCTTTCAAAAAGATTTTCCTAAAGAGTAGATGAATCAGAACGTTCTGCTGAAAAACAGGAAGAAAACAGGAAGGGAAACTAGTTGCTTACCAGCTTGTGAATTTGCACTTCTAAACCAATCTAGATCAACAGAGGTAAACTAGAGTAGATCTATTACAAACAGTAAAGCTCTATGGCTTCAAACCAGCCAGTAATCTGGCCCCATTGGTTCCATGCATCTAAGTTTCTAGTTTCACCTCAGCACTTGAAATCAATTTAACTACATGTTGCTGCCTCTCTCCTTCCCCTTGCCAAAGCATACCTTACTAATACTGCACTTGTATTCAGTGCTGGTTCAGTTCAGTTCACTGATCTGACAGAAAACTAACACATATTAAAACAAAAAAAAAATACAGTTAGTTTACCAACGTGACTCACTCTCCAGCTGCACAATTGCTATAGTTGAAGCAGAGGGAAGTAAGGGGAGCATGTGGGTGGGGAGGGCAGCAGGCTGCCCTTTGGACAGCAACCTTGTTGTTAAATCAGGTCAGGCAATAAAGTCCCCTTTATTGCTCCATGACGTACAGTGGGATCTCAAGCCAAACGCAAGTCCCACGGAACACATCCATGTACTCTAAGCTCTCATTTTCTGAGCAGAGCCACTGTCAGATCTCTTCATGATCATAAATCTATCCTGATTTTTCTAACTGCATGATTCATGTTTTCGATCTGGCTTTCCACAACAGCCTCTAAAACTTCAACAGCCAGCTTATGGATTAACAGTAACATCTCCTTTTCTGCCAAACCCTCCTATAAAAATGCTTGGTTGTCTGATCCAGTGATTCAGCTATTATCACTTGAATATCAAAACCTAGCCAACTCCCTACCTTGGAGGAACGCCAATCCGCAGTGTATACACTGTTTTTGGATCCCATGAGTTTCTACAACCTATGTAGCCTTTTCTGAGCACAAGTTTCAAGTGTCTGAGTTCACACATCAACTTAAACAACTGATGGATGAGCAAACTCAATGAGTAACCTACTCCCAGTCAAATACATTCTTCTTTTACGAACAGACTTCAAACCAAAGCCACTCCTACACCATAGCTGACTTTCCCCATCTGGAGAAGCAGTCTAGAGGGTAAGCCAAATTTGAACTATGAGTATCCAAGCAAGTTGATCTTAAATGTGAGTTTAAATCTAAATTAACACGATAGATTAAAAGTTTCTGGTTCCTAAATCCCTTCTGTTGAACTAGAGATATGATGTACTCAGGAGGACTTCTTTCTAAAAGTATGGTCTCAGTTTCAAATAGCAAGTCTGTCCACATTACCATTGGAGTCCAAGTCTGTCCACATTACCATTGGAGTTTAAGACTCCACAGCTCTGCTTCCCTCAATGCCCTTTTGCAGTCCACTAGTTGTTTATTTATCCTGCCTCATTTTGCATTGCTCTGGTTGCTCCTACTCCATCACTGGTCTAGGTAAGAATTCTTCAGAATCAGACACTTGCAGGTAAAGTGAGGCAAATGAAAGTAGGATGCTACCTGAGGTTTGAAAAACATCTACACAGACATGTTTGTTCTATAAAAAGTTACACAGTGTGAGTTACCTTAGGAACTGCCTAGATGGTGCTGTGTGGTGGCTAGCTGGCTGCGTGCTGCTGTATCTGCTCATCTCTTCCTTCTGAGAATGTCTTGGAGTGGAAAGCTGCTAGTAATATTGTGTCACCTCTCATTCTGCATTACTTATCTGTGCTAACAAACAATTAATTAGGTCTAATTATTAGTCAGAAATACGATGGATACTTAAACTTCCACTGAAGTCAGTGTAATGTCCTGCAATTACTTTAAAAAGTGTTTGTTTTCTTTACTGAAGAAAAGGACCAGCCTAAAATTATTGATCTGTCACTTCATGAAACATGCTTTTTTCAATACCTAGCAGTGTTTTTTGTCCAAAAGACTGCGTGCACTGATTTTTGAGTGCAGACAACCTACAATAAAAAGGAATGCTCTAAGAAAAACTAATGTAGATCTGGGGCTAGATTGGCAAAGTAATTTAACAAATTGTAATGTTGCAAATATTCCAATACCTAACTTTTAAATACTGTGTTGCAAAGTTATGCAACCTGGCTTGTCTTGCTTGCATAGAGAGAATTTGGCACATATGAATAGGAATCACAAAAGCCAAGAAGCTAAGCACAAAGCTGCTGAAACACTGACAGAAAGGATTTGGTCTGAACCACTCAAACCCCATGTGATTCTATCTGGTCTGGCTTCCTGACCCTTCCGGAAACAAAGATCTAACCAAAGTGCATTTACACTCTTACTCATGGAATAAAATGTAGGTGCAATTATAAATTCAGCCGCTCAGGTAGGTAAATCCAGCACTTGCAGGGATGGTAAGCACCTGAGCTTTAAGGATTTCAGTCTATGTCCCTTCTGAAGTTATTCTCAATTACATCCACAAACAAACTCCTGTAGCCCACCCTAATTCAAAACACAGAGAATAGAGTGGAGACCTTCAAAGCAAACTGCTACTTTATTATTCAAGCAAAAATAGTGCTTAAAATTTGTAACATAGTATATACTTTTTAATTATTAATAATGCGCATTATGTTTTCTTCAGCCAAACTTTTCAGAGCATTTGCGTATGTAACCATTTCTTGGGAGATTTTTCAGCTGCTAAATATTGCATATATCAGGAAATCTTAAAATGAATTCAATTTTCATCCTTACCACAGTGGTCTCTGCCATGTATCCATCATTGAAAATAAAGAGAAGATAATTCATCCCAGACTAAGCCACTTGTAAAGTTCTGAGGAGAGTAGAAGATTATTGACCTAAGGTGGTCAAATTCTGTGAAACTTATTTGGTTTTCTAAAAAAAGAGAAAAAAAACCAAAAAACCAAACAAAAATAAACCCACCTTTTTCTCTTCTGCTTGGGGAGGTTAACTCTGGCCTGGCCAGAACCAGGACACCTCCAAACAGGGTTGCTTTCTTTAGCCTCTCCTTTGCACAGCATTTTGCCATTAGTGATTTCTCCTCTAAGTTTTAAGTTTTATTTTCTTATCTCTAGTCATGGCTACAGCTAGACACACACACACATGCATACATACACATAAAACAAAGTGCTGTCATCATCAATATAGATTAATTTGAAACATTAAATGGGGTTTCTAGGACATTAAGAATTTTTTAAAAGCATCTACTGGGCTTAGAAACCCCTAACAACTAGGAAACACAACCTTCAGTTTCAGAAACAGTAAGATATTCAAATTGTGCAAGAGAACAGCTATACTGGAACAATTAGGAGGTAACTACTGAAGAGGTGCAAGTATCCAACAGGCTTCATTAGCCAAGGCACTTGCGAGACATAGATATAGCACTTAGGGGTAGGGTGAGAGCAGCAAGGGACCAGAAATGAATAGCATCTTTTTTAACATAACCATATAGGTGTGAAGAATTCATTCCATGTTGTCACAACTGGATGGAGTTTCAGTTTATCTAAAAATCTCTGTATTTGTTAACGTTATGTCATCTCACTCTTTGAATAAGAGATTTCAAACATTTCTGCTAAATATGACCAGGCAGATCATAATGACTTTATACCATTGATACGCAAAATCCACTGGTTTCAGTCTACAGGCAGATGAGTGAATCTGTGTAGCAGATTTGTTTCTCATAGTTCACCGATCTCCTTTTGAGTCTGTGAGAAGTCAAAAGTCATTTTGAAACTTCGACTTTTCTCAGATCCATTGTAAAACCACTAATTTAAAAATGATTCACTCTGAGAATGGCCAGTTCTGAGTCGAGCAAGTCTAACTGTCTTCGGGTAAAAATTATGTTGGAAGTCAAAGACAGAGAAAAAAAAATGATGATGAAAGATTTGCATGTATTTTTAGTGGTTTTTCCAACATGTGTGAAACCCCAATCAGTTTAGTTTTGATTTTCACAACCAAAAGAAAGAAAGAAGGAAAAAAAAATATAAAGACATCGTACAATTTCATTTTAAAACTGAAGGAAAAAGTTTATAACAGTCTAACAAGCACCTTATGAAGGCTCTCTTTCTTTTCTTTCCAGAACTACGTGTCACAACATTGTAGCTGGTGTGGAAAAGTAACTGCAGATTGCTGATATGTTGATATAAAAGTTCTGAAGGAAACTTCGACACAGCAGGTCACTACCACTACCAGCCCAACTACAGCATCACAGCGCTAACACGTTTGGAGGCACGTGAAACCTGAAGCATCACCAGTTTGTAGAAACCTAATACTGCCAGACCAAACCACACAGACAACTCTTCATCTGGGAGATTTTACACAACCTCTGTGCCACATGCCACCAGACTCTTTAAGCCACCAAAACTTCCCTGCATGCTCTAAGAAGCTTGTAACCAAACACCAGTTTACAAAGGTGTGAAGTCCTGAAAGAAGGGGACAGGAGAAGCTCACTCCAATAGGAGATTGCTGAGATTTAATACATCATCTCACTGATCCTAACAAGCAAACCATACGCAAACTTCAAGAAGGGAAGAAAAAAAAAAGGGGGGGGCTACATATTCCAGTCAACCTGACTGAGCTGAAGAGGAGGGAAAAAGGAAGAAGGGAGGATGCAAGTTCCTTGTCCCTTTGAGAAAACAACAGAAACTCTGAAAGACAGCACATCTGCAACAGGAGGAAGATGCACACAAATGCCATTTCAGTCTTCTTTGGTCTCAGCACCTCAGTGGATATCTAAAAACTTGTATTTCAGTTTCCCTGATCCAGAAATTCACCTGTTTATGTGCACAAACTCTTCCATAAGTTACCATATTCAAGTGATTTTAATTCTTTACATTGCTAATATAGAGGGAAAAAACTTCCAAGAGTAGTGAGAAACCTTCTGCTTATATCCACTCTACTCATGACAATTTTTGTGAACCATTGCTCTTATGCCACTTATGTTTTCACTTAAACAACTGTTATTTGTCTTTAACACTTACTCTTGAACATATTTCTGATCATCCTATCCCCTGTCAACCTTTGTTTGTCTAGGCTCTCAATTTCTCTTTATGAGATTAATTCTCCATTTCTCTAAGCATACCAGTAGTCCTTCTCTGCTTCTGTTTTAAGGTCATCTTTTATGAACACAAGTGACCAGAATTTTATATAAATTAAATAAGACTTTGTCAATGCTTTGAACAATGAAATGACATGAAAGTGCCTTCAACAATAGTACATCTTACAGTTATAGTAGACTTTAAAATTACAGTAGACTTTCAAAATTGCTCTGTGTGGCAACTGATAGTAACCATCCAGGAAAAACAGTAAGTCCTTATTTCTTTTCCAGTATCTTCAACTGATAAATACATATTATATTCAAGAAAAAAAAAAAAAAGTAGTTATTGGTCCTTAAATCCCTGGCTTCACAGTCTGTGCTATTAAATTTCATCTCATCACTTACATCAACAAAATCATCTGTTTCTCCTTCCCTGATGATCCAATCCTTTGTTAAGGTGATGCTTGTCCATTTTATGTTTTCTGTGCAACTCACAAATATGCATGTATTTCTTTCTCTTATATCTCCTGTTTCACTGATCAATACATTAAATGGGACCATGCCCAAGAGCAACCATGAAAAAAATTTCAAGAGTCTCTCCTTTTGGCAGTTCTTTATTCTTCTGACCATTCTCCTATAAAAATGATTGCTATCTTCAAGAATAAAACTCATTCCATTACTATTGCCTAAGAAACCTATCACCAAATTAAAAAAACACCCTGGGTTCATCTTAGATAAACCCTTTGAAACCAATAAACCTTTGTGAAACCAATGTAAATAACCTGTATTCAGTTACTCTTCAAGTTATTTCCTTTAATATTTGTTCTAAGATTGTTGATTGCTGAAATCCTGTTTACAAGCCTGTAGTTGTCTGGATCACTTTTTCTTAATATATTTTTTTAGTTATAGATAATATATTGGCTGTTCCAAATCTTCACACAGGGCTTGTAAATACTAGGCTTGCACATGCTGTCAGTATAAAAACTGGATATTGACAAAATTCACTGATTCTTAAGTATAGAAACCTAATTTTTGCTTCTGCTTTGATGTAATTTCTGTTGTTCTATCCTCATTTTCTTTAGATACCTTTTGCTGTGGTTGAAATTGTTCAAAATAATCATTAAGCTTTGGAAATTCAACTAGAGAAGACCTTTGGAATGTATCGAGTTTTTTATTTATTATAGTAATGAAAAAACAGCGTCACTGAACTTCATGCTGCTCTTGTAGAAAGACTGCAGGAAAAGTAAAAACCTTAGAACCATCACTTAAGGTAGCAAGAAAAAAAAATAACCTCCAGAACTGGGTCTATTATTATATAGAGATTTACAAACATGAAAAAAATTAAAATGACAGAACACCTCCTGATCCACATGTCCTTAGAGGAACTATCAAATGTAAGTGTCTAGGCAGGGAAATAGCTTCAACCTGTGACTGAATTTGGAAAGAAAGAACAGTTCTGGTGGATGGCCATGGACAAGAGAAGTGATCTACTATTATCCTCTTTATTCATCACCTTTACTGAAAATAATCCAAAATACTGATTCATTATTTGATCTGGTCCTTGGTTAACCTCACCTCCCTCCTTGACAGCCCACCATTGGTGTATAGAGGAACCAGTTCCTACCAGTTTTTGTTTAGATGACAAACTTCAGCCATTTGTTTTCTATACAATTCAGAAAGACTCGAGAACTATTTAACTTCTATAGAAGTTGATATTTTAGGGATGAACAAACAACTTAAAGAGTTTAAAACTGGTAAACTTTTTTCATCCCAAAAATTCTATACTCCTCTTCAGTTTTTCCACATCTTTAGCAACAACATTGCCCCTTTGAATTAGAATAATTTCCTGTCTGATGAGAATTTGAATACAGAGGATTGACTAGCCCTGAATCCAACTCCTCAATCCACTGACTTTCCTACCTTTCCCAGACCTGACTGTCTAATATTCCAAGCTTTGATTACACCCTTTATTAGTGTAGTAATTAAGCACCTCACAACCACTGATAAGTCTACCTTTGAATTCCTCTGTAACAGAGGAAAATACTATCACTGTTTTACAGGAAGAAGATAAGGTAAGCGGGTTTGCCTACAGGGTCCATGGCTGAAGTAACAACCAAATCCCATTTGCAAAACCATCATGAGTGTGATAATCCTCATTCAAATTTTATGTGAATACGGGATAAAGGTATGCACTGGACACAATTGTAGTCACCTAAAGACCAAACATAAACCTTAACCTACTAAGTTTCTCTTAATTGTACCCCACCCATTAGTTCAAGGTACATTTTTTTCCCTGATTCTCTGCGCCTCTTTAACAAATATAATTTTTACCTGCTTACACAATCTGGAGGAACTTGAGACTTCAGGGTGTATGTTAAGTGCTTCACAAAACACGTATGTTCAAATCAGAAAGTGGTATAAATGAAAGCATGCTGATACAGTTGCTGATGTATTTTGTTTCTATCTCTATTTCTTGCATAAGCGCTTGGGCTCCCCTCAATTCTTTGGAAGCTATAGTCCCTCAGGGCCATGGAGATAACAGCAAACCCAAACCACCTGGAGACAGTATTTAGTAGATGATTAACCCAATGGTGAATCAGAATGTTTGAAACAGAAACAAGAAAACAGCAGGAAATAACTTGCACTGTATGGCTGGGAAACTGGAGTGAAATCCTGGCCTCATCAAAGTTAATGCTTAATTCAGAAATTCAGTCTTGATATTTATGATCTTTCCTGAATAGCTCTAATGTCATTTATTTCATTTATGACAAAGTTTGAGATGAGAAAATGATATGGGACAAGGTATCAGTTAACAAAATAGTCATGCACGTACCTGTTTGCTTCTGTGTACTCACGTTTGCTGGAAATTTATAAAGATTCTTCTTAGTGATAATAGGAATAAAAAACCTGTAGAAACTTCCCTCTTCTTCCTTTAATGCTGACTTTTGGGTTTTGGCATTGCTTTTTTTTTTTTTTTTTCTTGGAATAGCTGCACAAACAACCAAGGTAGGAGAACAATAAAATTACTCATTGTGGCTTTATTTATTACAAAAGCAACAATCAAGAAACCAGTGTCAATCAAGTCTTAGCATCTGTTGCTAGAAGAATAAATTAGAAGAAGCTTACAGCAGTCAAACTCTGAGGATGTTCCCCTAGTGTGAACATAGAGAGCATGCTCAGTGGAATCCACCTGGCTTCATCAGAGCTGGCTATCTTCCATATCACCATCAAGGAGTCATTCAGATCCGAGTTTCTGCTATTTGAGATGAGGATGGGACGGAGATGGGGTGGAAGGTCAGAGTCTGAGTGAGCTCACGAATCATGCTTAAATAGTCTCAATGGTTGCCAACATTTAAGAGCTCTGAAGAGCCTCTGTGGACAACACCCATGGAGCTGGAGTCTCCACTGAGCAGGGCCCCAGATAATTTTTGTGTGTTTATGATATTTTCTTATCTGTGTTTGATCTTATTTGCAGTAGATTTGGGAGAGGGGAAGGGCAAGGTGGGTCTCTGGATATTTTTTATATGAGATAAATACATAACATAGGAAGAAGTCTGTATCAGGGGGAGTAAGACAAAGTAACATGGGAACTTTTAGAACTCTCAGTTGTCACACTGATGATACAGGCTTTGTCAAGCCTGAAATCAAGATCCCATCAGGCTCCCTCTGAGAACAGCCTTAAATTGAAGCACAATTGTGCCTCACTGTAAAGTCACTGTGACTACTTGTGATGATCCACATAAATTAGGCATGTGTCTAAATGCAATGTGGGACTATGAAAATTCCATTTAGAAAGTACCAGGAGGTTTTGGAGGATGTTAATAAGTGAAATCTTGGCTTTCTAAAATTTTTTTTAAAAAAATTTTAATGACATCATTGTGCTACTTTTGTAACATTATAAAGCCTTCTGGATTGGACATCTCTGGCAAAGCTTGGGAGGGTGGGGGGAGAATCCTTCAAGGCAGCAGTACACTAGGTAATGTCAAATTAAAAATAAAAAACCCAAAAAAACCTCCAGTTAAAAAGACAAACAACACAACATAGCAAATGAAACCACATTTCTTCGCATTTCGAGGGAGATTTTTTTTTTCACTGAAACTATTAAATAAATATGCTTGTATTTTACAAGTGTGCTTGCTGCAAAAAGTGCAATCTATTTGTACAGCAGAGAGAATGAAGGACTTACTGCTTAAAGGCACAAAAAGGGTGTGTAATAGGATTCTGGCATCTTCCCAGACAGCTTGCAGACAAATTCAGAGACGAACAGAGAAGTATCCTTTTTGAAGTATATTTGGCCAAGGTCTCATTCACAAACAGATAAAACCAACACATTTCTGCATGATAAGGGTCAACAGAATAGCATATTAGTTTGAGAAGAGAACCCATCTGCAATTTTCTTATATAAAAATATACGAGGACACAACAGGAAAGCTGTCAGCATGACAGTTGGAGGATTCTGCCAAGGAGCCAGATGCTAGTGTCAGAAGAACATGTTCCACAGCTTGGCATCTGGGTTCTCTCATTGCCCTCCAAGAAGGAAGAAAAGGAGGAGTGATAAGATATGCCTAAATGAATAAAACTAAAGCAATTCCACCACCACCCCCAACATGCTCAAATCACTACTTCTTTTAGAAAATCCTCAGCTACATGTTCTCCTACATCTTTTAAATTAAAATGGAAGGTGATAAATTTAACCCACTTATGTTTTAATATGTTTAAAACAGTTCTGAATACATAAGTCTCACATGATTTTAACTGCTCGTGTATAGCTGTGCAGTTTATTTTATTATTTTTGCTGGTTTTCCACAATTTTGCTACAGAATACACCTCAAGCTCAATTTTTAGCCCATGTCATTCTTGGGGAAGGGAGGATATAATGCCACATTTACAGTTGCGAGCTAAGAATAAGTACAACTTTGTTCTTTTTCTGTGAATAGCTACTAACTGAGAGAAGCTCAGAAATCTCTAGGGCAAAATGTTAAGGGTCAGTTTAAGACCCAACAAGATCAGGAAGCACCATAGGGAATCACCTCATTACGGGATGTGCATAGGGAAGAAAACGCTGCTCTGAAGATAAGAGCTTTGAGAAAGTCACAGTCGCCGCACAGCCCCCTAAATGATTCTGATCATAGAGCAGCAAGGCTGAGGGTGTGTATCCATGTTCCTTTGTATCCATGTTCCTTCCCTGAGTCTGAAAGCACCAGCGTTGACTCAGTTCTGGGGTGCTGCCGGATCTCTGCCTTTCTTCTGCTGATCAGCTATGATTAGGGAGGACGGAGTTCTCCTCTCCATTTAGTTGGTCGGATCCCATTCGTAAAGCTTAAAAATGAAGACCGAACTCCTGTTGTCTTTGAGATTTCTGTGAAAAGAGACCAGAAGACGGGCATCAAGTACTTTCACCTGTCTTGCAAAATAAACTGTCTGCTCTACTCTGAGCTGACAGCAATTTTTAAGGTTAGACATTTTAGAATTGCAAGTGACATTTGCCTCCATTCCCCCACAGATGTGTTGTAATCACCATTTGCACTGATCTTCTAGATCGGGACTGGTTTCCACCTAGGACTATTCCTAATTCAGGCAAAAAAGCAGATGTTTGGTCTCTTAAATCACTTCCAGTACCAGTCCACCCCAGAATGTTGAGACTGAAGAAGCCAGGTGGAAATACTGTAATTTACAAGAAGTTTAATTCTGCCTCCATGAAATAATGTCTGGCATATTTGCTGGTATTTAATTTCAACAGCAATGACAGAGCCCTTTCAGGTGTCATTCTTCCTACCTCTCTTTCAGCATGGCAGCTATGAAAATGAAGAGTGGAAATGCTTATTCAAGTAAGGGAGGGAAATTCAGAAAATAGTATTACAAGTTCCATCCTAAGTTGCCTTGCTGTTAACGGGTTGCAAGGAGTGTCTGTTACAATTCACAGTAGGGACAGAAGGATAAGGAAAGCAAACTATCACTGCTACTGTATTACCTACTCTATGGATGTATGATAAAATATGTACTTAGGATAAAAACTTATGGTGCTTGACCCCAAATTAAGAAAGTGCAATCCATACAGCCATAGTCAAAGAATTCTTTAAAATCAAAGCCTGTATCTGAAAAATGAATTTCATTTTTCTGCCTAAGTGACTTCAGGAACACATTTTCTCAGCTCAGAAATCAAAAGGTGATTTTATTCACTGTCTATACTTTAAAATCTGCTTGGGATCTCAAAACCAAACTGTTTTTCCTGCCTCTTCTGTCCGCACTGGCAATAAGGTGTCCACTGTCAGAACCACTCTGACAACGGGATGTGGGACATGAGGTGAGAGAGATCTCAGCTCAGCCTTCTATGGTTGCCACTAGCACAGCAGAGCTTGCAACACAGCAGGAAAACTTCCTTTCAAACAAGCCAGTGGATACTGTTGAAAGGGACATAGGGGAAACAGTTGAGGAAAAGGTCAATTTCTGTAATAACACTTTCCTATTTCAATTTCATTTTCTGGTCCAAATTTGGGCTACATTATTTTCTTAGTCTTACTGATGGGATATAGAGCTGAGTCTAACTCATCTCCATAGACATTATATTTCCTAATCTTCTAACTCACGCTGAAGAAAAAAAAAAAAAGAAAATTCAGATCAGCCAGAGCTGATCCCCAAATTAACCTTTTCCTGCTAGAGGCAGGAATAAATCTCATCAAAGAAGGAGGAAAGTCTTGGTTACTCATTGCTTCCATTGACATGTTTGACAGAACAGGATAATAAAAATAAAAAAGCCCATTTTTTATTTTAATCTCCTTTTTTATTTTACAAAGTGAAAAAAATATCTGACCTTGTCAAACCAAGGCTGTTTAATTCTATTTTAGTTTACTGTGAGAACAGGGAAATGCTGATCTTGACACCTCTTGGAAAGACATCAATAAGAAGATATCTAGATCCATCAACTTTTATTATTACATGACCGCTAGAACAACCTCGTGAAAGAAAACTTTTTCACTCAGGATACGCAGTAGAAAGATCTGTGCAAATGAAAAAACAGCAAGAGGCTAAAAATGCATAAGAAGCAGTGCTCCTCTGATCAAAGTTTAAGGACTTCTGTCATCAAAATATCGAGATCCTTATAGGACTGATCTGACATGGAGAACTCTGCTTGACCCAAAACATAAACAAAAGCAGCCCAAAGCAGGAATGAGATGGCCCAGAGGAAGTTAATAACCAACTACGTCTTTGTTTGTAACAAAGTATTAGGCCTATGTTTCTTTATTCCCTGCTGCATCACTCAAAAAAATTTCTTCCTGCAATTCACAGGGGAAAAAATAATCTTACCTGCAACCTGTGTGGAATTCTGAGGGACTGTGCAAGCATCATGGTGGTGCTGGTGGACATGCAATGCTGTGCTTGGGAACTAGGGTGTCTGGGCTGTGGACTCCAGGTGTGTTCAAGGGCACAAGCAATAGGTCTGATTCCAGGGTAACGTGCTAGAGTCACAGACTCCGTTCTGCCCAGTGAGCAAAGAGGTGCTGCAAAAGCTAGTGGTGCCTAAGACGGGATACTTTTCACTGATCCAGGAATGAAAGTATTCTGAAACAGCCAAAAATGACGTTTTCCTCAAAGCCTGTTGTGCTAAAACAAGTGTCAAATGTATCGAAAATTTCCTAAGACTTACAAACCATCCAGTAGTGCCAAAGAGCTCTGCTGACATACAATGAAGTTCACAGCAGCAGACCACCCCAGCTTTTCTGGTGCTTCACTCAAAGTTCAAAATTTTCCCAAGGTCTGCCCATGACAACCATGATTTATTTGTTTCTACCTGCAGCAGCTCTGTGTATTCTATGCCATAAGTTATGGGAAATCCAGTCAAAAAAGAAAGTTTTACATTCCAGCGCAGAGTTTCTTTGTTAGTTTCAAACTGCCAAGAAATGAACAAGGAGAAAGAAGGAGTAGGAGTGCCGTGCCTGCTTCATGCTTTTTATGCCACTTTGATTCATGAGAGGCAAACTTCAGTGTATGTTTAAAGTCGTTAAAGATTTATATTATTAACGAAACAAGGATTTTTACAATCAGTGAACATTTGTTTAGTTTCCCCCTCGCCTCCTCCCTCCCTACCCGACCCCCCAACCAGCACACACAATTTTAGGAGAATATTTTGTTGGCTATAATTAAACTATGTGTGTTAATTAGGATTGGATTTTAAATGCACTGCTTGGGAAGTAGAAAAAATACAGGATCTGAATGAGCCCAAATTGAGATGACACTTGAATTTTCACAGATGTTTCCATAATCCTAATTTCAAATTGATTGTACTTCCTGAACAGTGAGAAGCCATTTTCAGTTATTTATTCAGATATGAACTACTTTTTCACTGGGTAGAAAATATACAGTCCCATAGTTAACTCCTTGAAATAAATGGATACCAATGAAGATTTTGACTAGCGGTAAGTAAGTGGTTCCACAAAACTGAAGAGTATCCATATCAGAAGGAAGGCATCTCTAAGAATGTGCAGAACCTCTGCTTCCTAAAGGTGATTGCTGTTGCTGTTGGGGGACACAATAGGTTGATCCATTGCCCCAGCATGTGCCACCATGTATTTACACTCTTGTGCTCACAGTGGAGATCTGTAGAATCTATCATACAAAGCCAACGCAACCTGGCTCTTCACCAGGAAAACCTAAATTATTCATCATGAAACCAAGTAGAGCCTGAGGGCTACTTTGACTTAATGGCAGCTGGCAACGGCCCCAAGGGACTAAAATAGCAGCCATTAACCCGTGTGCTCCGTTGGTATTTTTTCTTTCTCTTTTATCACGATCTCTAAACCAGTGTCAGGGAGGGTTGGCATCTCACTCTTTACAGACATGATCTCGTCTTGCCTGGCAGCTGCTAGAGTCTACTGGAGGAATGGCATGGCACAAGAATGGCATGCTGCATAACCAGCACAGTAACTTCATTCCCAACAGTATTATTGGCCTGGTAACATTGGGCACAGATTTACAAGCCGGCTGCAGAAGGGAGTTTATCACTATTATTAATGTATGTCCTTCTGGTCTGACCAAGCCTTAGAATTCTTGCTGAAGGAATTCATGTAATTTAAGACCCAATCCTGCCTGATGTGGGAATAGTCCTAAATGATGTAACTCATAGTTTGTTCCTGGCCACATCTGTGGTACAGAATGTTCCAAAAACATCAGAAAGGATATGTCTGAGCAAGTTATTAATTTTCTTTCTAAAAATTTCTGAAAGAATTAATAACTTTTAGCAGTGAGTTGCGCTGGGCTTGTGCAGACAGTTTTCATACAAGCTCCTCCACACTGCTGTGCCAGTGATCTGTAACGTAAAACTAAGTAACTGAAAACTAATCTCTGTTTTTGGAAGAAAAAAAAAACCCAAACGCAAAACCAAACAAAACAAAAAGATTCCACTCCCTTTTTCCTTTTGAAATCTTTATTCCACTTTTATTCTCCCATTTCATCACCCATTATACAGCAATGCTGGATCTAATGTGAATAACTGTGAATATGGAACATGGTAACGGAATAGCATGACTTTGACATAATCACTTATTCTTACACAGAATCACAGAACTGTAGAGGTTGGAAGGGACCTCAAGAGATCATGAGGTCCAACCCCCCTGCCAAAACAGGTTCCTAGGATATATCGCACAGGTCGGCATCCAGACAGGTCTTGAATATCTCCAGAAAAGGAGACTCCACAACCCCCCTGGGCAGCCTGTCCCAGTGCTCTGTCACCCTCACTGTGAAAAAGTTCATCTGCATATTGGTGCGGAACTTCCTGTGCTCCAACTTGAGGCCATTGCCCCTTGTCCTGTCTCCACAGACCATAGAAAAGAGGCTGGATGTTTCTCCTTGTGTCCCACACTTGAGATATTTATGAACATTAATAACACATAGTATGTTTTTGTTTCTATGATGCACTATCAGCATTTTTTTACAAATTTAAGTCATGCTATTCTGATTTTACACTCAGGGTAAATAAACATAGACAAGGGAAGCTCTGAGTAACAACAAGAGCCAACAATAGGGCATTGGAACTGCACTCTGCAAATAACATGCTGCACAAAAGTGCCAACTGTTTTCAAAAACAAAGGACAGAAGGAAATTCCTGTGTGGATCAGCTGGCCTTTGAGACAGCTATTTACTTCTGGAGTAAAATCACAGACACCTAATATGAGTCATAGATCCATATGGCTGTTAGGTTTGCAGCCCAAGTCAGTTGCACCCATATTGCTTCCCAGGCAAACCAGCCCTAATTTTGTACCTGAACTGCCTGGGGAACTTCTGCCTCTCTCCTGACTCAAATCAGACTGAAAGGCAAAAGGAGATGCTGGGAACAGGTGATGAATTCAGCAAAAAGTATGAGTCTGGACCCCAGGTTAACACAAGGCCAAGCTGCAGCACCTGTGGTAGGGCTGCAAATCAGGACCCCATAAAATAGGCTCAGACTTAGTCATAGCAAGTAGCTACAATAAAAAAAAAAGGGGGGGTATATTTTTGTCAATCTATCTCAGCTGCTTCTTATCATTAAGAACACAGGCAGCTTTTCTCAGTTTGCCTAGGAGCAATCATTCAGCCTAGAATAATGAAGACAACTCTTTAGCAAATGCCATCATCCTCTGTTCTCCACCATCAGCAAAAGTGACACCTTTGACTCCCATACAATTGATTAAAGTTTAAGTCCATAAACGCTGCCCTCACATCACATTTACTGTTACTTATTTCATTAAATGTCAGATTAACTGGTAATTAGTTCAATAGAATTACTTAATATTATCACTTCATATAAAATGCTCTATAACTTTCCTGCACATCAAAGCATGTGATTTACACCAAAATCATTACATGTCAATACTTTGGCGCATCAGTATAAAATCAAGATGCCATACAGTGCATTCAGCTAAAACGAAATCCCTTTCGTTGATTCCTCCTGCTCTGTTTTTCTGCGTATGCACTTCAATATTTCTCAGAATTTTAGGCTAACCGTATCTGTGGTCTGAACACTGCCTAAAATAGACATCTTCAGACGCAGGTCTACCAGTGCAAGCAGTAATAACAACAAAATACCTTTCAGTGCTCTCATAATTGTAAACAGAAAGGCTCTATCCTGCCTTAGACAGCCAACCTATGTTGACTGCAGTGGGAGTTACACGAAACCGAGGTCAGAATTTGGCCTACAGTTAAGGAAGTAGTGCCAGCAAACTGTTTCCACTGAAAAGTCAAAACAAGTTTATCAACTAAACAACGTGGATTTCCTGAAAATGACAACAGGTATAGGTGTAATTTCAAGAACAACTTGAGGGTTTCATCAGGCCTCTCTTTTTTTTTTCTCTCTCTGTCTTTTGAGAAACAACTCGTTTTATCAGAAACTGCATGTGTGTGAACATACAGTCACTACAAAAGTGAAGTGGTAACCAACATGAGCTTTTTTTTCTCTTTTGCTTCCTGGCTGTGTAAGCCTTTTTCTTTTTTTTTTTTCTTTTCTTTTATTACTGTAATTATGAAATTATGGGAGGGAGCGGTATGTTGACCATCATGTGCAGGATTGTTACCGCAGACTTTTATCAGTAGTTTTTCACGTATGTGAGCGTATATAACTATAAATGCTCGGTAGGCATACACACACAGAGATCATGGTGCTGTGGTGTATGTGCTGTATGCCTGTGTATGCACAGGCACACACACAGAGCAATACGCAAACATACTTATAAATATATTGTGGTATATCTGTGGTAACTGAAAATAGCTTGATGTAGTTTTACAGCTATTTGTGGCAGGCTGTATTCAATAATATTCCCTAAACACATGGCAAAAGCAAAAACTACAGTTTTTTTCCACACATGGGCCTGTTAGTGGCTTTATCAGAAAATACTGTCCAATGTTTGATAGGTAAAGGCTGTAAATACTCTAAAAATGCAAACTTCACAAAGCATTTTCAAATCTTTTGGTGAAAGATCGTCTTTACTGTGAAGCATTGGTATTGCTTTTAACCTCTTCATTTACTGAGCCACCTCTGAGGTTCAGAAATACTCAACCCATCGCTTAAATGACAACTTCATGTCTGTTATTGCTTAACACCAAAGTAAAATGCATACTTACACTGCAGATTAACCTAACAGATTGATACCTCAAAGGAAGGTTTTTGGTTGGTCTGTCATGTCTATGTCTGCCTGACAAACAGTTCCAGGAAGGTTATTTGTATTTAACAGACCTTACTGAGAAGTTGTTCTTGGTGCCTTAAATTTCTTCTTTTAGAAATTAACAAATTAACAAATCAGGAAGTTGCTGACTTTCTGGAAACTTCAGTTGAAAAGAATAAATCAACAAAAAGAAAAACAGTAATTTAGTTTGAAAAAAAATGTCAAGGTTTCACAGAAAAGGGAGTTTTGGCAGATACTGCACTTTTGAAGCAAAGGTAAAGTCACAGTCTAGCACCTGACCTAAATACCTTGCTCACGTACTAAATGAGTGTCTTGGAGGAACAAGTCTTATGATAGCTTGCATAACATCTCAGAGGGTGACAAGATGGAAGAATCTGAATTTGAATCCTTATCACTGGCTTCCCTGAGCAAAACTACTCTTCCCCACACAGCTCTGCTCCCCCTCTTGCCTCCTGGTCCAACCTCAGCTCTTCCTTCCCTGTCTACCTCTCCTGCCCAAGGAACTTGAACATCGTTTGCTTCCTAAGACTGCTTCATGTGCAAAGATACCTGAGTGAGTTTTATCCCTAGAACTACATGGCAGAACCATGTTGTCAAACCTACCAAGTAAAACTGCTGTTTGGTTTTATGCAGGAAAATAAAAATATGTTAATTTTATCCAGAATTATGAAACTTTGCACCTGTATCTCCTTTTCTCTGAAGCCATGCTATGCACGACAATTGTAGGGTATCTGTTAGTGTCTGTCATGTGGCATCTTTTCTTGTTTAGAGTCTTCCTCATTCATTGGCTCCAGCGTTGTGGGGTGATGGTTAAGTCTGCAGCACGTACTTTCAATTGCCTGGCTTCGGTCAGTTGAAGTCTCATTCTTAAAGTTAATCATGGTTTCCTGGAAAAATGTAGCATTAATTTTAAATGCAAATTATTGAAATGTACAACTAGTAATTCATATTTTCCAATTTATAAATATTCTGTGCATGATGCATTAGTAACGCTATTAAATATTTATCTATAGATAGAGATACTGTGAATTATAATAAACTGTAAAAGGATTCTATTAGCTTTTTTTAAAGATAAATAAAATTGAAATTGTGATCAATATAATGAATACATGATGTTAAAATTCCTCTTGCCTCACAAAAACATGTCTGTTGATGTGTTTTATGAAAAAATCTCATAAAAATGTTAGCAATATTTAAAAACAAAATATGTTAAATAAAAATAAAATCTACTATGGAAAGTAAATTTAAATATTTAATGATATAATTAAGTCTTATTAATGTAATGTTCTTTATTTTTTCAGATTAAAAATTCACAAGAATTGTCATTCTCTTTCATCTTAATCAGATGGTATGTTTGTCATAATTATTTGTTATGTATTTTCATTAACATTTGATGAATATTAACTTTGCGAAATAGAACAATCTTGTTCCTGAAAAAGTCAGCTGGAGCGATGTGCGGCCAAGCACCCAGCGTTGGCACCACAGCACGGCTGAGGAGGCAGCAGAGCCTCAGCACGATTCTCACCAGCGTCCAGGACTCTTGCATCCCATCCATTGCCAGGTGCTCCTCCATGTGTGCAGGTGGGTATGGTAAATTTTGGTCCCCACATCCGATTTGCATACCTGCTCATCTGCGTGAAGTTCTTGGCTACAGCAAACTGTTGGAGCTTCGTAATTGTTGCAGTTCATAGAGGGTCTCTCCTCAGTCATCCTCTCCTGTTGCTGCCTCTACCCTGTGTGCCCTTTCAGAGTCCCACTCACCATCCAACCTAGAGTTATAGCTCCAGCAAGCACAGGACAGGTTAAGCATAAACTACGTGGGACCTTCCAAAAGGCTCCAAGCCTAACCTGCTTTCCAATGCTGAGAAGCACTTTTCCTCTGGAAAGTGATTACACAGAGTCAGCGCCCAGGCCCTAAGCTGCACACACTGCCCATGCAGCAGTGGGGATGACCACAGGCAGTAAAGGTGGTGGAAAATGAGATCCTCTCTCCTGAGGACCCTATTTACCTTCTGGGTCTTTTATCTGGCACTGCTGACTTCATTGGAACCATGTGTCCAGCAACACACTGCTCACCACGGGAAGGGTTTGGATGAAATAGCGGCTTTTTGCGTTACTTCAACATGGTATTTTTAACATAGTTCTGAAACATTTACACATTCGTACAAAAGCCTGTTACTTACCTTAGCAAAGCCACTGTTATATCACTATTATCAGTGTTGTATCACCCCATGACAGCTAACAGGTATCTCTAAGACAGCATAAAAATATTTTGAGTTGAATAAAGAGAAAGCTAAAATGTTACCGAGACTGGGAACATAGACAGCCAGTCCTACATTCCACCAATATTGTTTACACAAAACTACGGCATCAGATCATTTTTAAAGACTTGATTTTGTCTCCTTTTTAATTATGAAGGATAAAGTAAAATTGAATGACTGAAAGGAATAAATAGATAATGAAGTATCAGGATTTTTTTTTATATAGAAGCTCCTTATTAAAATGACTGTTTCCTTCAACTGCTTAATTTAATTTCTCTAAAGCAGGTTTTTACTTGTTCTGCTCATACTAATGTACAGGTATCAGATGTATAAATATGACACCTCACGGGTCACACCCTGAGCTTGAAGAACCACTTTAACCTCTTCAGTGCCCTGTGGACATGGCCCGCATTTCCTCCCACAGGGCTGCTCGCCCTGACCTACAGAGGTGAAACATGCTGCATCAGCAACCAGGAGGCATCACAGGGTGCCTCTGTCCTCCCCTCCCTCTGCAGTCACTCCATGGGACACTTCTTCACAGCTCTGACTGTTGTTGCAAGCAGGGGAGGTGTCCACAGTTATTTTTGTCAGGCCAAACCTAAAGCATGACTTCATTATCTGTTGCCATTGTTTTGTGCAGTGTCCACTGAAGCTAATGGAGATTAGGCACTGCACAGAAACTTCAAAGATGGACAAAATTATCATTTCCCCTCCCACACCTACACTATGCAAGTATTTGCAGTATTTTCAAGAACTCAGCAAGAACTGACAAGATCTGGATCCTAGTGAAAGAGAGTGGGGATTGGTTTATAGTATGATGTGGGCTAGAAACAAGTTTTATCTGAAACCTTGAAAAAAACAGAGGCAGAGGCAACAGGGTGTCAGGGGTGTGACTGGGGTCACAAAGCAAACAGCGATTAGAAAGCGCAGACAAGGGGGAAGCAGGTGGGGGATGAGGACAGGGCACATAGTGTTGGAGGAGAAGCAGACTATGAAAGGATCTGAAGCAGGGGAGCTAGAGGGAGATGAGACATGCTCACATAAACTTTTCATGTTTTCATCCACACATGCCCACAGCACAGCTGGTTCACAGGAAAAAGGGAAGTGCTGCTTTACAGGTAAATTTCAGGAGAAAGCAGTAAAACTCTTGTAATCAACTGTATGGTAAAAGTATCTTGACTGGCCACCTTCCAGTCAGAAAGCTTATGCACTATACAGATACTCATGAGCAGAAACAATAAACTGCCTGACTTTGTTTCCCTTTACATTCATTTGGAGACCTCTACCCACCATGTACTTTTTAGAGAAAACAGGTAAGAGTCGAGGGACTAGGGTTCAACTCCAAGGATGAGCCACTGGCTCACTGCATGACCTAAGGAACAAGAAAACCAAGGAGGTGGAAAATTTCCCTCACCCAGCATTACCTTGCTGTTTAATCGGAACAGGAAGCATGCGGTGGGATGCTCTCAAACCAAGGAGAAAAAGATGCTTGAACTATGAAAGGTTAATTGTCTTTCTGTGTATTATATGTAGGTGTAACAACTTCACAGGCAAGTTTGAGCATTTTTTTTTCAATTAGGTTCAGAAACAGTCTTTTGACTCGGCAGACCTCTGAAGAGAGAAACTGGTAATTTCATGTGGACAGAGCATGCACCTGCCAGGGGTGGGATCACAGATCTCTCTCTGTAGTTGTTGAATTTCATCAGTAATTACCTTTTCCATTTCGCCTTCCCTTTGAAAACTTGCAGGTTTTATTAACATAAAAAAGCCTTAGGAAATTTTGTGGGCTGTTTTTTATGGGGAATTCTGACACGAGATAAGGATCTCTTGCAGTAGTTAACACCTTCTCAGAGTCTGTTGAGACACATGAACAAAAGAGGTAATCTTCACAACAGCTGAATCCCTTATAATCACTTTAACCCAAAAACAAAACAGTAGAACAGGTCTATAAGTAACTGAATGCTTGGGATCCTCTGGACTTAAGTTAAGGAATAGTTGCGTTTTAATCAAAACCTTAGTCTCAGGCAAACATGTTAAATCTCCGCTGTATTGCTTTAAGTTTTCAGTAGAATTGAGTTTTTCGAACCCTAATCACACCCTCAGGATGAGTTTCAAAACCAGAAAAAAAGCCACAAACACGGCAGAAGAACGAGCTGTAGAGCACACTCACAGAACATCGATTCCTTGCTTTCCTGCTCAGAAGACAGAAGCGGGATAGAGGACAGAGTCCTCTTTTTCGCGGATGTAGGCTTGTTCTTAGACCCTATATTTATTCTTCCTGCTCTGAACCAAATGTAGGGTGGAACACTAAGTCAGCCTTTATTTAGGGCAAACCTGGTGCTGCCTCTGAAGCTTCAGAATGAAATGTTGTTTATAAGGAGGATTAGGAAAAGACCTCTCCGTTTCTTGTTGGTCCTAGTGCTCAGGCTGTGTAAAGAGCTGTTACACCTCCCTTCAGCTCTTGTCCTTAGAAGAAAATTTAAAAATAGGGCAGAAAGTAGCCTGGCTATTTCTACAGGCTGTTTAGCAGAGCTGGCCAGCGGCAAGAGAGAAACACACAGCACTGTCCATTTTCCCAGTGAAAGTGAGGACTCCGAGGAAATGTCTCCTGGAGGTTTTTATAGTATTGCAGCTCCAGTGTAGCTCCAGCAAGGCAACGAGATATAATCTAATCTACAGTGAACGATCAGCGAGGTAATTAGAGAAAAAGGCAGACTAAAAGAGAGGAACACAAGTATATTCCCAGGCTTTTGATGTTGTCTTTGGTGGGTATTATTCTCCCTTTGACACCTCTTAGATCACCCATTGACATTAAAAGGAGCCATGCCCATCCACTAGTTACTAATAGAGTCCATTATATGATTATATTTCAGAGAGAAATGTTATTGATTAAAGGTACAGAAGAAACAATAATCGCGTTTTAGCTGAGTCATTTTGCTGCCACTTAATCTGTAATTTTATTATCACTTCACCAAAAGGCAACAAAGATGCTTGAGTTAATGAAAAGCTTAAGGTGTGTCAAGCAAATTAATAAGAAAGAGAATTCCGAGGAGAACAATGCCTTTATTGAGGTGCAAAATGCCAGTCACAAAATTACTTAATTGCTACAGCCAGCTCACTTTCTACTGCCAGTAGCAGGGAAGGAGTTAATACTTGGGTGCTAATCAGACAGAGAATTTCTTTGTGACATGAAGTGCTTGTAGATAAGCAGTAATATGCCTTGTTTTACAGGTTTTCTGTAGCTGAGGCAGGGTCCCTTGCTGCAAAGCATATATTGAGAAAGATGGATACACAGAACAGGGGTAATAGCTTTCCATGTCATAGCAATATAAAACAGACGGTTTTTATAAACTGGAAACATGTTTTTAATAGTAGTTCTATACAAGAAATATCTCTGTGAAAACAATAATATAGATGGGAATTTTTTTTTCCTGTTCCTAACCAGAGGTAAAAAGGAAAGCCAACCAACCCACATAAATCTATTGTGAAGCCTCACGGGAAACCCCATAGGTGAATTATGAGTCATAATAAGAATTATTTGTTGTACTACCATATGCAATCAATCAGCAATTCAGACATAGAAGTCTTTTACCCTCTGTCTCTATCAGATAAACCCCATAACCCTTTCAGAGGACTTTAAACCAGATGTAAATTGATGTGAAGCATGAGCAACTCCGAATACAGCCACATTCAGAGCTTCCCCTCCTTCAGGGGTTCTCAACCTTCTTCCACTCAGAATATCAAAGCTACTGAAATAGAAAATAAAAAAATAAAATGTTTATTTTCCCATGCTCCAACAGGTGGAAAATCCTGGCGGAAAAGTGTAGAAGAGTCTGGGGCTTATGAGAGATATGATGTCCTAGAAAACAGCGAATGGCAAAGTTATTCAATGAAGTGCTGCTGAGGAGACAAGATACTGACAATGTGTGCGTATACTCATCTCTTCTGAAGCTTTAAAGGGTTTCAAATGAAATATGAAATGGAGGAAACATTCTACAGAGTGAATAGTGAAGGAAGAGTAGAACTGCAGAAAACACAAGGAAACATAATTCTTAATTTTCCCCCTACCCCTTTCTTGTTGCAGTTTCCCCTGTATTGAACAGTCTGACCATACAGATATTATAGACATTTTAAGGAATACTCCAGAATGCCAAAGTTGACACTCTGTCTTCTCAAGGGGATCATATTAGACAACGGCAGCTCTGCTACTACATATCAATTTATGTTTTTGCTCTAGAAACCCCACTACTTTTTCTTTTTTTCTTCTTTCTTTTTTTAATCTTCTACAGCACAGAGGAAGACCTGGAAAACACTGAAAAAGAAAGTGATTCCATGAATGACAAAATCCATTAAGTTTGGTTCTTTATGGATTTGAGTTTTGGGATTCCTAAAGAAAAAGTGTGCTCTGTCCCAAACAGAGGAACTAGCAAGTCTGCTATCCAGGCTCTGATTTCTAGCCTTGAGATCTCTGCATGTTGGGTAAATGTGTGTGAAATTTGTCAGGGGGCTCTGAACCACAGACAAAATGTCCTCCACATATCCCCCAGGGAAGCCAAGCCGATCACAGCAGCAATCTCACAAAGAACCTTCCCCAGTTCATCCCCAAGGGCAATTCCATAGCCCACAAATTCCACAACCGTCTGATCACATTTGCATTCTTCCAGCTTGGCAAACAGGTTATTATGGTGGAGGCATCTGAGGACAAGTTGAACATGCCAACTGTGTTGTTTCTGGGTTCCCAAAATAAATGTGGGTGTCATCCAGACATGCTGCTACATCCTAGTCTAACATCTTCCTCAAATGTTGTAAATAAAATGCTGGAATGTTGTTAGAGCATTAGAAAGCCAAGGAATAGGACAGGATTTACCTGTACCAGCTCCAGAAAGAGATCTGCTCTCAGCACCCTGTCAGATGAGTTTATGCTCCCTGAAAAGTCATGTTTTCTCAAGATCTTTAAACATTTTATTAATGAGATGCAGAGGCTACTAGCTCTTAACTGTGATTAGAACAGGGCCCAGTCACCTATACAAAGATACAAGAAACCAGAGATTTTTTTTTGACAAAGTCATGGCCATTCACTTCAGGCATCAAAAGGTCAGAATTCCTTGGCAGTCCTTTAACTGAAGTAGTCCCAAGCAACCCCAGCTTTTAGGTCAGATAATAAATATCTTCTAGAGCCAAAGAAACCCCTGCTTCAGACCAGAGGTTAACAGATGAAGTATCTGCACTCTCCTATCAAAGGTTAAAAAAAATCCCACACAATGTTTCACAGGCAGCAAGTATGTCATCAGCCTGTGGCTCCAGTGTGAGCACCAGTGATGAGAGAAAACTTCCAGTTCGTTGTGGCCTGTTATAAGAGAGATCAAGTGTCTCAAATAGAGGTTCAACAGCAATATTCTGAACTGAATCAGATTCTGTGGAAAGACCAGTGGATGAACCCATTATTCCTGAGCATGATGGAGCAATATGCAGAACGTATCAATTCAAATTAAAGTGAATTACTATGGTTTTGTATCATGAATCATGAAATATTGGTCTCATCATGAATAGGCATGAGCAGAAGAGCCATCAGTTCATTCTATTACCACACTTGAACTGAAGGTAGGATATCATAGTTTAAAGAAGCAGAAATTCAGAATTCAATCTAGAATCATAAAATTCCTGGATATGTTGAGGTTTGTCACCAACCAAGTCTAGCTACTTAGTCAAGGTAAGGTTTGTGAAATGAAGAATCATCAGCAAAGTGTACCTTGATTGAAAACTCAACCTCTTCTCTCAAAACAGAATTATTTACCACCAGTCAATCACATATCTTGTGCAGTAGGACCTACAAGGGTTTACTATTTACACTGTGGGTGGCAAACCATTAACCTGAATCATGGCACTTGGGTGACTTGGGGAATCAATGTACCAATCAAAAATTACAGCAGTCTTCTTGCAGACAAATGACCACAATTCTCAATGAAATTACACCAACTTGCACCACCTGTGCAGAATGAGACAAACTTTAACTGAAGAAAGAAAATTTCTTCAAGTAACACAAACAAAACAATGAAAAAAAGGCACAGTATGCTGAAGATGAGCAAGTTCTCAATCATTCGCATTTCTACACTTGTCACCTGCTTCCCCATTCCTAGATGTCCTGGTCTCAGATCATGGCTCTTAATCTCAAAAAGCTACAAAGAGCTCCATTTCTTTCAGAACTCCCAGCATTTGAAGATGACCAAAATAAAGACAAAGTTATAATGACAATCTGAGATAAGCCAGTAGACAAGTCAGTATGGGAACGAACAGTGAGATGAGGTTACTGTTCCCACAGGTGGACCTTCTGTTGATTATAGACAACAGTGTCTTCTCCCAAGTCTGCAAATATTGAACCTCAGGCAAAGATTTCCCTTCAGCTATTTTTCTCACCATCTCCTCCTTAATTACCTCTGTAAATACAGGTTTAGGTGAAGGCCACTTCAGGCACTGGTAACCCACGTACAAAACAAAGGTTACCACTAGCCTCCCATGACACTGTGCAAGCCTTAATGGAAAAGAAGGCCAAAGTTGTGGTGCCCATTGGTCCGTCAGTGCAGCATTCTTTTTTGACTCACTGCACTTTTGTCTCCTATGCCTCTGAGCTACAGACACAGGCTGTGCATCTTCCCTCCACGTCACCGCTCAGGAAGGACAAACTCACTGGGGAGTGCTGCAGGCCCCACTACCCACCACAAGAGCCTGATTCTTAGCATTAATTTGGGCCAGAGCCTATCCCTGTCCAGGTCCCCTTCCAAAACAGAGACTGGCATTCTTACAGCTAACCCATTGTTTCAGCAATACCTAAATTAGTGCAAGATGGAGGCAAATGTACCCTCAACTCGGACCCAAACAGTAGTTCCAACTGTCAGCTAACACAATGCCATGCTTCTAACAAAAAATGCAAAAAAGAGGACACAGCTGAAGCTCATGCCCTGTGGATTTTATCATGCAGTAGCAGCCACAAAGCATTCTAAGATGGCATCCCTATTACCCACCTTAGCTGAATCCAGAGAGGTAAATTAGAGGTGAAATGTTTCATTTTGCCACCAAACCCCACTCTATTCTGAAGCAATATACTTTTATTAATAAGTTTAAATTCAGATTCCCTCTTTTTGAGGGCATTCCTACTGGGCTCTCCTGTCATGCCGAATTATTCTGTAAACATGTTTTTAAATATTCTGTTCCCTCTCCATTACCACCTCTTTCTTACTCTTGGGACTAAAGGATCTTTTCTCTGACATTTTAAAGCATTAAAACAGCTCGAGGGCTAGAGAAAACATTTTTCATGTAATCTTTGAAAAGTTTAGTTGTCAAGGAGACCAAGACCTTAGCGACCAGGTATGGAAACCTATTCAGCACACTAACATGCTTGTGAAAGAAGGTGCAAGGATGCCAGTATACCTGGAGGCAAACATGCTTAGTGTTTCAAGAGTGTCTTGCTTCCTGACATACCTTTTATTACACAACTAAACAGTGACTCAGATTTCTTTGTCTTTGGATGGTATCATCTAGTGAGTAAAAACACAGTTAAAGGACCTTACTTGGATGATATATTGCCTCAATAAATCACTGAATTGAGGTATGCTCTGGAAATGTCATTCACAGATTGACACTTTCCAAGGAAGAACGGGTCCAAGAGCACATTTCATATAATTGCAGAATAAATGACAGTCAACGACTAACAAACTGGAAAGGTGCTCTCCTAACTCCAGGCAAAAGGGACACTATTAAATGAGTCTCTGATATTACTTCTGTTTCCAGGATAGGGAAATGTTGCACGATGCACAAGCTGAAACAGGAGACAGATGCTTGGCATTTTCAATTTGTACAAAAGTCGAATTTTTGCAAATTTTAAGTCTGTCCTTACTCTGCTTGCTAGCACTGGGACCTAGACAAGTGGATAGACTTTCACAGGAGACAATGGTGTGTTTCTATGAGATTAACCACTAAACCAAAATAATTGTAAATATCATGCAAGTAAATGAAAGCAGAAACATTTAAAGTCTGAAAGAGACATGGAATTGCATTTCAAGTACACTTAACATCAATAAAACAATATAAATATAAATAAAAACTCTTTTTCATAAATGTATTACTTAATGTACTCAACACATTGGTATAAACTTCAGGAACCTAGAGACAAGTGTCAAAACCAATATTGGCAACATCTTTGTCAATGATCTGGAGAATGTAGCATGCAGATAACACCAAGGCTTTTTTCAGATATTCAAATACCTCATTGCCAGTAAGGAATTCAAAAAGTCACACTCAGTAAGTATGCAAACATTCACGGGCAGGTGAGCTTCCATGTGGATCACTGAGAAGTAAGGTACCAAGGTAAAAATAACCTAAACTTTGCTTACCTTACACTGTACTGAGAACAGAGAGTTACCACTCACGGAAACAGTATTAGAGTCATCGAGCACAGCTCTTTGAAATTCTGAATTGAATTTGTAACACCAGACAGAAAATTTTGGTTGTTTTTAGGAAAGACAGTCACAGCAGAACAAAGAAAATAATTTTGCCACTAGAAACATCTTGCTCCGCCCTTGTTTTGAGCATGTCTGCTGTTCTGATCTGTGCATCTTAAGACAGAATAGAGCATTAGACAGACTAGAATTAGAAAACAAAACCCACAGAGAAGAGCAACTGAAGTGATTGAGAGGGTGTACCATTAACTTTACAAAGAAGTAGAAAGAGTTTGATTCCAGTTTGAAAGAATGTGGCTAAAAGGGATATTACTGACATGCATAAAATCGTGAAAGTGGTAGATCAGCGTCAGAACAGAATTGCCCTTCACCAAGGCCTGCAGTATTGAACCTGAGAGCACAGAGTGAAAATATTGGGAAACTGACTTAAAGCAGCTGAAGAGAAGTGTTTTCTTATACAGGGGGTGGTGAACTTCTGCAACCTTTAGTTCAGGATGCAGTTTTTATCAGTGGTATGCAAGTTCATGGATAACATGTCCACCAGAGGACACAAAAATGAATCAGGCAGGGAGGTATTCCCTAAAACCCTTAATCCAATGATCACAGTCACTCAGGAGTATAACACCGCAGAGAGAGACCAGGCACATGCTTCTTTATGCAAAATCTCCTGCCACAGCTGGAAATAGAGTACTGGGCTAGATGGACCACTCTTTCTGTTCCCACAGGGCATTTCTGTCTTCTTCCAATTTTGTACATTGCAGGTGGTAAGTAACCTTTTGTCTATTGTCCATTTTACAATCTTCATAGAGGACCACCATACAGTGGTCTCCACATTGTGCCAAATTTGGGACTACTTCTTGGACTTCCAGATGCCTCATCACAACTGATCCATCCAAAGAAGACACATGCTACAGAGAGAGGATGGCCAATTAATGTGACCATTAAACCCTGTATTGCCCAAGGGTGGCAACAGAACAGCCAAGGACCACAGAGCAGTCAAGAGCTCTATGGGCTATGATGGACGCAGTCATATTAAATGGGCTAGTTTGGCTGTTTCTAGCCAAATAACTGGGGCATGCTGCATGTCAGCATGTGTTGCAAAGCTGTCCAAAGAACCTTAGTGTGTATTTTGAGTATCGTAGTGGGAGCTGTACTGTATACAATTATACAAATATTAAAAAAAAAACAATTCATTAAGCTGAAAAAAAGAAAGCTCTAAATATTTTTCACTTCAGGTTGTTTGTTGGGGTTTTTTTTATTATTTTATTTTAGTCCTTTTCCTATCATGTATAGGATCTTCTTTGAGGCTTAAAAATGTTTTTTCTTACATTGATATTTTCCCATGTGTGTTAAATAGAGATGAAATGACCACAGCCACATTTGCTTAACAACTAGAAATTCAACTTGTGAAGTGCATTATCACACTAAAGCATCTCTGCTTGTGTATCAGCATTGATTGATGTCAACACAACAAAAAATGAGAACTCTTCAGTATTTGCCATACACAGGACTGCAAGGGAGCACAAACCAGCATTGCTGTGGGGAAAGTTCTATAAGAATATTGATGGATCTCAGAAGATATGTATATATTGATTCAATGATATATATTTAATATTAATTGATTCAATGATATATTTAAAGTCATGCTCGCATACAGAACAAAGAGAATAAGGAATAAGGAATCTAGATGAGAAATACATGGTATAAAAATGTGAAATTGTTAAAAACCATGCTACCATGTACCATTTGAAATATTGTTCTTTCCCCTCCTGCTTGCTTAGTGCTTTTCTTCTAAGGCAATCCAAATGTGTTTTCCAACTTATTGGTCCATTGTTCAGGGATCTAGTTTTAGGTGTACTTTATAGATTAAAAACTTGCAGACTGCAGCAACTTGCTACTCTGCATGAGTGCTAGTAAAATGCCTACCTAGCAAGAACTTTTCAGTTGAAAAAAATCACTCTCCTACATACACTGTACCCTTTCAACCAGCATGCTTGTCACATCATGCCCAGCAGCAGTGGCCTGGAATAAAGATTAAGAAAACTTTGTTACAGAAAAAAACCAGAAACACCAATACTGGTGCATGCTTCATTACAACAGACATTTCCAGGAACAGGAGTATGGTAAGTTTAACTCATGGTAAAATGAAGAGAGAATAGCTGCTTGTAATGCAAGGAAAGATGATGTCTTCACTGAAAAGCTTTTGGGGGGTTGGTTGGATCCCCTGACTACAGTCTGAATCTTCAGTCATTTTACCCATCAGTAACGTTGCACTCTTGTAATGCTTCCTAGTTACTTAGTATTGCTACACAAATCCCTACATCTCAACTTCCCAACAGGCAGCTTTCATGATACAGTTTTGAAGTAATAATTGCTCATAGTGGTCCACATACTGCTTAAGAACCACATTTTTTAAAACACTGAGTCAGCTTGCATTTATTTTGATTTTCCTTTTAAGTGCTTTTAACTACTGCCTTTTAGTCAAAGCTTTAAGGTATCAGCTGAAGCAAGGCTAGCTCTGTCAGCTGTTTTGGGGAACCATGAGTTGCTTGTATTACGTTCGAAGAGCAATAACAACTTTTTGCAAGGAAAAGGTGGTTGAATTTGATTTTTGTTGGAAAGCATTTTGATAGTTTCTTATTCATTTGCTAATTTGGTTTTCATATTGGTGAGAGTGAAAGGGCAAAACAAGGTTAAATGGTAGTAGAGGACTATCATTCATAATATTGCATTGCACCTTTGTTCAATAAGGCAGAGGTTGATCAAGCCAAGCTCAATAGCACTGTGTGGTCAGTCAAAGGATTTCCCAATGGAAATGTTATATTTTTTTATCCTTATGAACTCATGCTTCTTGCATTTCCACTAGTGTATTAATCAAGCACATTTTACTTGAAAAATTAACACACATACACACAAATAAATCTCAAATATTTCATTTAAAGTTAAAGAACTAACACACAACCTATTTTTATAATAGACTCTTTCATGCAATGCCCCCTCTCTGTCACCTCCTGTCCAGTGAGCAGTCTTGCAGAGATCCCTTTGACTAATGCCTTCATTTGGCATTGAATTGTGCATGCTTTAAAATATATATATATATATAAAATATATATATATTTTAAAGCATGCACTATATATATATGGCTTTTGTATTAGTTCAGAAAAGTGGGTCTTAAAATGTCGAAGTTCTGGGTTAAGGAGAAAACCAGAACATGTGCACATACAGCCACTTGTTTCCTTACTGAATTGACATGACCTTTCACAGGAATAAGGACCATGCACATGGATAAAAGTGAGGAAGGACAGGGTAAGTACAGCTCTTTTAAAACAAAGAATAGGTTTCCGCTATACTTGACATTCCCAATCTTCTTACAAGGATAAAAAATGATATTTCAATCACATCTCTGTTTAATTTTCCTCTCCATTTGGAGGACTAAAAGTGATATTGTTTTTTGATCCTTACTAATTATTATCTTTTTTTTTCTAGCCCCAAATCAATTGAAGCATCATAGCAGTTTTCAAATTAATTATTAGAATTTTTTTCCCCTGACTCATTTCAGACACTTTTATTAGAAAAGTGATTGATATAATAACACCATTAATTACTTATTTGACCCATTAATTTTGTATATGTGCACAGACCTAATTGAAACAGCCTACACTGAATCTAGGATCTCATTTTACCAATCCAAAATTAATTTTTGGATACTCTTGACTGCTGAGTCTGTGTGATGGTGAAAAACACTGTTCCCACCTCACACATCTGTTTAATATTCCCACTCCTCTTTCTCGGTCCCAAAAAGACCTTCAGACTCTGCCCCTGAAAGATTCCTATGAGCTTCGTTTTCTTCCCTCAATAAACATGACTATCTCAATAGACCTCCATAAGCGACAGTTCCCGTTCATTTGACATAATTTGCCTTTCCACCATCAAGCTAAATTTCTTCAATAGACTCTTAATTATTCTAAACCCATTATCTAATGCTATTATAAATGTTTAAATAATATTTGATATAATCCTGGTCCCACTGAAGTTAATGGGAATATTGCTGTTGCCTTAATTAAGATCAAGATAAAATTTATATTGTTTAATTTGTCACATATTACTGTTGGGTAAAAACAACCTAGTTAGTATTCAGAGGTACTAAACAGACCCAGCTCCCAGACTAGAACTGGCAGGGCCTCAACACTTCTCAGGAGACGTCCGGGAGGCTGAGATGCACAGTGGGCGGGTGGGGAAGGGAGCAGTCGCAGGGTCGTGCACCGTGCCATGGATCCGCAGCCCCAGAATGCTTCCTGCTCTCTGGGATGCTCACAGCCTTTAAATGGAGCACTTGAGTCAGGATTCATCAAAAGCACAGGAAAAACAGAGAAGTGAGAAAGTGGGGAAAAGCCTTCCCTGATGTGAGAACAAACCAGATATACTTTTTTTTTTCCAAAATATTTCATCAAAAACCTGGACAATTTTAAGAGAAACATTTTTAAAATTCTTTGGTAGAAAGAGTTGTGTACACTGATCAGATCTAGTTTGAAAAGAAATACATCTTTTAAAGCAGAAACTAAATATTATTAATATGAAGATTTTTGGTTGCTGAGCGGTCATTAAAATTTAGAAAATAAAGTGCGAGGTTTTTTAGACTATCAGCAAAATCCGTGGTTATTCTTATACGATGGATAAAGAAAAAATATCTTTTTTAAAAAAGGGACATCTAAACTATAATTTAGATTCACTTATATTTTTTCAATCTTTCCTACAAGTTTAATATTACATTATGTTCTCTAATACAATGCTATCTTCAGAAGACAAAACTAAGAAGCAGATTAATTTGTGACTTCTTTGTTACATTCATGGCCAACGTGATCACACTTGCATTATAAAATCTCACTCTAGTGTGTTACATCCAGATTTCTGTGAGGGTCCTCCACTGGAGGCTCCAGCTTACTGGAGTGACACATTCCACAGAGACATATGAAATTCCTGCTAGGATCTTTGTTGCGTTTCCTCTCACTGAGTAAAGTCCCCCGGCCACTTCCCTGTTTGTTCATAGCTGTACTCATCCTGGCGGGCTGCTGCCTTCTAGCACTATAATCAATAAAGACTGCCCAGGGAGCTGTTTCACCCCCTCTTTTGGGGAAAGAAAGAGAAAAACAACACATTAACACACCACCCCTGCTTCAGAAGGTAGGAAGGCAGAATGGACTATCGAAAGTCACCGCAACTCCAACAGCTCCATGTGCCAAGCATTTATTCTCAGCTCCTCTCAGCTTCACCCTGTCCTCTTCTCACTTTTGTAACCTATTTGTAGCCCTGTCATCTCCTCCAAGCTTGAAAGAAAGCTGAGCCCCAACTTCTTACCAGGAGTCAAGGGAAGAAGGTATTGAGACACAGAACGCAAGGTCCCTTAGCCAGCATGTCTGGATAAGATGAACATAGAAGCAAAGTCTGAGATACAGGAAGAAAGGTCATAGGTGATTTCATTTTAAAATACAAGTGCAAAGAGAAAGGACTGAATTCCCCAGTGGGCTCATTTGCTGGGATTTCAACCGGCTACCAGGTTGGAGCCCTGATAATGAGTTTCTGGCTATCAGAGATGCGAAACCTAAAAATACAGTGCCTCAAATCTGTAAGCACTCAGGACATTTTTATTAAGGTTCTGATGCTACCCAGCCCTTCGGCTTCTCATGAGTCTGCACACATTGCCCTGTTCCCTCTTTCTAGATTGCTGGAAGTATCTTTACAGTGAACAGTATTTCTCTAGTGAATTCAGAAGTTACGGTTGCTCTGTCAAAGAGCTGAGATACAGGATGCCCCACAGGTAGGACTCCTTTCTTTCTTCTTTTCATTGATTCACATCCCATGATGCACAGAAAGCATCTGGAAGCCGACACTACATTACTGAAGACAACGCCTGGAAGCTCTCCAAGTGATCCCAAATCCCACAATGTCCATTGTTCAAGCCAAAAGTGAAATGTCTTCAAGCTGGTCCCTAGAAATAGACTTCAAGACAAACAACAGATTTCTGAATTACTGGTGGGACCTTCTAGTCTTAACTTCCTGCATGACCCCAGAGGTAGAAGCTCGTTTTGTGGTTCAGGCCTGCACTCTACATTTGAGCCCCAACTTGTTTTTTTTAACTGGGAGGCTTCTGCCATACTGCTATACTGCCCCATGGTATTCTATTCCACTGTGATATATACTCAGTAATTAACATTTGCCACCCAGACCCACCTACCTATTACAGTTCTTTACATTAGTCCTAAACAGAACTGTAGCAAACAAATCAATGAGGAGTTTGTGTCCTTTTGCTAGACAACCAGTGCCTTTGACAGTAACTAATGACAATGCTATGTTTCATCATCTTCCTAGTCTTGCGGTTATATAACTTTCCTCTAGGTTGGCATTTATTTGTGTTGGAAGAGAATAGCAAATACATACCACAAAGTGCCTACTACAAAGCAATACTTGTATATAAAAGCACTTTCAGGCATTTATAAAATTTACTGTGGGTCATCAAATATATCCCCTGCTGTGAAAGAGCATCTTTGTTGTTCTTAGGCTCTTCTTCTACTTGTTTCATCTTCCACAAAGAGAAATACCCTTATCTGTGTTTACCTACTCTAACACAAACTGTAATCTTCAGCTTTTATCTGTATTGTTCTTGGGGAAAAATACATCATTCCATACGAGCAGAGATAAATCTGAGTAAAATATGTTACAAATGCATTAATCTACAGCAGTACTGCTCTTAAACACATTTTGGGAAGGTTTAAAATCTCTGCATTGTTTGTCAGAGCCATAAACAGTGTATGGTGTTGCAAAAAGCTTGATATGGCATGGGGTTTAAATTTTCTTCTTTAAAAAGAAGCACATAAATAGGTATGTTCTTAATTTTGTAAATTTTCTGCCATGATGCTTTAACAAAAACTCTGAGTAAAGCTAAACTTGACTGAAAGATAGCACTGCTTGGGCTCTCCAACTGCAGATGAGCATCCATAAAGCTCTCATGCCTTGAAGCTACAAAAGATTATTCTTTATCCTTCATCTCTCTCTGCCCTTTGGAAATGCTAACCTACTCTATATAAAAACTGTGCACATTCTGCCTGGTGTAAAGCATCACCAAACACCTCCAAACGGTTTTCCTCCGTGTTAATTTGCTTCTTGGCAGTCTCTATTTTTAAATGTTATTGCATTACACTTCCACAGTTGAGCTCATATGTAGGATCAGATCTTGCATTCAAAAATTCAGCTCAAGGAAAAATAAAAAAAAAAAGATATTTAAAACCCATGCCTGTTCCAAGCATATCAATCTCAATGTCCACTTCTCAGCTTTTAATCTGAGAGCAAAACCAATCTCTTACTGACGTCAGCTCAGATTGCCATCAGCCTGCATGGAAAGCTGGGTGTCTTGGAACAGAGGGATGTGCTGACCATGAGGAAATCTGCAGCAGTCCTCAGCACCAAGCAAGACTAGGACTGGTGAGATCCTTCAGTATTGGCCTTACTGTCTTACCACCATCAGATCACAACTTCTGACTGGGCTGCATGACAAATAATTAAATCATATTTTATTTAACATTTTGTTATTTAAAGGAAACAAGGACTCAAATTCAAAAAAAAAAAAAAAAAAAGAGGATAGGAGGTTCTCCATCCTAAAGGTTCAGTTGTGTTTAACAGAGGAGACATACTTTTTAAAATGCTCAGGTTTTTGTAGAGTATTTAAAGAACTATTGAGCTCTTCTCAGAATTGTTCAGATTATGGGATGTGAATAATCTAGAAGTAAAGGCTTTATTTTAGGTGTCAATAATCTAAGAACACAGCTTTAAGTGCCCACTTTTTAAAGTGTAGGTGTTTGAGAAATGGGGATTGGAAGGAAGCATGGAGGTTTCCTGAAAGGTCTGTAAAAATTAAATTTTCACTGGGCATCTTCCCATTTGTCATTTCTCTGAACTTTCAAAAACTTTTCAAAACTTTTTTGTCTTTTTTTATTTGACCTTTTTTTAAAAAAAACATACCAGATTATAAACAAACCAATAAGTTTGTACAGGGTTTGTATTATTAATAAAAGAAGCATCACCTCAGTGGCTGTTTGTCTAATCAAAACACATGTACTATAAATAATGGAAAGAAGGACATCTCCTGACCTCAAACAAATAAAGCTTACTTTCTAACTTATGGAGGTTACTGAAAGACAGGAAGCTGCCTGCAGTTTACTTTCAAGAGTTTACTGTGGGTGAAGGGACTAATCTGAGGCAAGCTTCTTGTCCCACAGAAATCCATCAGATCTTCCTTTCCTGAAAAGCCCTAATAGATGGTGAAAGAGGAAGAAAGGGAGCCAGACCTTTCGTTAGAAAGAGAGTCCAAAGTAGATGGGAGCTTAAACAGCTATAAAAGCAGGTCTGAGAGGAGACAACCTGGACCTACTTCACACATAGTTTACCTACGTTCATGCAGGAAGTTTTACACAGGACATATCAGGCAAGATTGTGCACATGTAGCTACCCCAGCACTTCCCAAACATGCCCAGATTGCTGCACACACAAGTAACTGACCTCAATGAGTCAGTTCATCACATCTACTGCTTGTGATCTATGCGAAAACAGCTTGTTTTCTGTGAGCCCACAAACTGAACCAACCCTTAGCAAAGTGAAAGGTCACCACCCAGGGCAGTAGGCAGTAGATAACCACAGAAAGACAGGAGCTCTACTGCCAATTGTAGTGGTAGAGTTGATAGACCTGAATTCCTACTTGGATACTTGAAGAAGCCCTATTTCAGCTATTATTAGAGTTATTATGCTATGTATTACTACAACCAGACACAGGAAGGTGTGACTATGCTTAATCCTACAAGGTGCTGAGCAATCTAATCTTAAATCAGATGCGGCTTAAAATTTTAGTGGCCTACAAACAGGACTCTCTTTGTCTAAAAAGATTAAACCCCTCCTTAACACTGCAGCCAAACTCATTCAAAAAAGACAAAGTTCACAGCAGGAGTTCCTTAACTAAAGAAGAGGATACTAGCAAATAAGGCAATCTTCAAATTGTAATTTCACAAACATCTAATAATAGAAAGACAGTACTACATAGCAAAATAATGGTGCTGCCATGATACTATTAATCATTCTGATGGTTTTTCTTTAAAAAGAGCAGCATTCTGTCTCAGATTAGTTATCTTAGAACCATAGTGATGGCAATCCATTCAAATCATGTCCTTATTTTCATGGCTATGGAAGCACATTCATTTTGTTAGAATAAGTGAAACAAATTCTTCCAGTACATTCTTTTTTCTTTTTAAGCATACAATGGACTAAATTCTGACCTTGGTTACACCCATATAACTTCGGAATTGTATGAATGAAACTAACAGCAAAATACAACCTACTTTGTGAGACTATTTCTGCATATTGTTTAATTGAGCTAACCAAGCAGGACAAGGTTTTGTGTACAAAGGAATTTTGTATTTGTTTTTATTGTAAAAACACTTTTTTTCCATCTCCGCCTCACTCCTTTAAGAAAAATAAAGACGAAGCAAGCAGGAACAATGCTAATTACATTTTGTAAGCAGTTTAAGAATGGGCAGGAGGATGGGGAGGCATGGAAAACAGGCCCCTGCAGAAAATGTGTGGAGGGTGAAAACAAAGTTCTCCTGAGATGGATAGAAGTTTCTGTTTCACAGGCTTCCAAATGAATGGTTCAGATGTTGTGAACACAATGGATAGTAATGATGATTACTTTTGCCAATGCCTATGGTGATGTTATAAGCTAATTATATTAGTCATTTACGCAAAGGCAAGATGCCTTTGATAGCTACTATTTGGAGCAACAATTCAGCATGTTGAGTCACTGTTAAGTCACTCTTAGAGCCAGACTCCGATTCAACTTACACCCAAATGACTCTTCAGCAACTTCGTTGAACACTGCAACTTTACTCTGCATTTAAACCTCTATCCAAAAATCCAGTTCTGGATATTTTTTTTCTGTATAAATTCCTTTTATTTTTCACAGATAACTTGGAGTTGTATTGCCTAATCCACACTCCATGGGATTACATTAGTGCACATTCTATATCTGAAGATACCCGACATCCACAAAAGTGATTAGTCTCCATTTACCTTTATCTATTTTGATATTTATTACTCTGATACTTTGGAGCCATTAGTTTCTTAACAAATGATAGGAAATCCAAATGCATTACTCAGTGGAAAATATAGGCACCAAAGTATCATTTGTATTACCGAAAAAAAATTCTCCTTTAAGTCACTCTTGAGAAATACAACTATGTTCCAGATTTCCATGAAAACCTGAAAGTGCCCCTCTTATTAACAAACCAGAATCAAACCTCATCAAATTTCCACTAGGTAGGGACAACCTTTCAGAGAGAGAAAAAAGGAAAAGTAATGCCTCATAATTTTAAAGGACTTGTATCTAGGAGTTTCTAGAAGTTCCTGTACAGAACTGATCTGGCAACCAGCAACCTGTTTCACTATTTGAAGTTACAGTCTCTTCTGTAGCTCAAGATCTGCCTGTTAAGAGTGAGACTGTGAGAACATTTCAGCCTCCAGACTTTGGACCCATCAACCCCCAAAATGATCAAGATGAAGAGCAGCTAATTAGCTGTTTTAATTTGTCTCTTTGCACAGATGCTTACCAAGGCCTCTGCCAGCAAAGCTCTGCTTTGCCATGGCATCCTAGTAAGCCGACCATGTCCCACCATCCTAACACAACTCTACTATCCCCATTGCATCTTTCTGTAGTGAAGCAGAGCACAGTCAATACAGGAGACATCCACCAGCTTTGTGCTAGCAAGTAAATCTCCAGTCTAGAAGTCAGTTCTCTTATGGTGGTAGGGCATGAAAGGGCCCTTACTCAAGACAGGACAATTCTAGGCCTGTATGTCCAAAGATCCCCAGGCCCACAAGTGCCACAAACATCTTCTAAATCCAACATAATTCATGGCTGCAATGGTAGTAAAGTGACATTCCTGAGACCTCCCAGGTCACTGTAGCATAAAGTCAGTGAGATAAATTGCAATCTTTGTGCCCATTTCAAGAGCTGCACATACCACACATTGCTATGTCTCTGACTGATTGATCTTCCTAAGGCTAAATGCTCCAGAGCCTGCGATGTCAGGAGCTCAGAATTGTCCACCCTCGACTTCTTAGCAAGTAAAGCCTGATTTCTGCCCTTCAGGTCATCTGGGATTCTTTAAATGTTCATGAATCTGATTTCTCAATAACTGTACTATGGTTTCTACTTGCAGAGAACATAAAATTGCATCCATGATGAATTTTCCCTGTTTTCAGTTTCTCTCCCTACCTTTGACATCTTAATCCATATTAACCCAAAGCTTTCAAACACTGCATACATGACAACTATTGTAACTAGAATCCTATCAAGCTTTTATTAATAGCCACTGAATACTTAAATGCGATAGCGTGGGGAAGATCAGAGCTGTCATCATTGCTAACAGAAAATAGAAAGCTTATACAATTTTTCAGAGAATTGTTCCAGGGCTTCCCCAGACTCAGCTCACTTGAGGTTTGTATTGCTGTACTTCAGGAAGGTCCCCAGAAAGAAGAAATAGCAATTCATGTGGCAAGGACACAAGAAATAAAAATCAGAAATCATTCTTGGTCTCAGCTGACTTCTATAAGTCAGTCATTTTTAAAAGTTACCTTACCTATGTTTCCACTTCATAAATAACTGTAATTGTTTTCAAGCACAAAATTGGAGAAGGTACTGTTATGGACACAATTTTACAATTCTTTATTAGTTAATTCTAAGCACCCCACAAGTCTCATCAGCAAGATAATGCTTGTATTTATATATGAAACATGCACAACAAGTATATTCATTTTTATAATACAATTTATTTCAAACTTAGTAACTGTCAGGATCACTGATGACCCTTTGCTTCCTGGGACCTGTCACTGTCCATTTTCCAGCATTCAGACCAGCCCTGGTGCTGCTGCTACTTTTTTTTCCTCAAGGGGTCAGTTCATTTTTTGATTCCTTTGAACTTTGGCTGATGCCAGGTGTTTAGAGGTGGATGAATAGCGACAATAGCATAACACACATTTTGTGAAGAAATGACTTTTTGAAGGTCAGTTCCAGGAGCTTGAGTTTGAAATGCTGTCTGAGTGAATACGGATTATAGGAGAGGACTTGATTCTTGACCTATGGGCTTTTTGTGCTTGCTAATTTTGAAAGACACTTTAAAGACTCTCCTGGAGGATCTTTCTTATTTGTAGTATCTTTTATCTAAAAAAGCATTTGATGTCACTTTTGCTTCAGAGAAATCACTTTTTGAGTTTGAAAGTGGGAAGAAGTTTCCTCTGTTGGATTGCTTTGTTGCTGAGTCTTTGTGAGTTCCTTAACTTTCAAACACTAACTGTTCGTATTTATAAATCCTGTCTGCTAGACAAGAGTGGTAGGTGTTTTTTGAGTAGCCATTATGCTGTGAAATCCTACTTGACACTTGCCCAGATAACACTGGCATCCAGCTGTGCAGCTGCAGTTTGAGATCCGTCAATGTTCAAAATTCAGTCTTTTCAAAGTTTGTCAAGACTTTGTTTAGTTATGAACTGTTTCCTTGAATAGAGCTGGTGTAAAATTTACATCTTCCAATATGTTGGTATTTCTGTTGTTTGTGTTTTGTCAAAGCAGTAATGTAGAAAAGGAAGAGAAAAAGGGAAATGCAGAACAAAACAGAAAACTATATAAAATGTTTTTTTCATCCTCTTGGTTTGGCAGTAGTCAGAAGTAATATGCTAATAGGCACAAAGATGGCGTAAGGAGAAATCACAAAGACTACCCATGCGAGCCACTTCCCAATACAAATAGTTTATCATCTTATTAAGGCTTATTCTGAAAGTAAAGTGAACAAAAGCTTGCGAGCCCCATGTTGATATGGAATCTGGATGGGGAACTGCAAGTTAAGTTCAGACCTGTTCAAGTGGAGTTCAGGGTGCATCCTGGGTTTTTTTTAATCAGGAACAGCAGTCTAGACAACTGTATTATCTTTCCTTCTCGCCTCCCAAAAAACTTCTGAGCTCACTGTCCTATTTCAATCCAACCTGAAATGCTGAAGGTAACTATGTCTCTATACAACTTGTGAGAATCAAATCTGGAAGGAGAATGGGGACAAGGTTACTGTCTCTACCAGGGGGAAGCGTAGATCAGCTCCCTCACCCTCTGTCTGGCCGGCTGGACAGCATGCACCTTGCCCTGCGGCTTCCCTGCACCTAGGGAATGATGTCACATGGGAAGGGAGAGAGATTAATTCAGTACAGGGATTAAGAAACAAAAGCATTAGATCTCATTAGCTCTGCTGCTCTTAGAAAAACAACCCCTCCCCTCCCCTGCCACCACTATGCCAGTCGGCTTTTCTTTCAATATATAATAATATTAATCCTTCATAGTTCTCAGTGCTATCTGGCAAGTCCTAAACTCTCTGATATTGAGGACCAGTTTGTGATTTTTTTTTTCAGTCTTGCTCTGATAAAGGGTTGCTCACTTAAGCCGTCTCATTAACCCTACTATTCATGTAAGCCACCTGCTGTTTGCTTGAGCAAAGAATGCATAAAAGTGAGCAAGAGCTTTGGGAAAAGTAAAATTTCTACTTATACAGTTCACATGCCCAGTGCTGCCTATATTGTTAACAATGGCACTACAAACACTTCCCATAAAAGAACGTTTGGGACCAGATCTGTAGCTTTTTAACTCAATAAGAGTCTGATTTCAACAGAATTTTGGATCAGGGCCATAAAAAGCAAACTACTTATAGAATCCAGCCTTTTACAAAATGAACGATTGCTAGTAGGTGTATCACCAGCCTTCAGTATTCTAACACCACACCCTGACATGTGCGATTATTCATTATTCTGTGGGAAAAAGACCTTTATATGTAAATCCTGGGAATACAGCAGATTAAAATCAGGTAGTGTACTTAAACATATTTGTAATAATTAATAAAAAATTACAAACAGGTGAGAGAGGATAACTGCCTCTGAAACATTTATTCTACTAGTAATTTTATTACCATTGAATTCTTGCCAGCCAGGAAACACCTAGAGGCTCATGTTTCACACCCAGTATTGCAGAGGTGAAAAGGTAGAACATTCTGCCTTAACAAGTATGCAAAGAGCAACTTCAAGCGGAAACAAGTTTAGCACCCAGCTCTTACTGGCTCAGCCACAGAGAAACTCTCCATAATAACTTGCTTGGTTGCACAGCTTCTGCGAAATTGTGAGCTTCTGCTTTGGATCCTGGCTGCAGGGAGGCAGGCGGTGTGTACACACACTCCCCAAACCCACCACTTGCCCCTGTGAAGGTTTCCACTAACAGGCTAGTTTTTCTGCCTGACTGCCTGCTATAAAGAAGGGGAAAAAAAAGGGGGGGTGTGGGGGGTGGGAATTAAAAAAAAGAGAAAAAAACACCCCAGCATGTAACAAGTTTATATTTGAAGAAACCTAGCTAAGGAGCTACACTATAATCACACAAGGTACAAACTACATCCTTTCTAAACCAGCAACAAAACGCTGTAGTGGAATAATTATTCATCTCTTAAAGAATAAATCCTTCTGTTGTAATATACCACACAACCCAGAGGCATAGTGATCTCTCCAGACGACAGTAATTCTCACTATCCTTATCAAAAATGACAGTTGTTCCTTTGAAGCAGATTGCCATGCTAAGGCACTAGCTGAAAAGCCAGTTTTGTTCTGTCACGATAGGAACCTATCCCAACTCTGCGTACCCTAACATCTTCCAGCAAATAGAATAAACCTTTTCCATTTCTCCCTGAGACTTGTACTTGTGTTCATCATGTGTGAAGTTGATTGGAAATCTAGATACGCAGAACACAGCAGACAAGGTTGATTTAAACAAAGGGAGCACTGAATTACCCACTCGGCTTCAGCCAGACCCCCTCCTTCACCTGCAACCATGAGGTCTTAGACATGCCTTTATTTACTGTCCAGAACTATCCTTATTTAGGGAGTTCCAAACAAGCACACATTAGGTATTTGTTTGCTAATGCCGATACATCTATTTCTTCAGTACACACTCTGTAATGGTGGTGGAAAAAAAATACGTATCTGTAAACTCAGTAAACGGCACTCAAAATATTTCTGTATTGTGCCCAACATGAGGAAGAACTGGGTTTTGGTTTTTACTTTTTAAATACAGGGCCAAAGCGTTGGCATTAATGCAGATAAGAATACTGGCACCAGTATTGACATTACTGTGGCTAGTACCACATAATCCTCCTGCCCAGAGTACTGGCACAGACACAAGTCAATACACCTTGAAAGGAACTGGTTACAGACTGATGTCTGTCCGAAGAACAAGGTTTAAAATGAGCACTAGCAAAATGGCATTCTGAATGCCAGTCTGTATCATCTAGCTCTGCAAACTGCTCTTGTATTCTTTCCCTGGGCAAAAAGAAAACGTGGAAAATGAACATGCTCTTGGGTATGATATATTCTCATAATGATTATAGTCAAAGCATAGAAACTCGACATGGTTAACAGGGAGAAAGAAATTCTTCTATTAAACCTATAGTAGCATGGAAAACAACCAGATGTTTTGTGCACCAAAGCCCCTCTTAAGATAGAAATAGAAGCTTTATATTTACATTATATTTGCAATGGTTCAGGCAGAGACTGGGAGTGATACCATGCTGCTGAGGTGTCCAGTAACACCACAGTGAGCACAGCCCTGTAGCAATCCAAAGGCTCACAGTCAGCCTGCAGAATTTTTTAAGGAATCACACATAATTCTGAATTAACAAAATTAGTTAATTAGTTAATAAATTAATCTATTCACAAATAGAAGGGGGAAAGACAAACTAGCAGGATGACCCTATAAGGTACATAAATGGGTGGGAGAGAGCAAATTCATCCAGCTGCATGTGTATATTCATTATGCCACTCAGATTTAATATGTATCAGGAAGAAAGGAGGAGTCATATCCCATGTCATCTTGCACATGACGAGTTCATTTTCATCTGTGCAAGGCAAACACGGTGTCCTGCCCCACCAGAATTCTGCATTCTCGTTTAAGCATTTTACATCTACCACACACTGGTCTAACTGACCAGACGTATTATCACCTCAGGCATATTGTCAGCCTGTGCGTGGAGCTAGCCATGATTAGCTAAAGGATATAGTTTAAATTATTTTTATAAATAGGAAATGCATAGCAGGGGTGTGGGGGGAGAACGGTGGCTTATGATAATAAAGGCGGTTTAGTATTATATATATATAGGCAGCATTTTTACTTTGTTATAATTTGTTAGCACTCTGGACACATCATTTTTCATCATGTACTTTGAATGAGAGAAAGATACACTTTATAAGAACCCTCCATGCTTATATTATAGCATCATTCCCTCTTAATAGCCTTCTGGCTATCCACATGCTTCATAGTAGAAATTATCTGCCAAAATCACTTAATGTTGAAGATATCATGGGACTGAAGGAAAAAGTCCACATTATAGTTTGTCTTCATTTCTTCTTCAATTTCTTTATTTTTCCATCAATCACAATAGTTGATTCCTTAATAGTGCCCTTGAGAATCCCTACCAAGAAAGCAGAAAGTCCACAGACTCTCTCTCAGTCAGATGTTTCAAGCATACTCTGAGGATCTTGTAAATCTTCTCTAATACAGAATGGATCATTCAGGTCTCAAAATGTTTAATATAATCTCTCCTCCAGTGAGCCTAAGAGACCACAATCCTCAGGGCTGCAGCCCTTCCCCTAATTTTCTGAGGTTTTTGAAAATGTCAAGGCTAATCTTAGATTCACATAGGGTTTTCTTAAATAAGTTGCTTGACCTTTGTGTTTCACAGATATTCTTACTGATGCAAACCAATTACAAGGGAAGTTTGTCACCATTTTTTTTTCCTTGGGATATTCATGGCCATTCCTGCTACTGTCATCCAGAAGCAGCTTTTAAGACTTGTGAAAATCTATAGCTATTGCTGATCTGACCTCAAACCATTCTGCAGCTACAGATTATCTGTAGCTACAGCAGCTACAAATTCCCTCCTGGCTGCATGCTGGCAGAGGAAATTTCTTCTCTCATAACCTACAAGAATTGCCACAATAATAGATCAGTAGTAAGAATAATACGCGACTCCTGTGAAATGCTTTTCATTAACTGCTCTCATGGAGTTTTACAAAGGTGAGGAAATATTACTGCCATTTTTAATGGGAAAACTGAAACACTGGGCAATGCTACATGTTCAAGGTCATCCAGTAGATGAAGGGCAGATTTGGAAATACAGACTTGGTTTTCTAAGGCCACATATAGGATACTAACTGTATTAACATGAGTCAGTGTTGTTTGGTAGATTAACCCATCAATCAAACACTTTTTCTATTTTCCATTTAAATGCTGCATCTGACACATAGTCCCTCTAATAGCCTTGGTTAAGCCACTGAGGGAGGAATCACTTTGAATAGGCTAATATCAAGGCTTTTTATCAGAGCATGCAACTCAAGCTTTCATAATTTGCTTCCTGGTTCTTACACTTGCACAAGGATGCACACATTTAATAATTTACTTTTTTAATTGCATAACTTACACTGACAAGTCCTGATTGATACAATCTGTAGATTTGCACCCACAACAGAATTTAAGGCACAAAAACAAGTCTTCCACTTTTCCAGATCTAAATATGTGCATACACAGAAGAACTACCCTTCAGAAATATGATCTAAAATGATGCCAGATGATACATGATAGTTGACCATAAGTCTCTAAAAGTCCATCTTATTTTAAATTGACATTAAAGTATCCTAAAATAGAAGAAAACATTCACAGACCACATTATAAATAACATAACAAATTTTGCCAGGAAGCTGGAGGAATTATCTCATTGACCCAAGACCCAAAACTGGTCCTCTATTTGCTTATTCTGGCTAAAACCCAGTCACTTATGTCTACAAAGAACACAAATAAGTTCTTGCAGCATTTCACAACATTAAGTCCTGAGCAGGGTCTTTCAACAGTTTTCAGTGTCATTTCAATATTCTTCTGTCACAGCATTGTGTTCTGCCACAACTGATACTTGTGCACACAGAGCATATGTGACTCAGCAGAGCATTTCCCTAGACTTCAGTGCAATCAGCCTTTGATGGAGATACACCCTTGATTATGCATTCAGCAGCTGTGATACCGTCACACCACTGATCCTTATGAAGCACGTCTGCAATGTGTTACCACTTCCTGGAAGGGTCATGCACATGATTTTTGCCTTTTCAGAAGCCTCAATACACTAGGCAGGAGGCAGAGGAAAAGGACTGTCGGAGGGCAATCTGTAATTCTGCCCAGAATTCACTCTGCAATCATTACCTATATGTGATGGGATAATCCAAAGAGTCTCTCAATGGGTGACTTTCCTATTTAAAAGTGCAATAATACTGCTAACTTTTCCTGAAATTGTCTCATTTTTGACCCTGTCAGTATGGAGTTTGAAAGCCTAGAGACCATTCTTCCATCAACAGTATTTCTAGCATGGACATTACTGTAGTATTTCTAAACATCAGATAAGCTTTAGATCTTTCCTTACATGTCTTGGTTAGATATGATGGAACTGATAGACTGACTGTAGGAAGCCTTACAGATATTTTGTCTTGATGTACATACCTTGGCACACATTATATTCAACGGGTATATCCCCATGACAGCCCACTCAACATTTTCAATGGAGTTACTTGAAAAGTGGCAGGCAACCTCCCAAAATTTTAAATATAGCTTATCCCTTTTATAAGAAAGGTTGTAAAAACAAATACTGAAATAAACACCTATGTGAAAAGCACAGACTATAAAAGGGGAAATGTCTTTAGCAAGAATAAATTTTGCAAATGTTCCCAATCCTATTACGTTACAGCCAAAGTTACTAAGCCATCATTCTGCAGAGGTGTAACACCTAGTGCAAGTGTCACGGAGAACTGTGAAGTTTCCTCATACAATATAGCACCATTACAGAAACATCTGTGTTAAAAATAACTTCAAGCTTATCCACTCTGAAGCATTCCTTAACCTTTAAAATGTTTCCTTTCTTACCTGATGCTTTAATACTTCCATTATGTTCCAGACCACAGCTGTGACAGCAAAAGCATAATCTTTTTTTCCTGTTCTTCTGACAAACGATAGTATTTCTCTTTAGTGGCAAATAATTCCATCTACACTTGTAATATACACACGCAGAAGTGTGGGAAGTTGGGATGAAAAACATACACGGTGAAACATCTGTTCATTCTGTGTATGCCTCCCTGTCCTTACCTAAGGTGTGATTGCTGTAACCCTCTCCTGCAAGTGGTGCCATGTTGGTCTGTAGCAGTAAGGCCCCTAACATGGGTGGGGGGTGGGTTGGGTTATCATCCTTCTCCATGGCTCCCACTACCACCACCCCAGAGGCCTACAACACTCCCAGGTTGGAACAGTAAGCCAGACCTAAGTCCCAACATGCACACAAATTGCTTCTAAAGAGGGGAGTGAAGTGTTTCCCAAGAGGGGTGAGGAACACTGTGACAGGATTGAGCTCAATATCCTTAAAAATATCTGACCATCAAACAAGTCCTCAGTTATCAGAACAGACTCACTCTATATGCCACAGCTCATGCAGGAGCACAAAAAGAAAAAAGAGAAGAGATTCTTCTTGCAATGATTCTCACAAAAGTTTCCTCTTTTGGGAGGCAATTGTCAACCAGCAAAACTCATTCATCTGACTTACACAGCTTTCTTCACCCAGTTAGATACGGCAGACATTTGAGAGGTAACAGAGGTGAATTCTACTGAAAGAGTAGAGTCCTTCCCCCTATTCACAGCTGCAAGATGCAATGAAGTAGAGGCAAGGCAACAGGCAGAAGCAGCTTGAGAACCACAAAGATTTTTACTTTTCACCCTTGCTCCTGGTGGTTGCTAATGCAGAGTAGAGTCTGTCCTACAAAGGGTTTGCTATGTGCATAATACAAAACTTCTTTGTAGAATCAATAGCATCTCAGACCAAAGAAAAACCACCAACAGTCTCCTTCCTAGGAACAGCACATTCTTGATTCTCATTCACTACTTTATCCGCCAGCTGTTTTAACTGATTAGTCAAAGGCACACTCCTTGTTGACATCAAATGTGTCGCAAAAACAAGTGTATAAATGAATAATTATTTCTAACACTTGCAATGAGATTAAGTGCTTATTGGATTAGGAAAATAACAGGATTTAATGGGGTCATTTATGCTGGAACTCTAGTATAAAAATGTACAGTGCACGCATACATATCAGATTACTATCTCTATAGTCCATCTAGCTATAACCATTTAAATATTTTATCTATTCAGCATTAATACATTTCTGGTCTCTTTCTTTTTAGTACAGTACAGGTGAGTGTCCTTGGGCATCTCTGTAGTGAACACGTGACACAGTTATTACTGCCATTAGCGAACAAGCATTTTTCAGTATGAGACAGTTTTGGTATCTCACAGCTCCTAGATCTGGGGAGCTGCTTTTTAAGCCTCAAGCATGTACAAGGAATGCCTTTCTCACTGCTTCTCCCTCTGTATGTTGCTGGACTCATCACAAGCTCTGCCAGTCACATTGCAGAGTCCCTACAGGTTCCTGGGAAAAAGAAAGGCTCATTTGGTTAACCCACATATGTACCATTGTATTGGTATTCGACAAGGTTTTGGTGGCAAGGTGGCTGGGGGCTGACCTCTGTGAGAAGAGGCTGAGGGTTGTCCCATGATTGACACAGGCAGCTACAGCGAGGTTCCCAGTGGACCCACTGCAGGACACAGCTGAGCCCATCACCGTGGTGCCTCTGTGAAAACATATTCAGGAAAGGGCAGAGAACTCTGGGCAGGCAGAGGGAGAGGATGAAAAGAAGAGTGAGAAACAACAGAGGAAACACCAAGGTCAGAGAAGGAGAAGGAGGAAAAGGAAGAAGTTCTTCAGGCACCAGAGAAAATATCCACCGGCAGCCAGGAGAGGACCATGCCAGAGCAGATGGATATTCCTGAAGTAACTGCAGCCCATGGATTGCACACAATAGAACAGGTTTCTTCCTCAAGGACTGCAGCCTGTGGAGAAGACCCACACTGGAGCAGGGGAAAAGTGTGAGGAGGAAGGAGCAGCAGAGAGAAATTGCTACATATTGACCATAACCTGCAACCCTCATCCTCCCTGCAACATTAAGCAGGGCTGTGAGAGGAGCTGGGAATGAAGGAATGAAGTTGAGCCTGGGAAAGGGGGAAGGAAAGGTGTTATTTTAGTGTTTGTACTCTTGTTTCTCACTACCCAAATCTACTTAAGCTGGTAATAAATTAGTTTGCCCTAGTCGAGTCTGTTTTGTTGGTGATGGTAATTGGTAAGTGATCTCTGTGTCCCTACCTCAACCCACAAGCTTTCTCATTCTTTTTTTTTTTTCTTGTTCTCTCCCCCCATCCTGCTGAGGAGGGAGACTGTGGCTGGTTAGTCAAGATTAACCTACTGCAACGTTTGCAAATTCTAGATTTCCCTTTTCAGATTATATGATCTACAGATGGCTTTGTGGTGTAGCATGCATCTCTGTTTTCCAGGTTAGTCTGAAAAAGAGTTATCATGAGGCTCTGTTCCTTTCTGATAAGATCAGTGTGGACATCTGAATGGTGGAACAATAAGCTGCTATTTTCCAGTCTAGATTGCAGAGCAATGAACCGCCTGAAGCCACATTGATCTGAAGGTGATCAGGAGAGCCAAAAGCTAGATGGTGCTAGAAATTGTAGGAGGATTAGAATAAAGAGATGTCCACAAAAAAAAAAAAAAAGTCTGTCTTAATCCCAAAGAATACTCACAAGTGTAGAGGCAGTCAGGACAGGGAATAGCGGTAGGTACTTCTCCATTTTGAGTTATTATCTTTTGACTTGTCTAAACTGAAAGAAGCTTGGTTTACATGCCTTCTGCATGCTTAATCTGCTACATGTCTTTTAAAAAGATGTACCTAGCTGCTTAAATTCCTGTAAAACGAGCACTAGTATTGGCTGTAGGATCCTACTTATAACCGAGACTAGAAAGCTAGTCTTTCTTCCAGGAATACAGTTAAATTAAGAGTCAGTAATCAAAGCTACGTGACTGTTGATGATTTCATTCACAGGACATTCATAAAATGGAACTTGTTGAGCAAATCTAAGTTTTTTTTCACAACTCCTTTAATTACACAAAATATTTAACTTGAACCTGAAACAAAAATTTAATTGTGATTTTGAGGAGGTTTTTTTCACTTTTTAAAAATACATTTCAAGGAAAATTGAACATGTGTAGGATTTTCATGCCAGAAATTTATAATATTTATTGCAATAAAAAAATTGAAACTTTGTTTTCCAATTTATTTTCATGATTTTAGGGAAAGTTACTTTTTATTTGTTTGGCTTCGATGAGTAACTCGATAAAATGAAATCAAATTCTCAGGAGTGGTTTGGTACTGCTGAACCTGCCTTTTTCGTGTATATGAAAAATACATACACTGTATCAGATGAAAAATATTGACAGACTCTACCTGGAGCCAGACACACTCCACCTGGAGTGTTAAAGCTCTGGAGCGGCCACAGGGGAGAAGTCTGGGGAAGACTGAGGAATGGATCAGTGCTTCTTATTGATCCCAGTAAAGTTGCTTAGGTCTTTGAATACCAGACAAAGCTATAAAGCATATAACGAAACTAAATAAACAGACCACCAAATGTGCCCTTTGATGTCCTCTTACTCAGGTAAAGCTTCCAACAAATTAAAAAAGACTGTATCTTATCTCCCTGGAAAGTGAATATATAATTTAATTAGCATTTCTTGTATTTTTTAAGCTTTGCAAACAAAAAAGAAAGCCTGGCCAAGAGAGGCAGGCAACATAGCACGACAAACCGATCACCCCAAATCTGAATTCACCAGGCACAGTCATTATTGAAGAGTAACCATCTTTTCATCAAAACCATCTTCCCCTCTTATTGCTACAGATGACACACCTCGCACGTTTGAACTGTGACACAGCCTGAGGTGTGTGAAGGCAACATGTAAAGGCTAGACCCGGTTCAGAAGCATATACTTAGCTTTAAGACAAGGCATGGTATTATAAAGTCTGAGAAATTCTCTCATCCTGAGAGTTGAGCATGTATCTAAATACCTCACTGTGGTTTCCTAGCAAATTCCTCTCTCTTGCATGTTTAGGAAGTATCAGATCCATGTGGTTAGACTGGGCCAAAAGGTGGTCTACAAGAGGTACCCAACTTTCATCTGGCAGCCTGACTTCTCAAGAGACCAGGAGCAGTTTTGGGGGTAAAAAGACATGGCTGACTCAGATCACCAGGAAATGGGGGTGAAGGAGGAAAGAAGGAGGCACCCCTATGCCCCTATACAACCCCTAAAACCTACTGTCGTAATTGAGGGAGTAAGCCAGGCAGCAACACCTCTAACAGCTCACAGCCAGAATGAGTGGAGGAGGAAGTAGGTGGCAGAGGTGGAGTTGCTTCCGTGTGTTAGCACAGAAGAAAGGTAGACCAACCTTGCCACAGCCTGCTCTATGTGGGACAGGGCAGGAAGGAAGCTGGGTAGCAGGACACAGATTATTTGCTCACCCAGCACCCATAAATCCAGCAGAAATCCTGACCTTCAAGGTAGAAATCCTGCCCCTGAAGCTGCCAAGGCTGGAACATGCTGAACTAGCACCTGACCTTCTTTGGGCTAGTTCTATGGGCCTACTTACTTCACATCTTATTCCCTATGGCACGGAGTTTGCTAGTACTGACTGCACTCAGTGCTGAACCCCACACCTCATCTATGCTTGTGGTAACCATGGCTGGACCAAGACCCACTGCATTGGAAAGTTTTCTGTCTTTCCTTACCCAAATACAAGAAGCTTCAGTTTGTGAAAGCCCAGTAGTGTTCTCCTTTGTGATTCTGCTGGTAAGACATGGTGCTCATCACAAAACATGATGCAGCCAAAGCCAATAGGAGTATTTCCTTTGCTTTCATGCACTTCTCCTGCATAAAGTGACAGGAGGTATTCCAGCTACCAGTACATACTGTAAAACCATTTCAAGCTCACAGTAAGTCTTTCTTAGACACAGTTATGGAAACCAGTCTTCTAGTGGCAGATGGTAGGACTGCTACCAAGGCAGGGCTCTCAGGACCAAGTGAAGCCATCAAGGTGCCAAGGTCATGAAGCAGCATGGGACCTCCCATGTCCATGACATTAAATGGGTTCTCCCCCACCAGATTCTCCCACTAATAAACTCCACATGCAGATTTCTGGAAAAAAACAGTCCTACGTTCTTTAGTGAGTTTTCCTGACACCAAACAGAATGCTGCTGGGTTTTCTTAAAAAAGTTTTTTCTTCTCTTTTTTTTTTCTCTAAAATGGTGTTTTGGACTTTTTGCACTTGCTCGGGTACTCTGTATATGAGATAGATACAGATACACACATCTACTCACCGCTTTCATCCTCCAAAATCTCACTACATCCACCTGGTCACCAACTGAATAAACTGATTGAATGTCTCCCATCTCAGGATCAAATCAGTAGGGGAACAGCTTGTCTGATACTTTTCCATATCATCATCCATATCAGGTCCTACCCCTATTATTTGTTTTTGAGGATAAAATCACTGTTATCTAAAAGGAGGCAATGTGTTCTCAGTAGTGTGCAAACATTGGTTCAAATATTCTAGGTCTGTGATTTAATCCAAATACATTATTTAGGTTGCATTGTCAAATACAAATGCTTTTTAAAATCAAATATATAATATATAAAATGTTGCAATGGTGTGAATGGCTTTAACGAAGAAAACTGACTCATGGACTGAAGTCGGGAAACCCATAGTTGTGGTTTCTGCAACTAAATTACAGCAAGATATGTCATAAAAACCCCCTACATATCCAATGTCCAATACACAGTGTCATAAAATAACTTAAGGGGTAAAATAACTTAAGGGGTTTATGTTTGCTTTTAACCCTGTTCACAAGTGCATTTGCTGTGCAAAGCTAGGTGACACAACTTGTATGAAAACGTGAGGTAAACTCACTGTGTGCTCTTCTACATATATACTCAGCACACAAACTCACACATGTGCACATACACTCACTCCTATCTACATCAGTGTCCAAAGTTGAAAATAAAACTGCCTGTGCCTATATTACAGTGCTGTCTGCTCCTATACCATAGTACTGTCGTAAAGCTGGGGCTTGAAAACACCTTTCCAGCTTGCATCTGTCTTATGTATATGAACTCCTGAGCTCAGCATGGAATTGGTATTTTTCAGCTTTCTTTTTGTTCCAATAAATACATGAAAACAAAAACCCCATACATGTCTCAAAATAAAGTGATCTAAATTTTATTCTTTCTACAGCTTAACTCTTTTCCTACTTGAAGACCTCTTGCCATAACTTTTCTAGTTCTTTTCCCGCTACCCTATTTACTGAGCTCCTCACATCTGTCCCCTCCCAAATATTTCCTAAGTTTTTAATAAGATCATCCATGCAGAGACATAGATTTTGAAGACACCACCATCACCCACACACCAGTGTTTCCCTTTCCCAGAACATCTCCTCTCAGATCACCACAGATGGGCCCAGTCTCAGACTTCCTTTGAACCTCTCGCCTTCCACACAGCTCATCGTCATTCTCAAAAATGGTCCCTTCCCTCTGTAGAAAGGGGATGGATTTCTATTTGCAGTAATTCACGTGTATTTGGCGGCCAAAATTCACAAATATTATTTGAGTATTCAGGCCTAAAACATGAAATTTGATTTAGATCAGAGCAGTCAGAAAGTTGATTTAGATAAGGGCAGCCTCTCTGCTGAAAATATGTCACACCATTGAAATTAAGTGATGGTGTGACTGGCTTCCTGTTGAAGGCAAGGTCAGATTCAAGATTTTAGTCTGTATTTTCAAATCCACATATATGACTAGTCAGAATCATGTGTGGGATTGCTTTGTCCTCTGCAATCATGACACTTTGCATCAGCTACTCTCCAGATGTGAACAAAGTGTCTCTCTCAGTGCAGAAACATGTTACTGCAGGAGACAAACTTGGCTGGCAGCTGGTATGCATACCTGGAAAGGAATTCACGTCCGGTATGCACAGGAGGACCACAGGCTCATCACCTCACATACAACATACATCCCACCACATACCCCATAATATACATCCCACTGCGTATCCCTAAAGCAAAACTTCACAACAAAGCAGTCTGAAACCAAAGCGAGCCAGAAGATGGATGGACAAATACATATCTTTGCAAACACAAGCAGCAGACTAAAAACATGAGTTGCTTTATTCAAAAAGGTTAGACTTTTAACAAATATACCCAGAATGTGTTGTTGCAATTGCTCAAACCGCTGGCCCACTGTATTTATCCTACACACACTTTGTCATGCAGATAGTGACCATACTGCCCATACGTGGGCACATACCTATAGGCCAACCACAGGTCGAAAACATCGGCGTCACACTGAACAAATTTCCATTCCACTGTGCTCACTTGAAATGCTTATTTATACATTGACTATTTCTGTGACTGAAAGCACGTGGGATCTGGACACAGATTTGCACAGTGTGCTTAAAACTTCTTACACAGGTTTAAACTTGTGTCTTAATTCCTGATTTCATATTCATTTTTCACTAGCTTGAACATCAGAACAAAAAAAACTATGAGTCAGTCAGTAAGAGTATGTTCCTTCATAACTAGGAGCTCAGATTTCAGACACAGGATCTGCTTTGGCTTTTGTATAGCGTGAACAAATTTACATTAAGTGACAAGTGATGTCATACAGCTGAAGGACATAAATGTCAATATGTGATGTATGGTTTATACAGTCACAGATTCAAAAAAAAGAACTGTAGTATGGAAACCAGACTGATTATTTTTTCAATACCCCACAGAGTCTTCAGCCCCCGTTTTTCTCAGCAGGTGCTTCATATGCTCCGTGTTTTTTGGAACTGAGGCCCCTGTAGCCCTATTGCTTGCAAGGGCAGAAATACAACCTGAGTGGTCTCCTCCCTCAGGTATGGTAGGATTTACTCAAAATGTTTGTGAGCAATCTCTCTTGTATATTTTCTGCCTTTGAGAACTGTACAAACCAAGCTGTAAGGGTGTATAAATGCTCCACTTCTCATCAGCTGTGGGACTCCGTAGCATCCTTCATGCATTTAGGGGTTGGAAACCGTGTTACCAGTTAAGCCCACCATAACCAAATCTGCATGGGGTCAGAGACGGAGGTTCAGAAACCGTTCAGAAAAACTGAGGTTTGTTGTTCATGCTGGGCTGCATGGTGTGATTTCCACCAATGTGTGAGGTGAGGTCTCCCTCAGCTCTGTTTAGCCTTTTCCACTCCAGCCCCCAGTTCCAACCTCACAGAGAGGTTTGTGAGTCCCGCAAGATGGGACTGTGACAATCAACTGTGACAATCATGAGTTCCTCCGCCTCCACGGGAAGGGGTGAACTTAAATGGCAAGTCTGTCTTTGGTGTGTACAGTTTGTCCTTGAGATAAGACTTTACATCATGATTGAGGACTTGCACTTACACAAATGCCTCCAGCCTCATCTTTCCACACTGAGAGTTGCCCGGCACTATACTGCCCTTTGAGATCACCTCATACAAAATGTACCAACATAAAACTGATTCTTGCCCTGGCCCACATTACGACAACCTCTCCAATCTCAATCTAAAAAGCTGACCTCTTATTTTAAAGGGCGTCCAGTCCCTTCCTTAATGTTGCATCCAAAGCAGGGATGTGTTACAGAGCGGGTTTGGAAGGCCATTTTTTGACCTCTAAGTTAAATTACCACTTTTAACACAAAGCGAGCAGCAATGTGGCAGCAGAAGCCTTGTAGTTGTACAGGGAAGGTAAGACTTTTAAGTAGAAAAGAAAAAAAAAAATCCCTTAAATATCTCTAGTATGCAAAATGATATGAAATTATAATAAAAATACAGCGATTTAAGGGAATAGGACATTTGTATGACTGGATGCATAAAGAAAACTGGTACACATGCATATCAATTTGATGTTTAACCTCTTGGAAATGAGTTAAACCAACACAGTGGCTGAAACTATTAGTCTAAAACAAAGTGTTACCACTTCAAACGCACAAATAGGCAGATTCCAATAATGGAGCTGCTTCTCTGGTCCAGAGTTTCTTGCCATACTCTATACTTCAGGGTTGCCTGAGCAAAGTGAACGGATACTGTGGGAATAGGAATGCTTAATCTCAAAGGCAGCTGTATTTTTAAATATATTTTTTAGCACTTCGTGATGTATTTGCCTGTGTCAGGAGACTTAAATATTTAAACAGGGTGACAAAGTTCATTTCAACCTCAATGACAGTCAAACCCCCTGACATCTCCCTTTTGTAATGTGAGCAGAATTTTCTTCATAGAAATCGCTTACCTCAAAGGAGCACGGAGAAAAAAAAAACCAAAACCCACAACTACTTCTGTTCCAACTTTGAAAGCCCTGAAAGTCTCTGCACTGCCTCACCGGTACCTGCTTAGCCACTCCACCCATTTCCTAACGATGGCCATTTATCTTTCAAACCATGCCGCAAGCACACTGACCGTGGAAAACCAGCTGCACCGCTGCACCAGGAGCAGCAATAGTGACCTCCCAGGGCAGCAGGGGGGTTCCTTTAGCCCGCTCTCGGGCCGAAACCTTCCCAGGGAAGCTCGGGCTTTCCTGTTTCTTTCCCGATCACAACTTTCAGGCCTGCCGGAGGGGTGTGTCTGTCCTCCGGCAGACCCGGGGATGAGCAAGAGCCTTTAAAATGCGACAGAACAAGAAACGCGGATTTGTTTTCTCACCCGGAGCGGCCTCCGGGGTTTCGTCGGGCGTCGGGTCACCCCGCACGGAGCCATCTCGCGGTCCGCCGCGGGAACGGCAAGCGGCGGGGGCCGGCCGGCACCCGCACCCCCTGCTCGCCGTGCTCCCCCGCTCCTCGCCGTCGTCCGTTCCCCGTCCTCCGTGTCCGCCCCCACCACCCGCCGCGCTCCTCGCTGTCTGGGGCGGAGGTGACCATCCATCCTCACCAGAGTTTTCCTGCGGCCACACGTAGCCGTCCTCCCGCCCCGGTGTACCCTGCTCTCAGGTGTGCCCCGTGTGTGGCGAGAGCCGGAGGCAGCAGCAGTGCTGGTGCGAGTTAGCGTTAGCTTTTCTAGCTGAACACCGAGGGGAAGAAGAAGCAGCATAGCAAAAAAAAACATGAAAGCCTTCACTTGGACGGAAAAGGTCATGTTTGTGCTCGGGTCAAGCGGTTGGCTCATACTGTGGCACCGTGACTACCAGCCAGAGAGGAGAGGCAGGACAGAGCTCTCACAAGCCCCAGTCCATGCCCGGTCCCTTACTTTGACTTCCCTCCCCCCAGCCACTCCAAGGTTAAGCCCCCATGGCTGCCCCAGCCCCAGGTAGGCTGCGAGGGGCACGGCACGGCTGCGGGCTGTGCAACCCAGGGGAAAGCGGCTCTTTGCCTTTCGGCTGCTGGTGGGGACAAGGGGGGGGGCTCTAGTCTTGGTTTAGACATGACCACTGAGAGGAAAGCAAAAGGTCTTTGTAGAGTGAAAAATGTTTTATGCTGAATACTCTAAGGGTACAAAAAAGGTAGTGTATTTTGCATGGTGAGTTAGTAGCAACCATGCTGACATCTATTAACTGTAAGGGGAAATAACGCCTCCAGAAGGGCTCAGCTGAAAAAAGTTCAATCTGCTGTGAGGGCTTAACTTCTGGGGGTTTTCTTCTTGGTTTTGCCGGTAACAAGCAGTGGGTGCGAGGAAAAGGGCAAGAAGAGAAGCCCCCAGAGCTCCCTTCTTGCTGGTTCTCTTCCCGCGAAGCAGGGCCAGCGTGCAAACCCCCAAAGCAGCGTGTGGAAAGGAAACAGAAACCAACCCACTCCTGAGTGCACCTGTGTGCTTGCAGCCTCGTTCTTCACGTGTTGAATCGAAAGAAAAAGGAAACGGGAAAATGGGAAAATCATGTCCCATGCTCTTCCAGAGTGTTGCAATCCAGCACCCTGCCAGATCTGCTTTTCCAGCACTGGGGTGTAAAGATGGTTCCCCACACCCCGCACGGCTAACACGGGAGTCCCCCAGACCTCATGTCCCCATGTCTGCAAACAGGAGCATGACTGAGGCAGCTGATTACGCACTATTTTGACATTTGTGTCCACCTTGGCCTCTTCTTCCTCTTTAGCTCCGCCCTTCCATAATGAACCAAAGCAGACATGGTCTTCCACAGAGTGGACAAGATTTTAATTATGTTGAGTGGGAAATGAAACAGTCACTGCCTCCCCTGTGTACAGCGACAGCAGCGGCTGTGGGAGTGAGGTGGGAGCAGAAGCTGCCCACTGGGAATTTCAGCTTCCCATGCAGGCAGGGAGAAGGCAAAGGAATGAAATTTCTCCTTCCCCCTCCACTTCCAACTTGCCCCATGAAATGGCCAGTGTGGCTAACCTAGAACAGGAGGATCTTGTTATTCCAACATATTACTCTAGAAACAAAGCGAGTCTGACATGTTCCTCCCTCTCCCATTCTGCAGATGGCTTAAAGACCATGTCATTCTCTGCCCCTCCATCGTGCTTGTGCGAGCGTTTGTGGAGCTGCTTAGTAAAGCAGTGACAGAAACAGCCCAGCCTGAAGAAATACTTTGAAAACAAAAAAAAAAAAAAAAAGAGTGACCACCCACAAAACATTCATACCCACTGCGTTGCCTCATGGAGCTTTTGGAATAAGCAGAAAGACAGCTGTCTTCAGCCAGCTCTCCCAAGACAAAATGACTGCTAGTGTCCACCATTGTTGTACCATCAGAGCCACAGCAAAGAGGAAAAATGCCTCTATCATTCCTCTGTGTGATTGATACAGAGATGTGAGCTTCAAGTCCCTGCTTGGTGGCTCTCAGGGAGTCCTGCAAACCCCACAGAGCCTCAGGCCACCACCTGAAAAAAGCAACTTCCATGCCTGAGACAGTGAGTAACTGAAAGGCTGTGACACACTCTGGCGTAGTTAAGATGGAGCTCATAAAAGCACTGGAGCTAGAAATTCCCCTTCCACCCTCAGGCAAAGGGTTCTGGGGAAGATTTCTGGCTCTGAGGGATGGCGACCACCCAGGCCGGCACAGCAAGCTGGCACAGGGCAGCTACGTCAGCGTGGCACAGTGCCCAGCTCGTCAGCTCTTCCGAGAGAGTTTCCTCACTGCCCTGGGTCACGTCTTTCTCACGAAGATTTTACAGGGATGTCATAACTATGCATCCTCCCATATGTACAGTTAAGAATTAGAGCTTTCGTAACCCCACATAATTATTAACATGAGAGCAATTAGGCAGAAAGATCAAATAGCTTGTTAGTAAAAGACCAATGAAGAACATAAAAATCACCAATTGGCATAAGAAATCTTGATTCCAGAATACTAAAACCCATAACCTGTGGAGTATTTAGTTTATATCATATGATTTGTGTGCCATGGGACATATTTTTCAAATTCTACCTGTCCTGCGCTATGCGTGAACAGTACAATTCATCATGTAGGTCTCCAGGTAAAGGGGAAGTGACATCTACCATGGTTGGCTTTTGCTTAATCCCACACTTTTATGATCTGACCTTAGAATATTATTTTAAGTTCAGCTAAAATATTAATTGGAGATTCTGATTTATAACTGATTTTTTTTTCCTCATTGAACTGATAAAGTAAGCTATAATGAGAACTTTCTGGATGATAGATGTCATTCTCCTGAGCAGTGTTATTAGCACTTGTCCGGTTTCAGTAATATATATTAAAGAGAAAAAAGACACACATATGGCTTAGTGTTATTATGCAGCCCTTCAGAGTAAAAGAACTATTTCAGAGAACACAGCTTCATAAGGCTATGTTTATTTCCTTTTAATTTCTATTACTTTTTCCAAGTCTGTAAGCTTTACATATAATTTTACATTTTGTCAAATGAAGTTGATAACGCTAATTTCACAGAAATAAAGGCCAACATTCATAAACTACAATAACAAGCCAACACATGCCTGTGTCTGTGAATGGGAAGGGGGATAAGAAAAAGGCCTTGTTTTGGTAGGCAAACAAATTTCAGTTTGCATTTCACAAGGGATTATCATTAGTCTTGAGCAAACTCAGTGTCTGTGAACTTCTTACATTATGGTCCACAGGTTTTGCAGACCTAGCTTGACTTTGCAGACTTTTCTTTGATCTAATGTAAACTTTCCCCCTGCTCCCCCCAAGTAGAATTAGGACTGTACTGTAACTTAGCAGGTAGGAAAAAAACACAGAACTCCCTGATGTACCAGATATTTCTTTGGACCATGGGTAGAAGGTATTAATAGTATTTCTTTTGTATCCTTTGTCCGTACTATGTAATCCATTCTTCAGAGTGTGTTCATACTTGTTTTCCCATGCTGCTTTCTTCTCTTCAACTCCACTTATTTTATCATTAGATATTATTCTATGTGTTCATCTTCTGAAAGGAACAAGAAGCTACTAATATTTCATGATTACAAATGATCTTTGGATAGACTTGTGATGAGGTAAAACGAGTTCACCCATCTCCAGTTGTTTTGTACACCGTATTTTCTTATTAGTGAGAAATACCTGAACAGAATCCACTTAATCGAAACATTCAAGAAACTGAGAGCCTGTGGTAGCTGGCATTATGGATTTACATACCTTAAACAGTGGTTGAGTCGAATTCTAGGGTAAGCTAATTGGATTTATGCTTTCTTTAGTCCAAAAGTATTTTACATTGTCTTGACTCTCTTTTAGTGTACTTAAACACCTTCAGACTTACTTAATTATCCAGATTAATTCTGATTCAGTCATTGACTAATGTGTGAGTTACATCCTTGTCCCTTTGCATGAATCCTCCACCCTTAGTCTATTTTAGTATGAAAAGCTTTGACAGCATTACAGTGTGATTTACAGGATGTGCTGTTGTTACACTAATGAACTCCTAGTGAACAGTGCAAATATTAAAGAATTGTTACTCTGCTGTAGGAAAAAAATTGCAATGTCTTTTCTTTGCAAGCTATAGTGGGTTTTGCAGCTCTTTTCATAACACATTTCTTTTAAAGTGAAGGCATACGGAAAACTGCTGGCAGCAAGTAACTTTCCTGTTGAAAGTTACTACAGCTCATCTGTGGGGAGATTTTAATTTAATTTTAAAAAATCCAAAAGAAAAGGAGAGATCATAAATAAGCAAAACAAAACCAAGCCACTATTTCATTGTAATATCCATGGCCCTTTACCACAGATGATCTAAATTTTGTAGGAAACTTTCCTTAACTGGCATGAACAATGTAAATCAAGCCAGAAGCACATGTCTGCCAAAACATACACCAGCCACTGCTTGTAAAAGTGAAAAGAAAATTAGCACATTGAGAAAGGAAAAACACATCTTTGGTGTCAACCTTTCTTCAGACTTCTCTGTAGCTGTAACATTTGGTCTCCCCATTTTTCAGAGAGGTGTGATGGACAACAAGGAATGGGAGAGAGCCTGGAATATGTGGTGCATCTGTTTGGCGCTGCAGGTAGCAGCTGGGCTGGGTTCAAATGAGTTCGTTGATGGTAATTCTTGAAATGACTTATTCTCGGTGGTGTACTTTGATTAACTCTTTGAAAAAAGTTACACTTAGATTTTATGAGGCAGGAACTGACAGTCATTCTGCAATAGTGTGGAAGTTTGTAGTTTACTCAGCAAAAGCTCACATGCTGGTGTATTTTAGAAATGTTGGTCACCTCAGTACTTGAGAATCCATTCTTGCTGGATTCTCTTAGTTCTCTGGAATGGAAATTAATTGCATAGTTTCAGAGTTTGAATTTCACTTATTATTCGTTGTATTCGTAGAACCATGATCTGTGGAAGGCCTCCACTGTGCAGTTCAGAGCAGTTACAAGCTCACAACAGCCTGTCCCTGACCCAGCAAACTCATTTAGTTTACTGAACACTACCAGTGTAAACTGTGCACTGATAAATTCAAAGGATGGGGTCTTTGTCTTCAGGAATTGATCCAAACACATTGGATCCAAAGCCCTCTTGACGCCAAGAGAAGACCCTTACTGGCCTCAGTAGACTGGATCAAACTGTAGTTTCAGGCATGCCAGAACAAAAGACGGCAGTGAAAAACAGGACCTTTTTATAGTATATTAAACTTTTTTGGATGTGTGGTGCAAAATCATTAAAAACACATTTCTGCACCTGTGTGTTTGGGATCCAATTTCAGTCATGGTGGCTGAAGCGCTGCCACCACTAGAAAACACACATGGCATCATCGGAGTCTGCAAGGAATCAAAACGCTTCTTGCAACAACATGTGTCAGAGAAGACCTTGTTGGTTTTATGGGGAAGAGAAGTGCTGCACTCTCAGTCACAGTCAGGATTTTCCCTGACCAGACTACATCTATATTCTCATCTCTACATGTCTCCCGTATTGTGTGGGCTGTACACATCTTTATTGGTGCTAAGCTTACATTCCCAAAGGCCTGATGTATGCGTTGAGGAACTAATGTTCCTTGCATGTTTTTTCCACTGTCTTTTGGGAATCTAGGAAGGGAATGATATTCTTTCCACAATATGCTACATGCCCACATCCCCATGTTGTCAGGTGCTGGCGAATGCAGATCTTTTCATGCAATATACCTCACCTTCCACAGGAGAATGTGAGTCCGGTTGAGCCACTTACATCATGTCAGACAGCGTAGCTATATATATCATATATGTTTACTACAGCAATAGGAACCAGAACAGATCTAGCTGGTTTTGTTGCTATTGTGATAATGTTGCTAGCTTGTGAAAGTTATTATGGGAAAACTCTCTTTGAATAATTTTCACGGTGAATCACAGCCACTAGGTTTGGAAAATGATTAGGTGAGGTAGTCCAGCATTTCTCAGCATTGCTGTAATGCTGTTGCAACATCTAATTGCCATTTTCACTTACATAAGGAAGGAATCAAACAAAATGGGGGTAATACAAATAATAAAGAAATATTCAGAGACGAGTCTAATTTTTATTTGGTTTTAAATGCAAAGTGTTGCAGTGGTACGGGACAAGGAAGTCTTTGTTTTTTTCAAAAAAAATATTTGCCAAGCTCTATGCTGATTTAAAAAAGCTGAAAAACTGTGGGCTCAGAAATACTTGCAGAAAGATAAGCAAATGCTGGAGCATTTGCATATTTGTGAGGATCTACTTGGTCAAAACAAACTGGTAGTCTGCCTTTTAAAATTAATGAACTATGTGCATACTTACCTGTTCTTTCCACGGAGAAACACATAGACAGTGTCATCTCCTGTGAATCCCTGTTTGCTGCAAGAAGATTCAAGTGTGATCAGCAACTGATAAAACTGAAGCTTCTCTGGTGTCTTCCAGCTTTGTTTAAAGCCATCCTACAGGATCTTTAAATGCCAACAAGTTTTCTGGTTTCTTCTTCTCCTGTGCTTCCCATTAGCAGTGGTAGTCAAAGTACTTTAGCTACCTAAAGTCATGCATGCAGTTTAAAAGAAACATCCCACCAGGAGGAAAAAAAAAAAGTTAGTGTAAAAACCAGCTATTTGTGCCCACTATGTGCAAAACCCTAGTTCCATAAGTAGATATTTTCCGCTATTTCACAGGTGGCTTGTTCTGTGATGCTCATCACCGTTGCCATTCATGTTGTTGGTTAAGCCATTCTTATGAGTTTTACTGTAAAATTTCTCCTCCAAATGTCTGTGAAGGGCAAATAGTGATTAAATCAGTACCTTTGAGAGGTGGAAACCCTGAGGCCACATCAAAATTAGTCTTGGTGACCAATACCTGACGACTCAGATTAAACCATGCTTTTCTGAGAACTACATTGCAAAGCAACACAAAAGCAAGGGCTTTTCTGTCCTCCTGGTTCATATGGCTAGAGGTTTTACAGAAAAAATGAGTGGCAGCGTGATGAGCTGGCTTACCTTGTGATTCGTTCCCAGTCATCAGAGAAAAACTTTATCTGACCTTGTGGATGTGGGGGGAGAGCAGTGAAAAAGCACGTATTGCTTGTGGTGGTGACTGCTGCATCCTGACTGACTTCAGAAAGGTTAATGACAAGAGAGCCCAGGTTCTAAACTGCCCTCCCTGGTAAATCCAGCTGGTTGTCTTATGGAAAGAGCCTTTTTTTTTTTTTTTCTGGAGCAGAAGGGGTTTGGTGCAAAAATATTAGGGAGGGATGTGAGTTGTTGTTAAATGATACAGAGGAGTTGGCAGTGAAGAAATTTTCTATTTCCTCCTTCCCACTCCCCACTTCACAGTTTGCCTCCCTCTGGTTATGCCGACACAACTCATGTTGGGCTGTGAGATAAACCAGATCCCTGCAATGATCCAAGTAAAAATAACCCTTCTGACTGTCTTACGGCTGAAGTATTACTCTTACAGAGCTCTTGGAGACCCATTTTAATGCTTATTTTATTTAAAATAAATAAGACAAAAATGATTAATTGTCTTCTCAGAGAAACACTACTGCTAAGCATTATGAAGTGGTGCATCATGCCTTTTTCAATTCATAGATTTTTTTTTTTTTTGCAGCCAGAAGGGACTGAACATTATGAAGATGATTTCAAGTTCATGGAGAATAAATGAATCAAATTTTGAGCAAGAAGTAAAAATTGACACCCTAAACTTACAACTATGTTGGCAGGATACCTAAAAATGCAAGAGTGCTTATCTTGAAAAGAGAAAAGGAGTGAGAGCAATCCTTAATAACAAGAAAACATGTAAGACCAAGCATAAGTGTTTGAAAAACAAATTTATCCCACTTACATTTTACTGCTGCTTACTGAAGCCATCTCCACCTAGTTTAGATTGTTAAAATAACCCCTGCTAAATAATTGGAATTAAAAAGTGTACATTTCAGACTAGCAAAGCAGTGAACAAGAGAACAAGCAGATTACCTAATAATCAACGCCTGTCTAAATGCTTTGCAGGGATAATTGCAAAAGCCGGTGTTCAATGTCGTGCGACAGAGAAGAGGTGGAAGTTCATGGGACAGCTCCTTCAATACAGCGGCAACGGCATCTTTGTTTCTAGATTATTTGCATAACATGCTGCACTGTAATTCTGCTGGTTTTACAAAATGCATATTGCGCCATTGATGCTAAAACACTTTCTTAAAGACTTGGCAGCAAAAGACAAGGCACCCAGACGTTAGCTGAAAAAAATCTTGAAGGGTTTGCCCTTACCAGTGCCCTGATAGTAAGTGTAGCCTCAGAAAGGGTGTTGGCCTTAACCTGAATGTTGAAACTTTCTGCTTTCAGTCTAGCATAGTTTCCTGGATTAGAGAGAGCACAGTGACAAAACACTTATTCAAGGAAATTTAACTGATTCCTGCAGCTAAGAAAGCTTCAGCATCATTTTCTCACCTGCTTCTCCATTTCACTTACTTGCTTGGACAACTTTGCTCTGCTTGAGGTGAAGCAACCCTTCACCATCACTGTTCCAACCATCTTTCTTTCAGCTTCATCACCGTCAGATGGTGTGATGTAGTACTAGCCTGTTTATGTTTTAGAGCCTCTCCTCCCACACGGTAGATAGCTGGGACTTCTTTGGCTATGGAAAACTAGTGGTGGGAGAAGCTCCACCATTTTCTAGAGAGATTTTTAGAAGAAGAGTGAAAAATACTGTATATCTTTCAGGACAGAAAACAAGCCCAGATTTACTGAATCCTTATGGATTGCAGGAAATTTTATAAGCCTACCAGAGTTTAGAGTAAAAGATAATAGAGAACTTAATCTGTGATGCAATATAGTAACAGAAATGCTTCACTGTTTAAGCTTACAACTGTTCATTCTTTTCTGGAACAGAAATACAACTTTTGAAAATGTTAGTGCCATTTGAAAATCATTTATTGCTGAGCTGTAACAGTAACTTTTTCTTTAGAGTGTCATTTTACTCATTACATATTCATTAGGGTCTTGTTCTCAGCCATAAATTCTAAGACCTAATCTAACACGAAAAAAATAATATTTTAATTTAAAAAAAAATTGAAACTACATTAGAGCACTTGTATCTTCTGCAAACTCTTTGCTTCAGTGCCAGGTAGCATATTTCTCCTGATGTGAATACACACATGGCTTCACTAAGCTCTGTGTAGCATATACTTTGGCAGTATTTCTTTCCCACATCCACCCTTATCAAAAATCTTTACAAAATGCTAATAGCATCTGAAATGTTAAAAAGAAAACATCAAATAAAGGGACAATTTACACAATCTTAATTTTAATTTCAGTTTACTGTTGGACTTTTTTTTTAAATGTTTACTTTTAACATCTGTTATTATTATTTTCTGGGTTCCAGGTCTTTCATGGCACCATTATTACAGCGTGGACAAAAGCAAGAAGGCAGTGAAAGACTGGATGGAAAACAAAGTTTACAACACCTTTTCCCTCACTTGTTGCACCCACACAATTATAGAAAAGCACTGAGTGGGTACCACTTTGCCACCCACCTGAAACATTTTTTGCTTGACAGTGCACAGAGAGTTTAGCAACACAGCTCCTACTCTGACTGACAGGAGGTTTTGAACTAAGTCACATAAAATTGAATGGGAGAAGGTGGCTACCGGTTAGTTGAGCCACAGTCTATTTGGCAGAGTGTACTAAGCTTCATGAAGCTCCACGTTATTGCACAGCTCCATGCAACACTGCTATCCACAGCACAGGTTGACCCTTAGCTACTAAGAGTAGCCAAAGGCTGTGCTTTAGAAAAGCAGAGAATCGCTGAAAAAGTTTCCTTCAGCTGCAACCAAGATTACACGTGTGCCAAACATGTCAATATGGCAGATGACCTGACAGAACTGGTAGTTAAAAAAATTCAGTCTTCTTAGGAAGGTTGTTTCTGGAGTAAAAGCTCAAACCTGAGCTTTTAATTTATGTTAAAATAATATTCTAGAGCCTTGTTACTATCTTTAACAACTTGGGAAGGCAAAATGAGTAAATGAATACTGTTGCTTACACCATTTTTTCTTTTTTATGTAGTTCTTTTTTCCAAGAGCTAGTTCAGTCTCATCCGAATCTGTGAATTACTGAACTGGAAAGCATTTAAATCCATTGACTGGAAAAGGAGCAAATACCATATTTCTATTGAAGAAGCCAAATCTGAAGGTGATCCAAGAAATTGCATTAATGTAAGCTTCAGCCCAGATTCACAGATGAGGCTAGTCGTCAATCACCAGGGAGAGATGAGAAAATAAGTCAGGAGAGTGATAAGAGTTTGGATGGAAACACAATACAAGCCCTGCTATCCGCCCTATGCCAGCAGAGCCCAGCCTTGATGTGATCTCCTGGGTAAGCTTTCCAAACCAAGTTCCTGCTCTTCTCAAGGGTGCCAGGACTGCAAGTTTAGGGCTCCCAGATGATGTGCTCAGACCCCAGGGAGAGAGGGGATTATCATACCACCTCCATAGGCATGCTTTACTCTAGGCATCTAGACCAGTTGTGATTCAAGGTAATTAAAAGTAGGAGCCCAGGATTCAATTACTTTGTTGAGAATTAAGCATCGAGTGCTTGGAATAATTTCGGGTAGCCAAGATGTCAGCCCCAGGCTGACAGGTATGATATAGGCACTGCAGGATAGCTGTGGCCTTCTGCTGCAGCAGTTGAAGGCCAGGCAGGTGACACAAGGGTACTTCAAATGGCATTAGACTCCTACATTCAGGCAACTGATTTGACAGCCTGATTTCTCTGTATGGCCCACAGGAAGATGTAGGAACCTGCATCAGCTGGTTCAGGGCACTGAAGCCAGACAACTTGATGACAGCCCTCAGAACATATTTACAGAGGCAGGCAGCCCTGTCTGTTCACCCTTGCAAATACATGTGTTCAGTGTTAGTGACCCACCACTCCTGCCATCGAGACTAAGATGGGATTGAGTCTACTTTTGGGGAATGGTGTGGTCCTTTTCCCTCTGCTATCACCTATTCTTCCCCAGGAGGGAACTTCATTGAACTGAGGCAATGACAAAGCTTTGTCTGATGCTGAGCCCACAGCTTCAGACTGCCTCCATCCAGACTGGTGTCTCTCACCTATTCTGCTTGGCCTCTCTTCTAATGCCTAAAAAATTCACACAGGGTGGAGGAGAGGTTTGTGCAGAGACGTGGGGAAAATCCCACCCTTGAAAAAACGCTAGGATGGGGAAAAGGGGACATCTGTTATACACGGCCTCTGGCAGGTTCTAATGTCTTGTTTGAACCAAATGTCTAATGTCTGGAATGAAGAAAAATCAGGTTTGCAGCATGGGTGTCTATCTTCCAGGTGAGTGTCCTAATAACCTCTGGGTTACTGGCTTCTCCAGAGTTACCTTAGAACACTTGTTTCCCCCGATACAAAGAGGGAAATTTCTGAATTTTTGGCAGGATAGTAAAACCACCCAGCTACAGACTCAAGGCATGCACCCTCTCTCCATGGGAGGTGAGCAATCACGCTCCACACTGTTCCCTCAGGTACTGGCCCCGCTCCATGGGCTGATAAGGAGGGATAATAGGTCTACGGCCCCACCTCCTTCCTTTGCCTTTTTGACATCTTGCTCCCCAAATCTGAGTGACAACAAAGGCTAGTACCGTAGATCTCGGGCTGCCTAGGACACCCACAAGGCAGCCTGTCAGGTCCTGCATGGATGCCAGGGCTCAGCTGGGAGCAGATTCTTCATAACACAAACAACTTTGGAGGCTCAAAAGCATTCGGTTTAATTTCTGGCCACGGGCAGCATCGCCCTGGGGTGCCTGAAGTACTCGGGGGTCCAAAGCTTCCTTCCTACCCTGCCATTCCTCTCCCACGCAACATGTCCCCTACAGGTACCGTCCAAACCTCACCTGTTGGAGGGGTAGGAAGGAGGGGGAAGCTAAACAGACATTGAGAAGGCTCACACAAAGCGGGAAGATAATGACTGCTCCAGCCAGTGCTGGCAATCACTGCTCAAACTTCCCCGCACAGCACTGCCAACGTAGCTCGCCTCTGACTGTGACACACCTGCTTGCTGAGAGCTGTGCTGCGTCGTGCCAGGGCTGCCCACCGCACCGACTGCCTGCGACTGCGCTCTTCTGTGCTCCCAAACAATACGTGTGGCATGGGGGGGGGACCGAGCAACCCCATCCACTCCACTTTTTCATGCAAAGAGACAAATTCAGAGCTGTGGGGCTCAGCATTGGTGTAGTAACTCTCCCTCTCGCATCCTTACCGCGTGTCTATGTGCTGTATACCAAACCAGGAAGTCACGTTTTTCTGTCCCTAGAATCCTCTGTGTGATTTGCAGAACATCACTGAGCTCGTTTTAGGAGAATTCATTGCTGGAAAATAATTTTTGGTGAATGTTTTATTAATCAACACATGCCAAATCATATCTGCAGGGAAAAGAACCCAAAATACTAAAGAAACCCAAACAAAAATAATAGAACAATTATTGCTTGAAGATCCTGATTGCCTATAAATTATAACTCTATTCAGCTCCATGAAAATTTATGTTTTCATTTATGAAACCATTCTTGTTATTAACTTTCAATCTTGTTTACCGGGGGAAGTAAGAATACACCAAGCAGGCAAATAATTTTAAACCATGTCTTGAAAACCCAGGGTTATGGCACGGGGGACACATTTATTACCACTGTTTTAGAACACATGATAAGTTTAAAATGGGGCCCTATTTCAAAAGGCAGGGGATGGTTAGAACAAGGCAGCTTACCATGACCGCAGTTCCTAATGTAAAAGTGTCAGTGTGCTTGGTATATTCATAATGTGTTTATTCTCATTACAGTTTTCAATTTGTCAGTGTTTTACTGGCATGCAACCACAGAGCATAGACTGCTATTGCTGGTTAACCTTGTTATTGCAGACAAGTTACAAGTCCTGACAAGAGTTTGATAACTGTGCCTACTTATTTTAAGCCATGCATGAGGAAAGGGTAGGAGGTTCAAAGTAAGTTATGCTTTCCTGTGCGAGTCCCCATATGATCACTCAAAGTTACTGTAAATATAAAAGCAGAAGTGCCTGATTGCCATTTTGTCACTATGACACTAGACAAGAAGGTAATCAAAACCCAGAATCAAACATGAGGCTGAAGTTATGAAAGTGTAAAACCCTGGAGCCTCAAACCTCTAAAGCATACATGTGGATTTAGTCACCTGTACAGGTGTCTGCAGGCTGGTGTTTGCAGCAAATAATCTTTCCTGGAATCTATATCCTAGAAGAAATAGTGACCAAACAGGTAAAGAGTGGAAATTACTATTTCTTATGAAAAAAGTATGCTTTTCTCCTCCTCTTCCTCCTCCTCCTTCTCTTCCACTTGACATGTTTACTGCCTATTCATCTGCTTCAGACCCTTGTAACCTGTTGTAGACTTTGATTATAAACTTGCTGGGTCAGAATAATCTTTTTCCTATTAATTTAACAAAACAAAACAACGTGCAAAAAAGCCCAGCCTTAATCCTTGACTGAGGCCACATATCACTGCTGGAACACAAATATAAGCTTCCTATTTGACCCAATTCTCCACAGCAGTTAAATAACAAATATACAGTGGTGGAGGGGAAAGGATAAAAAAAAAGAATTAAAAAGTTTACACAGTTCCTAGATGCAATTTCACACATCATGGTAAATCAGATAATGCTCTTACAGCTTCCCAAAAAGAGACACCTAAATAAAGTTGGTTTTATATTCAGAGATGTTGGCCATATGCTGTTCTTTAAAAGTGAAGATTGTGGACATACAGCCCTACAATTGAAAGATCAATTTCCTATTTACATTTTTCTCACCTAAATTAGAAATTCACCAAAAACTGCTGGGGGGGGGGGGGGGGGGTGGAGGGCAAGAAAAAAGAAAAATCAGAAAAGGTTAAAAAAAAATGAAGTCATCGATCTTTAACAAGCATCTGCCGGTGGCCATTTGCACATCAATTCTGATTGTTGTCCTGCTGTGGAGATAAGTGGTGCTGTCCCACGTATACCTTTGGTTTGAGCAGAACTTCCTTATCATTAAGGTCCATTAGTGTTCATTAGTGTCCTACAACATAAGCAGCCGACATATGGGAGGCAGAGCAGAGAGAAGCAGGATTTTGTTCCCAAACTGCATCTGACATGGCTTGGAAATCGTGTTTCTTCAGTCTAGGAGCCCCTGAAAAGGCAGCATCTTACAAATTGCTTTATCTCAATGGAGGTCCATTTTACCAAAAAGTTTAGGGAAAAAAATAAGGCAGGTGGGGGGAAAGTGGTTACACTCAGAGAGCTGTGGAGCTGCTGTAAAATTCTGAAAATCCTTTTCTCATTCATCTTTTATTATTCTCTCAAATTAGATGGAAAGGCAGTTACTGGTGTCACCCTCACCCTTCTCCACCCTATCATTTAACCACAGTAAAGACTGATTTATAACAACAGTAACTTCTGTACTATCAGACAACTACGAGTTTTTCAGTCTGCAATTTTACCTCACATGAATAGATACTGCAGACTTAACACGCTTCAAAAAGTTAGAACCATTTTAATGAACTACTTCTAATGTGACTACCCTTCTGAGAACATGCAGTTCTTTCAAATGTATTTCCAAGTGAAATAACGCTTCTGAGATTTATTAGAACACATATATTTTTTCCTGAAAACTCAGTAGAATTATGCTTTAATTATTCTTAAGTATTTGAAATCTCTTTTGACTCAAGCTTCATTTAAAATAAAAAAAAAAAATTAAATACAAAACTGTCCATTTCTGTATTTATTGCTTGCAGTCCTACGGATGTTCTGCATTAGGATAGTCCACCTCTGATTCAAAATTTCCTACATCATTTCACAAACCTTCCAGATGGAACACCTATTGTTCGGATAAAATGTTTGTTCAGAAAAAAACCCTCTTTTAAGTACAAGCTCCCTGTTGTAAATTTTGCCACCTTGGTAAATATTTATAGATGAGTCATAAGCCTCTGAACAAAATCTTTGGATTGGGAGCCCAAGTGAGGCACTGATAGTAATACGTATATTTATGTTTCACTTGGTGACCTTGTATCTGCTACTTTTATGGGAAAATCAAATGTTTTTCATTATTGCATTCAATTTCTGTCCTATATTTCAAGCCCTGTCTAAACTCTGCTTCTTGAGGCTCATGCTGATGTGTAAACAGAACGTTTCTTTATGAATCATACAGAGATGTCAGCACCATGGGTCTTGGGTAAAGTTCACACACTTGATAAACCTAAATCTTAAGGGACTTTTTGCTGGGTCTGTGAGAGCGAAATGGCACATTTAAATCGATTCCGTTTACATCCAGTGAGCAAAGGACACTTATTTTTATACTCTGATACACCTCAGTATCAGGAGGTGAAACATCGAGAGTAATAAAGAATAAAGGTGGTCATGGACTTTCCACCCAAACACGTATACTCCATTGTACACGAGCTGCCATGCCAGGGTTAATCCTGTTTTTAGCTCTGTGGCTGGCAGCCCATAGGGACTGTGGTGTCTCCACACAGCTGTTACACAGATAGCCTGCGTAACTGTCATTGGGCCAGTAGATTTACATGGCAACACACTGTTTTGGAAAAGCATCGAAGTTTAATTAAAGTTGGCTGTTTGGGTGTTGCGGGGTTTTGTTTTTTTAAATTAAGTGACAAGGAGAACTTAAGCGCTGACATGAACAGCATGAGGTCCCTCACCCTGTGATTCCTGTTTCACTTAGCCATTCCACACTTTGGAAATGCAGGTCGAGTCTTTTCAGCCTGTTTCATAGAACCATAGAATGCATTAGGTTGGAAGGGACCTTTAAAGCTCATCTAGTCCAACCCCCCCGGAGTAAGCAGGGACATCTTCAACTAGATCACATGGCTCAGAATTCCATCAAGCCTGACCTTGAATGCCTCCACAGATGGGGCCTCCAAAACCTATCTGGTCAACCTGTTCTAGTGCCTCCCTTCCCTCATAGTGAAGAACTTCCTAATGTCTAACCTAAACCTACCCTGCTCTAGTTTAAAACCATTGCCTCTTGTCCTATCACTACATGCCCTACAAACAGTCCTTCCTCAGCTTTCCTGTAGGTCCCCTTCAGGTCCTGAATGGCTGCTATAAGCTTCCCCAGAAGCCTTCTCTTCTCCAGGCTGAACAAGTCCAACTCTCCAAGCCTGTCTTTGTAGCAGAGGCGCTCCAGACTTATGATCATTCTCATGACCCTCCTCTGGACCTGCTCCAAGAGGTCCATGTCCTTCTTCGAGCTCCAGAGCTGGACACAGTACTCCAGGTGGGGTCTCACCAGAGCAGAGTGGAGGGTCAGGATCACTTCTCTCAATCTGCTGGGCACACTTCTTTTGATGCAACCCAGGATACAATTGGCCACCTGCACTGCAAGTTCACGTAATCATCTCAGGTTCAGATCAGAACAGGATTCAGGATCAGAACAGGATTTAGACCAGCAAGATTCTCTGAAAGAAAACAAAGGAATACTGTCTCAGTCTTCATATTGCTTTTCATGAGGCCAAAATCATTCCAAACACACCAACACAAAAATCCTCAGTGCAACTGGAGTGCTAGAGATGTCAGGCCGATTGTTTTGCACATCTCTGCAAAGGAATGTTGGGGCCATGAATCCCCAAAGAAGTTGCATTCAGAAAAACAGCCCCCTATAGAAAAGCAGGGAATGTTCTGGAAGGAAAAGACTTTTTCCTCGCTCATGCAAGGCAAAAACACAGCAGGAATTATCTTGCAGGTCTGAGTGCTATCTGGACTTCTTCAGTGTTAGAATGACGTACTTCCCTTACTTACAACAGCTCAAAAAGAAGCAAGGTTTAAAACAAAGAAAAGCATTGATTCAATTTTCTCCCCCAAGGTTTAGATGTGGAAAGACATGGCAGAGAAACCTTAAAGTTAAGTGAAACAAGACAAGGGAAATCATGGCTGAACAGTTATCATTCTCACTACCGCAGTCACAATGGTTAATGAACCGAGGGCAGGCTCCTCGCAGTAAGGGGAGACAGCAGAGAAGGGTTTGAGTGGACAGTGATACAAGTGTTACCCAGCAAAAAGGTGAGTTATATCCCATCAGCGTGCGACCTGCTGACTTGGTTTTAAACAGCACGGCTCTTACTTAAAAAGAGTGTTAAAACAAGGAAATTAGGCTGCATTGTAGCATAGCTGATTTTACTAGCATTAATGATTAGAATAGCAGGAAGAGAAACTATGAAAAACATAAACGAAGAGCAAGCCAGTATGGGAATTACCTCCATGGTTTGTGGACAGACTGCCCCATTTATTGCAAGGGTATTATTTGTGACTTTCTCTCGTGGTGTTTGAAAGGGTAACAAGATTACCCTTAGCTATATCACAGTTAGGGAAGTGTGCAAGAGCAAGCTGATTATCAGAATCAGCACAATTATTTTTTTCCTGACTGAAGATAGTTGAAAGCAATAGGAACAAGTATCTGGTGCCAAAAAAAGCCCAGGAATAATATCACTCCAGCATGGGATTCATCAGCCAGCTCTCAAATTTGAGCCCAAACATTACTGACAATTCTAAAAAACAACAACAACAACAAAGTTCAGTACTGTGTTTTTAAAAAATTCAAATGCTTCTGCAATTACTGTTTGCATCCAGATCACAAAGAAGTATCAGAATGCGAAGGGAAAGGTCTGGCAGTCCTGCTGAGCAAGATGAAAACACAACAAGAGCTAGAAGACTCACAAAAACAAACAGCCCCTCCCAACCCTGGTTTTTGGTGGGTGGCTTTTTCCGCATTTCCCCAAAGAAGAAATTAGGAAAAGCATTCATGCACTGAGAAAATTATCCCTGTGGGATTTGAGAGATTCTTCTCAATACTGATTATTAGAATATTATTTATTCCTACTTGCTGAGGGTGTTCTCTTGAACTGACTGAAATCAAAGGCACGTTAAGGCAAACTTCCCTCCCCCCCCTCCCCATTTTATGGGGCATTTGCAGACAGCTGTAAGAGCCTGTGGGGACAGGAGATGAGTTTATCTCTGGCAGCGCGGAAGGCCTCTGTGTGGCTGTTGGGGCGAGCAAGTGTCCCAGGAGGTGGCACAGGCATCTCCTCCATCCTGGTATAGGGGCCAGTGTTGCTGAGCTCCGGACTAGCTGGGTGGACAGTCAGCGGCTTGTCACCATTGTCTGTAGAGAGAGAGATTGAGGGAGATGTCTGAGCGGTTCCCGGGGCGAGATCTGAGAGAGGAGCAGGGGCTGGGGCCCTGAAGGCAGACAGAAGCACAGGTGTCCGCAGCCGGAGCGCCGGAGGGAGGGTCACCTCGCCAGCGTGGGCCCAGATGGCACTGCACATGGCTCTCCCCTTGCCAGAGCCGTGTCCACTGAGGCAGCACCTAAGGTCACAGCAAGGCTTGGCAGAGACCTGACAGAACTCCTCCATGTCCTCAGTCGCTCAGATTTTCGAAGAGCAGTGGGTTTTCTAATGACAAGCTGGTGACCTTCCAGAAGCCAGTGCCCACCAGCAGTGCCCACCAGCCTTTGTCCTGGGGTGGGCAAACTGCCTGCTCCAGACAAAAAAGAAAAAGTGAAACAAAACACAGTGGTGCTCCTCCACCTATCCCAAAATTACATGCACAGGGTTGGTTGCTCCTTGCTTGGGTGGCCACCTCAGTGTTACCTGGCTTGTGATACATACCCAGAGCAACTGAGAGTCAGACCTGGGCGTGAAGGTAGCAGCTTTTGCTAGCCATGCACTTGTGCATCAGGCACAGATTTAATGTCAGTGCTTGTCACAGGACCTTGGCCTGCAGATGTGGCACCTAGTTGTCCTGTTTTGATGCTCCCAATGGAAGCAGCACTTTCTAACTCATGGATTAATTCTATGTTCCTCCTCCCTGCCTTCCCCAACCACGCAACGTGCTGTGTACTAGAACATGTTTGCATATTGGTGGGAGCCACATTTGGGACCAAGTGTTGGAAGGGCTTTGCCAGGGATACCACAGAAACTGGGGCTGCGGACAAGTCCAATGGCACATCACATGGTGTGCATTTGGGATGCACTTGGAACACCCGGGAATACCATAAGTGTACTTCTATCACAAGGATATGACAGGAGTCAGAGAAGATGATCCTGTCTGGGTCACCCATAGTTAAGGAAGCTTTGAGAGTAACATAAAAAGGCAGTAGCAGTCAAACTCTTGCCCAAGACCACAAACTCCAGGAGTCCTGTGACTTATATGTATCTTTTTTTACAAGTTTTACAAGTTCCAAGAGCAGGAAAACATGACCCAAATATAATGAATACAGTTACAACTATGCATCACTCAGCCTGAGGCAAGACAGAGGGTGGACTGCACTATGCATCTCAGTAAAGTATTAATATAATAAGAGGTGTACCAGCTCAGCTAATAGAACTTTCCTCATTCTCGCCCTTGAGTTTAATTTGTTGTTGAGGCACACGCCAAAGGTCAGGCATTTCAGTTCATTTTAAGGAGTTATGACCCAGTACTGTACCAGGGCTACCGTATTCTGAAAGACTGAACATCACCATTAATCTCAGCTTCCCAGTGGGTCCAGAGAGGGGATACCATAAAATTATTTAGTGCACAGTGCATCCACATTGAATGAAGGCAAAAGCTCAATTTGGAATATTTGAAAGTAACTTTTAAATGAAAAGGAAAGGTGTGAATTCTTATTACACATTTCCACAAAAGTCTTTTCTGCTGCTATTACCATGTACCTTCCTGGGATAAATGTGTGGTTTACAGCATCTACATTACAATGTATAACTTTTAGCACTCACACTTTATGCTGTAACACATGCACAGACACTTTTTTTTTTTCTCCTCGATCTTCTTTTGGATATGATTTCTTAAGGCTTGTCTACACGGGGGAAGTTAAGCAGCATAGCAATTCTGGGATAACTACTCTGTGATAGCTCCCTGTGGACGCTTCATTGCAATAAAAAAAAAGACTTTATTCAGGAATAATTACTCTGCATTGTGAGTGGAATAATTATTCTAGAATGAAAATCAGCCTAATTCCAAGATAAAGTGTATACACCCATGCAGGAGTTTTTGTCTGTTTGTTTGGGGATTGGGTTTTTACCCTAGAATATGAATACTGTACAAGATTAGCTGGAACTTCTTTTTTTTTTTTTTTAAATTTTTTCCCCCTTGGAATAGCCATTTTAGGTCATTTTTCCTTATAGGTAAAGTTATGGTATCAAGTTAAATAAAAGGCCTGTCACCTGGATTCTTAGTTTAAAGTACAGATTTTCTCAGTCCAAAATATTTGTGTTGGCAGCCAATAAGAGCCTGATGGGCCCTTCCTTGACATAGTTTTTCTGTTCCTTGGTAACAGGGGACTTGTCCTCCTCAGCATATTCTTCACATAGGAAATCTGTAGCTGGAAGCCAAGATATTTCAGATTTTATTTTTGTGGGAACATGCTGGAAAGTATCTTCTATTTTGTACATCTCGAGCAAAAGAGAGTAATTGTCTCTGCCCCATACATCCAGAAGAGTCAAAATGTGACTGAGGAACTCTTATTTAATAGAATTTTCTCTCCCTCCCTAAATGCAACTATGTATTTGAAGAAGTTAGTAGATAAAGACTAAAGAAAGCCATGACGGCTTCTGCTAAGAAGAGGTGAAATGTCTCTCCACTTTGCCAAGATGCAGGCCAACCACAGGCATCTCTCCTGGCCTTTTATCACTGATCTTCCTCCAAGTTCACTCAAGCATCCCTTACCTCCTGTATTTATGACCTCTCCTGCCTTTGTATTTTAACTGGCCTTGCTCTTAGGCTGTGGGTGGAGTGAAATGTGTAAAACCACCTGCCCATGATGCTGTGTTTCCATTCAGCTTCAGGAAAAAAGGTTCATTCAGTAATTAAAAACTTTTTTGCCTTTAGATGTGTCTAAGTGTTTCTAGCAGAAACATAAGTCACACAAGCAAATCTATTCCTCCTTCATCTTGCCTTTCCTTTTTAAAGACATGTAATTCTGTTTGAAGGTGATCTTCAGGGTCCTTAGTCCTTTCATAATCTGGCCTTTCATTTTCCTCCTTACCCTTTAGCATTTTCAAGGAGATCTGCCAGCAAAGGCTGCTTCAGATACAGACTGAGTTCATGATACTAATAGTGTTTAATGCATAGTCCAGTGGGGATATTTAAAGCATCACATGAACCATAAGGAGTTAAATTCAACTGGCTTAAATATGAATCAGTTTTATGTGCAGATAAATTGCAGGCAAAGAGTAAACTGCAAATGTTGCTCCTGATTCTGTGTACACCAGCATTTTTGGTAATTTTTAAACATTCTATATTATCTTTTAAACAACAGATGGTGTTAATAAAATTATAAACCACACCCCATAAAATGCCAAACAGCAATAGCATTTACCACGGAAATAATACAAGGTATAATATTTCCGCATTTATGAAAAGCTGAGCATGAAAAACATTCACATTGCAAAAGATAAGACCCAAAATACTCCTTTTCATTTCTTGTTAATGCAGCTTCACCATTTTAATTAGTATCAATTACTGTGAATAGAGTTTTGGATGTGTTTTAACTTGTTCAAAAGTTCCAAAAAAAGAAAGTTTCTATTTGTTTTGTATTAGTCTCACTACAAGTTCAGATGTGCAATGCAAAAAAAAAATAATCTACTTTTAAGACACGGAGTTTGCTTTGAATCAGTTAAAATGAAAGAGATGGATGATATGTTAAGAAGTTTTCTGTGAGCTCTGAGTATTATATTACTTAATGAAGAAATGTTAAATTTGGCAATGCTGGGTAAGTAATCAGAAAATAATGAAAACACTCTTAAATAGGTGACAAGTCAAAGCTCTTTCAAGGGCCAATTCTTATTCCAGGAAAACTAACATTAACTTTGATTGAAGTTAGAGCTTTTGGTTCTTCCACAGATGGAAAAGAATACAGACTAGTTAACGTAGAGATCTTTATTCTACTGACATTTTTCAAAAGCTTATAATCTAGATAGAAACAGACTGGCTTTCTCTTTCATACTAAACTTGCAGTCTGAATATCATTGCACGAGAACGCTGCAGTAGTTTCTCAGCTACAGGATGGAGACATATGGACAAAACAAGTGTCTTCTATACATGCAGGAGAATGCCACCAAGCCTGTCATCACTTGGGTCATTCAGCACTTCCTCTGCCTATTTTGAGCCCAGCCTGCTGCCTTAGCGCATTGTGGTGGAGGGAGAATCTGTTTCTTCTCTCCTCCATCTATCTTTTTGATATTCACAAAGCAGTCCTCTTCCTCCCTGAGAAGCCCAACAATCATGGCAGCTCAGCTACTTAAAGAAATGAAAGCGAGAAGTGTGTTTGTTAGAGACTGGGGCAGTAGTCTGGTATTGAGGATGTGAGCATAGCTAGACTGTAGCACAATGAAGTGTGAACCCAGTCAGACTCTACGCTTAATTATGGAAAGTAGTGATTATGCAGGATGAAAGACCCGTCTTAGCCAACTGCTGCCAGGTCTACCTGTCTTAAGGTGTTCCAGCAAGGTGTGTGGCTAAATCTTCATAGCTCCACCCTCCTTTCGCAGCCTCCTGTGGCATATGTGCGTCTTCATTTTATAGTCTTCAGGGCTAGTCCTCTGAGTGCAGTTTATATGAGTCAAGAGACTCACGCTGGCGTTACCAAGATCAGAATCTAGCCATTTGTATGTCTGAGCACATATTCTCCTTGAAACAAGTTTGTGGTAGTATATTCAGGAATGTTTCGCACTTGGGTTCAGATCTGGTTCCAGCTGGAGTTCCCTTGTAATGTTCCAAATCTCATTAAGTTAATGAGAGGTTTTTTTCCAGCAATTTCAATGGGATTCCCTGTTTCTGTGCCCACATCCTCAGCTCAGCCTTGCACACGGGAAGCCAGGGTGAGTGTCAGGAACAAGAGGTCACGCTCCATCCCTGCCACTCCCTTTGTAGCAGGACACTGAACCGGGGTGTCAGGGCAGATGTGCCAGAGCTGGCTGGTAGCCACTGTCACCTGCCTCTCTCATCCTTGCCTTTCCCTGTTCCCCAGTTCTTCTGTGTTCTGGTACAGTCAGAGATTTAGATGTAGGACTAAAAGCTGGGAAAGTTGCTCAAGTAAACAAAGGGAAATTAAACAGGAATTGTGTTACTAAGCTAAGAGAGTGCACACTGACATCACAGTGATGGGCAACAGTGTGACCTCTACCTACAGGTCAAGTTCAGTCATTCAGCAAGTGCTCTTTTCCTTTCTAAGTGTATTATCAGATTGACCTGTCACATCTGGCTGCCTTGGTGACCGCCTCAAAAAAAAAAAAAAAAAAAGAGTGCAGACAGAAGAGATTGCCCTCAGATGAACCAAGGCTGGAAACCTTGCATAGCTGGTGACAAAGCTGACTTATTTTCATGGAAAGAAGACTGCAGCAATCAGGACAGTCAAACCAGTACCTTTAATGAGATCTAGATTCACCCACACAAACAAGTTGCGTGGACTGAGAGATACGTATCTTCTCATATCCAAATCGTATGCTTCCTATTAGCACTACAATTATTATACAGACTCACTAAGAGAAGACAATCTTCCTAAATATTTATTTAGTGTTGATAGAATTGCTTACAAAACCTCCTTCTCATTCTGAGAATCTCTCACAAGACTCCCTTGTTCCCAAGTTCATTATAGCTGCTTATATTATTACTGTAAATCTTTCTAATGCCTCAAATGTTTGGCCCTGAAGAACATTTTTATAATGAGGGTGGGGCAATGCAAAACTTTTCCTCTCCTAATTCATTGCTAAATTGTATTTGCAAGTTCAAATGCCAGAGTGATGAAATCACAATATTATTCATTGGATTTTGTTTGATTATTTGGTAGTGTTGGAGGGAACGTATCTATAAAATGACATGAAAAGCAAAGCAACAGAGCTTTAGGGGTTTTCCAGAACTTCTCTTCCGCACACATCAATTTTACTGTATGACTGTCCTGAAAGATTTATGCTTTGTGTTTTGAGGGCCAGGTTTTAAATGGCTTCACAGAATAAAAATATTAAAATTTAAATGCAACTTTAAAAATGTGTGTTGGACCTTTGGGCCTTCTGAAGAGGTCAAGTTCAAGACACTTATAAAAAGACCATTCCCAGAGAGACTGCATGGGAAAGCCTATTAACATTACTGCTTTCCCTTTATTTCCCCTTTGATCATAAAATAAGGTTATGGGTGGCAAAAGCTGTAATGGTGGGAAGATCCCAAATAGGATAGTATGATTTAATCTACTGAATATAAAAAAAACAAACCACCAACAACAATATGGTGGGTTACCAAGCAAGACTATGACTATGAAGTGCTTTGCTAAGCAAAAACAAAACCAAATCCAAAAAACCAAACATAAAAAATCCCTGTCCAAGGCCACCATAAGAATTTCTTTTTTTTAAAAAAAAAAAGGAGTAAGAAAGACCATTTTCGTTCTTCTTCTTTAATTAAATCTCTTTTTTTTATATGACAAAAAACATTAACAGCTATTTTTTAAAGAGTTCGTAAATCCAGAGTAAAAATAAACAAGTTCCACATCTAGCACAAGAAATAAAAAAGGACAATTATGTGTTTATACTTGGAGACATGTCTCAAGATCTCCAAATTCCATATGGGGAATATTGAAGCCCTCCTTTTCCCACTTCTGCAAGCCTAATAACTGATTTAGGGGAAGAGAAGGAGAATATACAAGTCTGCATGAGCACTTCGGTGTTCATCTTCATCCAAACAAACTTGCTTTTGACTTTTTATATGTATTTTATTCTAAAAGCTGGAGGCTTTTTCTCAATTTTACTGTATGAGGTAAAAATTGGAAAATACACAGTATCAACTGTCCTAAATTCCTGCTGAGGCATTTTTTACTATGTGGGTATCAAGAGGTCTCTAATGCAAAACAGACTCAAGCTCATTGATTTTAAATAGTCCCATATAAATAAAAGCAATATTTGGCTCCGAACACCTCTAGCAGAAAACTCTGTTATTGTCATGAATATCTTAAGTGTAATCATTTTTCTTTTAATTAACATTCTAAAGAGAAAAGGAAGTTGGAAATCCAGATAAATCTGTTATGAGTCAATTAAGAAGCCAGGATTAGCATATGCAATCAAGATGGGTGCAGCAAGATTTCATGGAAGAGTTCATGAGGAAGCAACAAAGATGTATCATTTGCATGGGCAACCTCCTTGGTTTGTGCTCTTCTCAACCTCAGTATTGTTGACTTGACTCACTGCATGAATATTGCCAAGCAGTAGCAAACCACGATTTCATTTTCCTGTTTGCACGGATACAACTTACCTCGACATGCAGTGATGAAAAACACACATCATACAAACTAAGACAAACAGTAGTGGTCCTTTTCTTCTTCCTGCAGATACCTCTTTCTATGAAATCTCTTTCTAAACTCTGGCTGTCTAAATATCACCAGTAGATACTGCAGACTGTCCGACTCTTCCTTGATCAGATAGATCATATTGAATATCCCTCAGGGACTAAAAATGGGATACTTCACACATAGGTCACCTGAGCAAGAGAAGACTTTATCAGGGGTGAGTGATTTATAGAAGATATAGGTTGAGTTGATGAATTCACAGCAATTACTACCAAGATGAGTATTTATACTCTAAAGCAAATATAAAATTTATAACAGAAGGGGGAGGGGAGGTTGGGTGGTAAAACAACAAGAAAACCAAAGCCAAAACATGAGTTTTATGGGTACAAAACCTGAAACCTTTAATATTTTTGAGCTGATTTATTAAGAGTCAGGTCATCATGGTGAATCTGATAAGTCCACTATCCATAGTGTATCTTTTCTACAAATAAACTCAAGGTGTGGGTCTACTGGGATGAAAAGTTAATGTTTTTCCTAAGTTAACATTTCAGAGAAAGAATTCAAAGCTTTTAAATTTGACACTCAATGGGGAAAAAAAATCTAGTATCTATCTGTGATCTTAATTGTCCTGAAAATAGCTGTCCATGTTCTGCAGACCAATACAAAGTTAGCACATCTGCTGAAGGACAGTCACTACTGAACTAATTTCCAATCTATGGCATGATTTTGCTTAGATCTACAGATTGAAGGAGTTTGATGAAAACTAAACAATTGTTCGTAAATCTCAAGCCCCAGTTACCATGGTTCATGGGAAGCCAAACACCTAATACCAGTTAAGAAGATTATTTGGTTCGTAATGACTAGAACAAGAGTACAGAACATGAAGAAATAAGAAAATCTAAATTTCAGCCACCAAAGATAAAGCTGCATGAGGAGAAATTCACATTTACGTTTGCTGAACTTCATATTCAGTAGTCAGGACAGGCTTTGCACAACCCCACTTTTCCTTATATTCACCAAGATTTGTATCAATATTCATTTTAACACAAGATGTGATCCCTTCAAATTCAGCCAAGAAAATTATACTGCTCCACACATGTACTTTCCTAATTCAAAGTTTCCTGAAACAAAATACAACTGGGACCATTTCAATGAATACGAAAGATGGCATGGCCCTGACATTCCAGTAATGACTGACCACTATAAACATGGCAATGATTAAGCCTGTATTTTGAGACAGAAATTTCAAAGTATCCAAAGAAGTGCATTTACTGGACCTTTTTGTCTCCCATTGAATCTTGCTCCATTATAGTTTCCTACATTACAGTCAATTAAAAAGATAAAAAAAGAACAAGGAACTCCGCATGTCAGAAATGCTGTACATGGAATACATTTTTAAAGAGTGCAAATACATTAGAATATATCAATGTATATGAACAAATTAGGGTAGAAGGGTGTGTTTCAGAGGCTTTTCAATGTGTGCACACCATTAAAATCTGTCTGAGATCTGTTTGGAGAAAGCAACAATTATATTTCTTATTAAAGAATATGCAATTACAGCCCTCTTTACACTTCCTGCTTCCTTCAACAATGAAGACCTGTCTGCACTGAAGATTATAAAGTCCTGCACTGTTTCACTAGGTCACCAGACTAAACAGGCCATTCCACTTTCATGGCAATTTATTCCAGATTTTCTCTTTCGGGCCAGCTTCTTTTATAATAAAACTGGGCCTGGCTGTAGATTTATAGCATTGTCACTGTAGGAGAGTTGGCCCCTGTAAAATTAAATAGACTGCTGTTTACACTTAAACACCAAAAACTCTTTTGAGGTCCCTAATGTATTATTTTCATGTCTATTATCATTGAAACCTTTGTCAGACACTGAAAAATATGATCGTTAGATTTCCCAGTTTTCCATAAAAGTTACCACAGCCATTAGCTGGTACAAACGCTTTATGTACTAAACCATTATTTTAGTTCCTTTTTCTTCATGATATTTGTCATCAGAAAAACCAGAAAGTCTGGAGTTCAGATTTCTCAGGATCATAAATGGTTTGATTAAACTACAGATGTTAATTAAGACACAAATCTGTATCTTCATGCATAGCCAGAATAACCAGCTTGTTAGCTAGGGAAAGCCCATGATATTTAGAATATTCCATATTGTAGGATGCAGATCACAAGTGGAAGGGTTCCAAGGCAGCTTTGTAACCTCCTCTTCAGTTGTATCAAGCAGGTTTAGGGAAGGAAACATGCATGGGACACACTGTCTGAACTGTGCCCATACATCCCATATGTGGCAAAAGCAGTCAGTTACGCCGTGGCAAGGGAGATACATGCCCCAGACTGCATCACGTTGTTCCCTTTTTTTGAAGGAATATATTGTCCCCTGAGTTTGGAAGTTTGCAAGTACATAAAATGAAACTATTTTTAAAGGAGTAATAAGCATTTGTGAACATTATGAAACTTTTTCTTAGAAAAAAAAGTTTAGAAAATTTAGAATACATATATATATATAAATTTTAATTTAGTTAAATTCCATAAAAATATATTTCTAACCTTGTATCCCACAGGATTCAAACCAATATGAGTGTCTAGCCATGATAGCCATTACAGCTCTCAGCGGGAGACACAGTGAGAATTTTCATTATAAATAATATGCAATCCAACAGTTTCCTATGCCGTCTTTGTGATACAAATCAAAAATGGACCAGAAACTCTACCGAGAGAACAGTTACCAGCAGATACCAAGTATTGGTATTAATATGAAACCAACCGTTATGAATAAAGAGATAGTGATTTATATGGTCTAATCCTACAAAGGAGTCTGGTACCTCAAAAAATTTGATGCTTCAGCATCATTATTTTTCTTTTTTCCCATGATCCCCTACCAGGTATCCAGAATCGTGTTTCAAAAGAACGACTTTCCTGCGGTGTACGTGGAGAGACACCTGGGCGGCCTGGAAACCAGCCAGCACAGTGTGCCTTGACCTCAGCATAAGCTGACTGGAATTAACTAGGGAAAAAATGAGGTTTGTCCCAAATCTAAGATCTCGCCTCCTTCTAAAGCCAGGGCTCTACCTGAGGGTAACCTCTAAAGGCAGGGCTCTACCCAGGGCTGTCTGAGAGATGCCTCCATCCACTCGGTATCTACACCCTGATTCATTTTATGAAAATAGGTTCCTGTGATCTTTCCTTCAAAACTTATGTTTTATTAAAACATAGCTGGAGGAGAAGCTGGCTTCCCATCTCCCTCTATATAACAACTCTGTGATTAGAGCACTCATGCAATCATGGGATTCATCTCTGCTGCCCTGAAAGGCCCCCATTCACAACTCCTCTCACCCTAGGGAGGACTCTGACCATCAGGCTGATGGTTATTTCAGAAAAAGCAGCCTTGACCCTTCTGCTGAAACGGTGCCCTTGAGCACAAATTCAAGATTCCTTAGATCATAATCTAATGTTTAAGTTATTCCCAGGGCTGGGGCATATACTGAGGGGTTTTTTTAGCATTTTTTTTCTGTCTTTTTTTGTCTTAAATTGTTGTGGAATACACAAAACAGCCCCCTCAAAAGTCCTGTGAGTAAGCCCCACCATTGCCACTAGTGACCCTGCTGCACTTTGCCAAGAAGTCAGTTCTGTCAGGGCATTTGGGGCATGCTCCAGCAGTGGCCAGGAAGTTAAGCTGACCAGGACATGTGAGTGGAGGAATGTCATGGTCCTGGGATCCAGAGGATTTGTGCATGAGCACCCCTGAAAGGCCGCTCTGGAGTCCCAGGTGGAAAAGGAACTAACTCCGAGGCATGAATCATGAAAGGCAAATGTAGTGCTTTGAGGTTCAGGCAACTGCTTAGCAGAGGTTTTCTGAATCACACCTGTTTCTTCACATGCTCACATTCCACCTGAGCCCCACGTTTCACACCATCCAGACCCTCTTATTGGCCAAAACACAAGTATTGACAGAGACATCTTTGTGCTCACCAGAACACCTTTTTATTTATGACCAAAAAAAACCCCAGCAGCAGCTGCTGAGGACAGTTAACACTGAAAGCATTGAGTTTTTACCATCACAGCATAATCCTCATCACAGCCTAGCCGACAGATTGGTTATTGAATGTATGGTGCACCTATGGCTGGGAATCGCACTGCGATCAGCTTTACACTAAAACTGCCCTGTCTGTAGAGAGACCCCAAGGAAGAATTGTGCTAAATCCTGTTTTCACTTCACAATATTCCTGAGGTAAAAATATAATTTTGAGGAAGTAAAATGTTTATTTTGACATTGTGACCGTCTTCAACTCCGTGACAGAAACATTAGTGGAAGGTCTTGCTAACTAGATGTGGTAAACCCTAGACCAAAGACACGGTGCTTTAAAACTTCCTTATTCTGGGCATGTTCTGTTTAGGCCTTTACAAAATTCCTACAGTTCTAATAACAAGATGTACTTGCATCTCTAAAGAGCTCAGTGGTGAGGTTTTTGTATTATCATATTAGCAGGAAAAGTCTTTCCGCTGGACTTAGCAGATATACATTAAAAAAAAAGGTGATTTCTCTTATTTCTTCCGTCTTCATAAGCCTATTTGCTAAGATCTAATGGCAGACCTTGTAACTCCTAGTTAGGCATTCAGAGCAGCAACATGACTATACGTTAAATATAATTTGTGAAATATATGCCATATTTGATAAAAAATGCATGTAGTCGGAATCATATGATGATTTAGTTTGCATAGATGTAAAGTCTGAATTTATTATACACAACCTATATTTGTAAAAGTAGACAGTCACCTGGTTTCTCTTCACTGGTTTAATCTGGCAGTCCCTCACTAGAGGCAACAGAATTTTTAAAAGCAACCAAGACGAACCAGACACCAAGGGGAAGGAGAAAAGAAGAACAGACAGTGTGCAGGAAAAGTGATTCACATGATTATTAATACAACTCCTTCAATCTTTTCTAAAATTACAATTTTAGGCAGACAGAGGTTGGAGAGGGTGGTCAGGCAAAACAGAACTGAGTTTGATGTCACTGATGCACCTGCAACAAGTTGATCTTCTGTAAACCAGAAGTTCTAAGAAGAAATCTACAAGATGCAGTTTACTTTTTTTAGGTAATGAAAAGACTTCTTGTAACAGAGATGTGAAGCACAAAGTAGTTACCATCTTGGAAAGGAGCTGAATGGACTTAGGAATTGTGCAGTGTCAGGGCCTGAAAATATGAGCCTTCAATGACTGATTGGAGAAACTTAAGCCAGTTTGGAGATGGACAGATGGATTTGTTATTAGTGACACGATGCCCACTTTAGTCAACAAATTTTCATGACAGGCATTCAGCTAGTGAGGTGGCATACACCTAAGCTCTGGAGATTCGTGTCTAACCAGCAAAGAGTAGAATAATCAGAAAACTGCAGAAATATACTGAAAGCAACAGCCACATTCAGAAAAAAAAAAATCACCTGTGTTCCACTGAGCCATCAGCGAGATGAAAGATCAGACAAGGTTAAGGCACAGCTGAAAACGGCCTCTTGCATTAACAGCAGACACAGAAGGCCAGGCCAGCATAGTTGTATTTATTCACTGCCATTTTCATCTACGACAGATTAATGCTTATTCCGCTTGGAACACAGTTCCTCAAACCAAGTCTTAACATTTCATCCAGGTGCTGAGACAGCGATGTGTAGACCATGCCAGTAAGCAGGGGGTTTTGTTCTGTTTCCCAAGTACTAACACAGAAATAGACTACAAGGTCCTGGTTTTCTACGTTAAAAGGGAAAAAAAAAGACTATTTTCAGTTTGTGATCTGCTTAGCTTAAAGCAAGCCATGAAGAAAGCAACCAATCAGAAGTGCCAGGTGGCATGCTGTGTTTTTCACTGCTAGGGCACTAGCCACATACAAGCTAGAAACAATCTGTATTTCATAAGGTACTGCTTGGGAACGACATCATTTTCTGAGCACTACTGAGAGTTCTGCTGATCCTCTGTAATTTCAGGCTGACGATGGCCTTCTCTATGTACCGTGGGTCAACATAACTCTCCAGTATGCACACGTTCATGCAGTGTTTCTTCTTAATAAGGAATATTTAATTTCAAGCCCCAGCTATCAGATACAGAAACTCAAAAAGAACCCCAACCCACATTTGGTTCCTGGATCTATGTGGATGCTTTTAACCCCACTCCACTCCTTGTTCCACTTCACTTCCCACCCCTCTCTACTCATGTCTAAACATAAAGATATTTACATGTCTGAAAGGAACTGGAAAGCATCTGTGATATTTCCCAGAGGATCTGATAGCTTTTCTCACACAAAACCATATTTCCACATCATTATGCCACAATAGCACTTCAATAAGGGCCACCTCAGGAATGGCCTGTGACACAGGTGCAATTATCAGATTCACCACTTTCACTACCTCACCTGAAAGAGGAATATTCGAACAGAAATATTTTAACAGAAATATTATTCAGTTAATATTGTCCTTCCCTTGAATCGGTTATGTCTGTAGTCATAGGATGGGTCATCAATAAGATGGTCTTTGGATAAATGTACTTTTACTCATTGTTCAAAGTCCCTAAAACTCATAGGACTTTGAAATCATATGGATTTCTGGTGTTCCTTGGCAGGCTCTAATCCACAAGTGCATGAGTGGCTTATTGTGATTCATATGCCACTTTCATTTTTGGCAGGTAATGCTAATGGTATTGGAGAATGATTATTTGAATGAGATCTGCACCCACTTCCCTCAAATCAGGTCTCTAAAAAAGCTCAGAGTGGAGCTGTCAGCCTAAATACATAAAAATATATGTGAACGCTTACTCTGCATAGGGTTTTGACTGTACAAGTCCAGCCATTAGCAACAAGCAGGATGAACAGGACTTTCTATAGTTCCTGCAGAAGGTTGGGCCAGCAAACATCTGGGGGTGGACATTGAGGAAGAGGAAACATCTACGTGTCAGTAATAGGAAAGTTATATTGTACACCTGCTTTTTTAGGCATGCCATCTGCGCTCAGTCATACCATAATACAGCTTTGATGACATGCCACAGCTAAAGGGCAGGCAATAAACTTCTTGCTTCATGAATGACACAACTTGGTAAAACTCACTGCTTAATGATATGAACCATAACTCTCAAACACAGTATATACGTTTGTCCCGCATGTTTTTCAGCGTTTAGACCCGTGCCAAGTATTTTGACACTAAAAGCACTGAGGGAGCATTGTGGTGAAAAGTGATGTACCCTCAGTAAGCAAAAGCACCTTATCTATACTAATGCCGGACTCCTCATTATGTATTGTTGGCCTGTAACTATACTGTAACATCTACTGCTTATTGTTTACAGTAACCTAATAACGAGCAATTCTGTTCCCATTACTGCTCACAGTCTCATATTAAATGTCCCTTGCTTCCAAAGCAAACTACCCTATGTAGTTGAAAGGTTTCACCACAATTGTTCAAGAGCCGGATAAATCTTATAAAATAGAATAGAAATAGAGAAGGAAATGTGAGCTAAAAAAAAAAGTGTGTGTATTTGGATTAATATACAAAATTGATGAAGAATTAAGGTTTATAGTACTTTTTTTTTTAAAAAAAAAAAGCAGCAGCATTTTCCACACTACACTTGAGGATCTTTAAGAGCGAGCTTGGTCTAAATTCAGTTCCAATCCTGCATCTACTCTTAAATCCATGTGTGGCCTCAGGCAAATGTGTTAATTTTCCTGTTTCAGTTTCCCTGCCTTTAAAGTGGGGATAACACGACTAACCCAAATAGCTTAGCTGCAATTTATAAGAATGAGTAACATCATTATTATTATTATTATTATTATTAGGACTTACTGACCAGCCAGTCAGAAGAGTGTGATACAAATAAAGGAGATGGGTCTTTGACAACAGCAGGATGCCGGTTAGTCAGTCAGTCGGAGCAGCTGTGATAGGAGGCAGCTCTAGGGAGCAGAGAGTTGGACTTGTAAAAGTGAGAGTACCCCCTTTGTACTGACTTTCTGCTTATTACCCTGAGGTACCTAAAGACCATAGAAAGCGAAGTCCTCTCTGAAAAATGAATTGGTCCAAAGCACTATGACAAGTCAGCTGCAGGCAAATAAATTTTTATCTGTGTAAGAGAGCTAGATGTTATTTTCTAGTGGAAATGTCAGAATTGATTAAAGACTTAGCATTTCTGTTTAAAATGAGAGAGTAGTAGATGATACATTTTAAAGGCAGGAAAAGTCAGAGGCCTGATAACACGGAGATAATGGGGTAAATTAATTTCTGGTGTTGCTGCAGTAATTTGGTCCTCAGCATATTGAGTCCCAATTTACACCACTGTACGTAGTATACATAGGAGTGCCTTTTAATAACTATGACAAAAATACTCTCCCCACTGGCAAGGTCAATATTATTCATTGTTACTTCTATTACTAACCTTTGGGCTTATGTATCCTCCGCGGATTAATGATTATTCAATAACTGTGCTACAAGGTTGCACTTTCTAATAGCAATTAATAGAAGGGTGTACCACTGGTTAACGTGGAAAGGCGTTGATGTATCAACTTCATGGTCTTGGTCTGGTTCCTGAGACGTTCAAAAGTGCTTACAGGAATTGTACCTGTCAATTCCCAGACCTCAAAGAGGCAATCTGCTTCCAAGTCAAAACAAACAAAAAAGGGAGATTGGGCTGACATCCAGGGTCCCCTCTCTTCTCAGTCTCCTAGGGAATAAGAAACAGCCTCAGCTTTCAGGGAAACCTGTGTTCGTTGCCAGGTTCACTCTCCAGGAACTCCACTTCCAAATCCTGCATCAGCGAAGATGGGAAAGGAGAGGTCTTAAAAACGAAAGAAGAGAGAACAAGTCCCTCCCCGAGGAGAAGTTACACGAATAAAGGCAATTCTCAAACAGCGTTACTGAGGAGCACATGGTGCCAGATGAAACACCAGGCGAGAGAACCGGGGGTGATGCGCGGAGGGACCGGGACCGGGACCCGGCCCCGACGGGGCTGCGGGGCTGCCAGGCAGCGGCCGGCGGGCAGCGACCCCCGGGGAATACCTGCCCTCAGCCCGGGCGTCCCCGTCCCGCGGAGGCCGCCAGCACGGCCACGGAGCTGCTGCCTCAGCTACCTTAAATCGCTGGTGGCCGTGGGGCGCTGCCTGCCCGAAAAGGGGCCGCCGGGGCGCAGGGAGTAGCGGCGGGGGGCGGGCGAGGGGCGCGGGGAGCAGGTGGGGAAATAAAGGAGCGAGGGAAGGATGGAGGGAAAGGGGGAAAGCGGGGAGGGCGCCGGCAGGCGCGGTGCCCGGGGAATGCAATGCGGGGGCGGAGGAGGCTTCTGGGCCCTCTCGCAGGGCCGGAGTGGTGGTGGTGAGGTGGGGGGGGCGCAGCAGGGATGGACACACAGCCAACCCCCCGGCACTTCCACCAAGTCAGCCCCAGCGCCACGCGGGGCCGGCAGCGGGCAGAGTGGAGGAGACGCCGGGTACAAACACAGACACATACACACACGCAGCCGCCGCGCTCCAGCCGCCGCTCGGTGCCCCCCCACCCCCGCAGCCCCCCACCGCCGTGCAGGCAGGAGACAGCAGGCGCGGAGCGGGCGGCGGCGCAGGGCGCAGTGCTCCCCCTCCACCCCGGCCGCAACCGGCCTCTGACCGCCGCGCTGCCCCGACGGCACCGCCACCCCCTCCCCGGGTGCAGCGCGCACCTCCCCGCCCGAAGGGGCCGTACGAGGCAGCGGGCGGGGGAGGAGGGGTGGGGGGGGGGGCGCGCAGTCACACACACACACACACACATACACACCAACAGACAGACAGACAGACAGAAGCAGGGCTGCCCCACGCCGGTACCTTGCTGCCCTGGTGTTTTCTGTCCGGGCTCCTCCTTGCTGAGGCAGCTCGGGAGCGGAGCCGAGCAGGCGTGTGCGTGTGTGTCTGTGTGTGCGTGTGTGTGCGCGCGTGCATGCGTGTGCGTGCGTGTGTGTGTGTGTGTGTGTGTGTGAGCGAGAGCGAGCGAGAGCGAGAGCGGCTCTCCCCCCTCCCCCTCCTCCTCCTCGCTCTCCTTCCTTTAAACGCCCACTCCTGATGGGTGAAAAGACAACTTGAACTTCAGTGCAATTAACTTCGCCGGCGCCTCGGAAGCCGGAGGTGTCGCCGGCCTCGCCCGCCGCGCTCCCATGAGTGAGTCGGTCCCGCTCCTTCGGCGTCGCTCCTAGGGGACGGGGGGTACAGGGCCGTGCCGGGGGCGCCCGCCGCGGTGATTTACCAAGGCCGGTAGTGCCGACCCGGGAGGGCGGGCTGGGAGAGACACGGGGCGGGCAGCGGGGTTGCGGGGGGGACTCCGCTTGGCGCTGCCGCTGCCGGAGCCTCCCGGCCGGCATGGGCGCACACCTGCCGCCGCGCCGCTGGCGGCCGACGGCCCCGCTCTGCTTCCCTGTCCGCCGCCGCCTCACCCGCCACCGACGCGGGGGGAGCGGGGCGGGGAAGGGGGGGTAGGGGGGGTGGCGGGGAGCGGAGGGGAAGAAAAGAAAAAAAAGAAGAAAAAAAAAAAAGACTTAAAAGTTTGGCAAACTTCTTCCCCGGCCCCGCGCGCCTCCCGGTAGCGGCGGGCGCTGGGCGACGGGGCGGCGGCACCCCCGACGGCGGGGGGAAGCGGCGGGTCAGAGCAGGCGTAGGGGGCGCGCGGGGGGGGCGTGTGTGTGTGGGATGCCGGTGGTCGTGGGGTGGCGCTTCCGCGGGGCGCGGGGGTTGCGCGGGCGGCGGAACGGCGGCGGCGAATCGTCCCGCCGGGGGCGCGCCCGTGGCGGTGGGTGGCACGTCCGTCCGCCCGCCCGTCCGTCCGTCCCCCCCCACCACCTCTCCCGGCGCTGCCGCTGTCACGGGAAGCAGCGCCAGGAACTCGCCTCTGTGCTCCAGGATTTTATTATTTCTGATTTTTTTTTCCGCTCCGTCTCCAAAACCCGTCACCCGAGGTTTTTTGCTCAGACCGCCGTCTTTTTGTCGCCGTCCCCGCTCGGTGCCCGGGGGAGCGCGCCGGAGAGGCACCTGCCCGGTCCGGAGTTTCCCTCTGCCGGTCTCCAGGCTTCTCTGACTGCGAGAGAAACTTCGCTAAAATGCAAGTTTGATGAAACACTTCGCACCGGCTCCTAAGCTGGGCTGAGTTTGAACTGGCGAAAGCTCTCCGCTGGTTCTAGTCAGTCCCAGCGAGCGCAGCGCTTCTCTGAAAATAATTCGCAAATTCAGAGGCAGAGGCTCCAAGGGCGGATGATCTGGTAGTGCCCTTTCATTCTGGTCCGTGCTACTTGGGTGGGAGTTAGCAGCAGTCCCTTATTTCTACCTTATATGATTATTTTTTTTGGTATGGTGCGTTCGTATATTTGTGTGCTGTAGTCTGCTGGCAAACATTAGCATTCAAGCTTACATTTTTGACAAATGTGCAGACAGGAATAGCATGAATAGGCATCTTAAATATTAACAACCTAAGCATCTGTTGTGAAACAAATTTAATATATTTACTCTGTTTTTCTCACATTGTTAGAAAAGGTTACAATAAGTGTAAAATTTCAGCTGTGCTTAGCACAAGGAATGCTTGGATATTTCACTATCTCTTCAAGCATTTAACACAATCACCAGATAGAAATGTGTCAAATCAGGCGCACTATTCAAAAACAACTCGAAACAGTAAGCGTAGAGTGTAAAGGCATGAATGTAGGATGCTCTCTGCAATTTGTATCTCCTAATCACTCAGCAGCACTATTTGTAGAATTTTAAGAGTGCTCTTTTCAGCCCTGTCTTCCTATATGCTCTTTAATACATTTATCCATACACTCATTTTCTAATTAATTTTCTATTTGAGATCATTACTGGTATTACCTTGCTTTTCAAGTCAAAGCAATGGTTTGCACAGAAATGTGTAATAACGTAGAGTAGGTAACAAAATGAGCAGGCTGAAAATGTAACGTGTTCACGTATAAGCTTGTGTCTAAACAGATAGCACACGCACATAATAAGGCAGTAGGAGAGAAATTAAAATCATGGGCTAGTATGCGATGTATGCCCACTCTTGAATACAAACAGCTAGTGGAAAAGAAACAACTGACTCCAAGGAATTCCTCCATCCCTGGAATTAAACTGTTCTGAGCAGAACAAGAGCACAGAAGAGTGAAGTCTCCAAAAAGACTGTGGAGTTATTTCAGGAATCAGTGCATTCCTTCCCTTTTTCCCACAAGTTCAAATATGTAATAAATAAGTCCTTTGTATGCAAAACAGTTTACTGGAACAAAAAAAAAAAACCATTTAAATGGAATGCTTTTTGTGAGTGCACTTTGAGAAACTGTCCGTTTCCTTTATATATTCTTTGTTCTTAATACTTTAAGTAGGAAAGTAACTCCCGCAGTTCCTCCTCTCCTGTTATGTTCGCGATGTGCGTGGATCCCAACCTGCTGCTGCACGCTCCCAGGAAAGCACTTGTACAGCAGACAGGGTCCATCTGTAACTCGCTAATGGGACAAGGAGCAGAGAGAGGGATCGGCCACCACAGCCCGAGCTTGTAGGAGAGCATGGCACCTTTTTGGTTTGCGGTGTAGGCCCAGCGGGTCAGCTGATGAGCACCTGCCCTCTCTTGCTGTGCTTCCCAAGGCAGGGCAGGCAGCGCCAACCCTGCCTGCAGCCCTGCCTGCAGCCCTGCCAGCATCCCACAGGCACCGCCACCTTCAGCCCTGCCAGGAACACGGGCACAAAAACCCCTTTAGACTGGGAAAGTCCTGAATAAGCACTCAGTCATCCTACGTTCCAGGTTTGGGGTAGAGAGGGGATTGAATGTGTGCAACTGCCATTTAGGAGACGATCTGCCGAAGTCTGGTGTTCTTGGAAAAAAAGAAGGAAAAAAGAAAAATAATCCCAAATCTTTTAACTGTATCAACCACTCATTTTTTTGGAAGTATTATCACCTTGTTATTGTCTCCTATTTTTCAATCTAAGCATCGTAGGATAAATCTGAAGTCCTTCTTAATGTTTCCAGCTGTATTTGAAAAAAAAAATCAAGGAGGTTATTTTATTTATAAAATAGCTTGCAATGTATATGTATAAAATAAATTAAAAGTAGATTTGTGAATTAAAACTGGAGGAAATAAGACTTCAGTCATATATCTAGGAACTACGCTATTTTAACATAGATACTACTGAAGCATTTTATTGCCTTCTTGTACATAACTGCCATTGCTCTCTCTAGATATATTTAATATATATCCAGTGAAGCCACAAACTTTCCTTCGACAACAGTTTAAACACATCTGGAACATTTTACTTTCTTATAATTTATGTTAATAGATGTAGAGTGTATATACAATCTTCTCAGAAATCATTGCTTTTTCCAAAGGGGATTTTTTTTACTTTCAGTCAGGGAATATATTTATAAGAACAAAAATAACTCAAAAATATAGGCAATTCTATATATCATTTTATTTTCTGATTATATAAAGCTTTCATTTAGAGCAATGGGATGATGAAATTACAGAGGGCTGATTGGCTTTTGTTTTTTCAAATGGTTCAAGTTGAGGGCTGCAGAAATGAATGTTTTTGGTAAAGTTCTTTTGAGTATGTAGTTATTTTTCATAGAATTCTGACAAATTAATTTAATAGAAAAGCCACAAGTCTCTTAGCACAGGGGGCTATATTTTCAGGTAAAATGGAAGTTCTGCTTTTGCCATTATAGGCATCAGGCTTCAGTAATCTGCTCCTCTTGTGGAATGAGCACTTTCTACTTAAAGCTATCATGCACCTACTGTTTATTTACGCTGCATTAAACTGACAGCGCGGCAATCAGAGGAAAAATATGACTTACTTTCCTGAAGTAAACACCAGTTTATAGGTTAGTGCATGTATTTATATTCCTGTCGCCACTAAATAATGGCTGTCTCCATTTTAATATCTACCTGTGGTGTTACCCAGGGCAGCTGGCTCTTCCTTGTTTAAAATGAGGAAAAAATGAAGGGGAGGAGGAGAAGGGGGGCGAGGAAGAAAAGAAAGTTTTGTTAGCATTCCACTCCAAGAGGAACGTAATAGAGAAGTGATTCGGTATTCCTTTCTGTGGCATGCAGAAGCCAGCTTTAAAGACATAGTATTCAGTTTTACTTGATGTATTTGAATTGCACCTCGAACAGGGAAAACAGAATTCCTTAACGGTATTTGTCTATCCAAGTCACTGAAATTGTATATTCAGGCAACGGCAGATTAAGGGCAGAAGCATTTTATTAATAACTGAAAGCACATATGTGTGTGTGATGAAAAATGTTCTGCAAATCTGTCACTATGCAATCAAGTGCATTTTTTTAAACTTTAGTTGTCACAAAGTTGCTACTGATTCTAAAAAAAAAAAAAAAAAAAAAGTAAACCAGTTTGATGGTTAAAGAGTAATTTACAGTTCTCATTGCTTGTTACACTGAGATTTTGCAACTTTATAAAGTCCATGTCAGAAAACCCTATTGATGTTACTTTTGATCTTGGAATAATGTGTCCAAGTAGCTGGCATTTGCACTGAAGATAACCACCGTATAACCCACTGTTTGCAGAAACCCTCCCTAAATTCTCCTTTGAAGGATTCCATTCATAACCTCCACCTAAGAGGTCCACAGGTTCTGAAATGATTACCTTTAACATTAAGTTAACTTGTATGTGAGTTCTCATGTGAGCAGCATGGTGAACTCTCAACAGCCCTGACCACAACTTGTAACTGTTACTTCAAAAAGGATGTGCCATAATGTTCCCTTCAAAATACAGCTGTTTTCGAACATGTGCCATCCTGAGGCATCTACCTTTGCCATGGTTGTCACCAGCACTTCATTACTTAATTGATATCCGTTTTGTTGCTTTGCAAATGCTGACTTTCTGACGGTTTCTGCACTGCATTGCTCTCAGTAGGTATAAATCTTGACAGAGATTAATTTTAAAGAGACTGGCCACTACTGATCTTGTTTGTGTGCTCTGATCTGGTCCTTGTGCCCTGTACCAGCTGTAATCTGCACTTAATCTGTGTAATCTGGTGCAGTGTAGTAGGAATGGCATAGTAATAGTAGAGTACAGTAGTAGAGCGTAGTAACATACCTCGGGCACCGTCTGAATTGTAAATATCTCCTTTTAAACTTGCTGAGCCTGACTTTCCTCCCGTGCACACTGGTGTATCACTGCAGAGGGTTTTTTCTAAAATCTTCTGGTTTTACACTTCTTGTAGGGGATCAGTGTTGGGCGTTCAGATGGGCTGAGGGTCACGCTGACACTTGGCATTTATGCCAAGGTCACTTTTCAGCTATTTACTCAGAATACTGATATGCAGCAGTCTCAGTTTTCCTGCGAGTCTGTGGGCATTTGTGTTTGTGGGCATCAGGCTAGGCTGTAAAACAGTATCTTTTTTGCTGGAGCGTAAGCCAGCCCCTCTCTCTGAGATGTTGTAAAGCATCCTTGGAAACACGTCTCCAGAGCTGTCGGTTCACAAGAAGTTAGCCCTGGACACCTTGTGCTTCGCTGTTGTGAACTTCAGGGTAGATAGGCAGAAGTGTCTGCTTGCCTGCAGGTGGACCTCAGTCACCCCAGCTGCACCTGGGTGCAGAACATCAGGATGGGCCACGTCTATCAGCCATGTTGGCCTTGCATAACTCCCAGGGACTATCTGCTCTATCTCTTTCCCTTGGCACATTATGACATGATATGACCCGAGGAGATGAGGGAGGTGCTTTAAACCTCGAATGCATCTCATCTTCCCAGGATCCTGCTCTGACAGGATTTATTTGGCCAGCAGCAATCATTTGTGTGTCATTCCACTTGCTGCTCACTAGAAGCGGTGATGCACTCAGATCATATGTGCCTGAAAGACTGTCTCATAATCATTTCTGGTGTCTGGAGTCCCAGTTCTGGTTTCAGCCCTGACAAAAATGTATTATCTTGGGTGCATAACTGGCCATGCGTTGTTTGCAATCCCTGATGCCCCAAGCCTGATTCTGAAAATGCTCAGCACTTGCAACTTCATATGAAAGAGGAGGAAGCTGCACCACACAGTCTCTTTCTAAATGCAACTTTAATATGCCCCTGGTTTATGTACCCAGCTATAAAATTAGTAATATATATGTTGCATAGAATACTGAAGGATTAATGAATTCCTTATATTTGTAAATCAGTCCTAGAGTGGAAAGCATAGTACAGCACAAGTGCAAAGAATTGCTGCTCTGAACTCAAACCCACAAACAAGGTACAACAAAAGTATTTCCTTTCCGGTAACTGCACTTAGAACATACGTTTGTTTGTAACAGCCAGGTAATTAAAAACATTTGCAATGTTTTTTGCAGGGCAAAAATTCTAATTCTCCTGCGCTCCCTGTATTCCTGATTCTAATACACATCAAATAGAAGACAGAAAGAGAGGGGAGAGAGCAAGCAAGAGAGTGTGCGTGTATGCAGACTCACACAAGGACCAAAGGCAAAAAATGAAGTGGAGAGAAATTGCAGAGCGAGTTTTAAAATGTTTATAATCAAAGATTAAATTATTATTTTTTTTTGTAGAGAGCCATATTAGAAAGATTTTAAATCATTAACGCTTTTCATCATAGGTGGGCTTCCTTGATAAATGTAAGAAGTTGCAAGAGTAATTAAAGGCATCTTAAAACTTAAAAAATGACAGTTTTAGCTTCTAAGGATTCATTGTAATATAATAATACTGTATGCTTTTTAGTGTTACTTCTGCACTAGACATTTAATTACAGTCTTTGTGAGACATATTATCTGTATAGTAACCAGTGCATAAAAAGAATGATATATACTTTTACGTACAAGCTCTTGCTTGCCAGCTTTCTTTTTAAGATTATAGATTAAGATCTCCAATCCAGAATGTTCATGTCTTCAATGAAAACAACTTAATTTTACACAGTTTTCATGAGGAACGGGGCATTTATTGAAATAGTATTTCTTCTGTAGTTACACTTCTTTTTTGCAATAAAACTGTTGTATAGCAGGGTTGGGCTTTTTGGTTTGGGGTTTTTTTTTTTGGTGCAGGGGCCCAAACACAACATCTCTCTGCTCGTTTGAAGGATAGATTTTAGAATACCAAATGAAGAAGCATGTTTAAGTTGCATATTGAGAAGTAAGATTAAAAAAAAATTACCTATAAAGGAATAGGTTGGTAGGTTTTTCACATGCACAGCTTACTGTTAGGAAGAAATTTGGAGCTTGCCTTTCCCAGGTCAGATATTGAATACTGTCTAAAATATACTATGGGTAACGTAAATTTATGGGATTCACAACTTGGTCGGCACTTTGCTGTGGAAAAGTGAGTACGTTTGCAAGGAAGATCAGGTGCATAATATGAGAGTTGTTTTTCTTTTGATACGCTTGCAGATTCCCCTAACTGCAGCTTGTGAAAGGTGCTCTTCCACATAGTGAGCTTCCCACAGTTCCCCATGGTTTGCACCACAGTCATTGCAGGATGAGGCACGATGGGAACCGCATCCAACCATTTTAGAGCAGAGCTTTTCCAGTAGTCATATGTATATGTCCTCTTTCGGGTTTTGTTTTTCGCTTCTTAGCAGTACTGTGCAGGAACAGTACAGTGTTGGTGTTAAGCCCTTACTTTCGGTATGCTTTGTAAGAAAATCTCACAGTAAAATCAATCAATCACAATCAGTCTCTGTCCCATTGACTGTATTTTATCGACTTTCTTTTTTCTTTCTTTTTTTTCTTCACTTGACTCGCTGAATACCGCAATCCTTTTGGCCTGAAGAATTTTGTCATCTTCTTTTTAATATAAAGGAGGCAATAATTTTGTAATAACTTTTTAATATTTGAGACTTGGGATTCCACTACTTTCTTTATTTGGACTGTAAGTCCTATGAGAAGCTGACTTCTGCATTGCCACTTAAAATAAGAGTTTGGATACTCACAGGTGTAGCTATTATTTTCTAAACATTCCAGAAGAATTTTATAGATACCATGCAAGCAAACCGAACCAGTAGATTTTTTTATATGAGTGGCAGGATGACAGATCTGCCTTGAGAAGCGTTCCACTGTCTGATGAACTGTATTTTCAAGCACTGTTTCGTATAGGTTCTGTCTCTTTAAAAATGCAGTCTCCTCTATTTGCCCTATTAATTGTTGATATGTTGCCATCCACGAGACAAAAATTAGAGCTGTAATTAAATAATCATGTGATGCTCCTTAGTGCCAGTGAGAGCAAACTCATTTTTCCAGGCCCTGATGGTCACTGATTATTGTATTACTACTGGCTTGCTTTATTTTTTTTTAATGGCTCTATATTGCTGGGTTACCTAACCACTGCCCTTCTTTTCAAAATTAAAGGAATTGAAGAACATTAAGTCACTTAATTGGCCAGTGGTCTACAGGGACACGAAGTAGTCATACCTTCTCTGCTTTTTGGTCACTCAATTGGTTCTACTGGGAGAACTACATCAGTGGTGTGGTTGCGTGCCATTTAATTTACACTGGTGTTTTGGCTGGGATGGATGCATATAGGGAATGCCAGGAGAATTACAAAAGGAGCAGGGTATTAAAATTCAGAAATGATTAAAATTGAAATAAAAGGATGCTGCTTCTTTGCCAGTACTCTGGCAGTCATAATGACACATAGAGATTAGTTTCCACCTTCATCTTTTCCTTCTTTCTCATTTCCTCTTGTTTATTGTTGACACATTTTCCTTATGTCTCTGCTTCTCAGCGCTTTTTTTCACTATTACATATTCCTACTTTTTCTCTTTCCTTAAGCATGGAGAAGCTTACTTAACCTTATTATAACAATAACAGAATAGGTTATTAATATTTAATATGCACATGATTAAAATTTCTCTCTTAAACATAGGTCAGCTCTATTATTAACTGACATGTTATTTTTCATTAAAAAATTTTTATTCTGCCCTTACGGTTTCTCAAACACCCTTTACTTTGGTGGTGATTTAACACATAATGTTTAGAAAACTGTGTTAGGCTAGTGAAAAAAAAGAACTTACCAGTCATGGATAATCAATTATGCATGAATTCAGATATAACAGATGGAAACTGGTGAGTTAAAGTTTCTCTTTAGCTTCGTGATTTTTTTGTTTTGTTTTTGTGACACCTGTCTCTTATGTATAGATAAACATCTAACATAGCATACTGCTTTTCATGCATCTTTGTGTTTTTTGCTTTTTGGGTTCGGGCTTTTTTTTTGGTTTGTTTCTTTTTGGTTTTGTTGGTGTGGCATAAACTCATTTGCCCCCATTTCTAACTTAGTATTTTTAATGTGTTTGTCTGTTAGCATTTCTATACTGCCTGCCTTTTTTTTTTTTTTCTAGGGCTAAATTGTCCTGTGCTGAAGCCAGCACTTAATCTTCTGACAAATTACACAATGTCATTTAACCTTAAAATTGTGTCAGCACGATATTTTAAATTGTATGAGTTCACTTTTGCCTTCAGCTGCCCGTGGCCTGTAGCGTTATGACATTAAAGCAACAGGGTGGACTGTGGCTGTGCATATGTATTCATATATGCATATACGCACATTCTTGTGATTGTGATACTTATATAGGCGTTCCCTCCAGAGGCATTAATTAAATTTCTTTCAATCATTGGACAATGAAGCAGATTGCTTTCCTGCTTTTTTATTAAAAAGTTCAGTATGGACTGAGCATAATGTTTCTTTTGGTTATGGAAAGATTTTCGCTGACCTAAATCAAGTGAAAAAGACAATAATCCTTTGCCATATGCCCGCAGCAACAACCAATTGGTATTGAGTAAAAGAAGAGCTGAAGATGTTTTCCTTCCCTTTACAAAAAATAAAATTAAAAAAATAAAATAAGATATATATATATCCATAAAGAGAGCTTTAAGCATGGGCTTGGATGTGAGATCATGAGGGGTTGTGTAGGTCATTCATGGCAGTGTATTGAGGGATTCTTGCATTTCAAGGTGTCCTGTGTTTCAGAAACATGGGGGTAAATTGATTTGGACATTATTTGTCCAAAAATTACTGTGGTAATTTGGAGCGTTTCTTCACCTAGCTCCACCCACCTTTGAAGCAGCACATTTGCAGATGTGGCTCAGAGAGGTTTTTCCATCTGTACACCTGTAAAAGAAAAATGAGTTGAGAGAACACATCACGTCTTTGTCATGAGCAGAATATTGCAAAATTCCTCACGAACATCTTACCATCATTTCTGAAGAAAATATGACTGTACAGGAAAGGGTTTGGAGTATAACCTGCCAGAAACAAGTTATATAGAAAAGAGATCCTAAGGAAATGAACATGGGCACCGTGAAAATCATTATTACAAATGTTATTTCTTCTATCACAGCTGAAGCTCTGCTAGGAAACTTCATGTGTATGCCTCAGTTTCTTCTTACTCAGCTATTCTTATGTTCACACAAAGTATATCCTTTTCCCCCAAATTTTTTGCAATAATGCAGGAACTAATTTTTACACACTTATTCGGGCATTTCCTTCTAATGCTTACATGAGTATAAATGAACTATCATAATTATTAACCTAATTTTGCCCTAAAATTATTGAATTCTAGAGGGTTCCTAACTGCTTCTTGCCATCTCAGCAGGTTTTCATTGTAGCCGCTTAGCAGGAAATCTAGAAATGTAGCAGTTCAAGCAAATAAATACATTAAACATTTAACACATCTTTGTTATTTTTTCCCTGTTTTGCTGTTCTTCTAAATCAGGACAAGTATTTTGAACATTTACGGGGTATTTGGAGTAATGTTTGGAAGGGACTTGTTTTTGCCTTATGTTGTTTCTATTTAAACTAAGCATACCCTGACTTGTGTATAAATGACCTTTATCTCAGTGACACTGCATATACTAAACCTTTTTTGTGTTAGGCCTGAATATTAACGGGTACCTTGTTCCTTAAAAGAACTGTGAATATTAACAGCTAATTGTTCCTGGAAAGAACTGTGAAAAGCTCTTTATTTTTGTCTTTTTTACTGTGGAATCATCTGAGTTTGAGATTGGAAGGAGCCTTAGAAGAAAAAGCGAATTCGGCCAAAACCACCGACTTTCAATTTGTTTTACACCAAAACCACACATTTTGCATGCATTTTATGTACAATGAATATTGACTCCTGTCAAGTTTGGCCGTAATTAGAAGCACAGTTTTACTTGAAAGGTTTTGAACCTTAGAAAAAGTGTAGCAGAACCTGGGCAGAGTTCTGAGTTAACAATGAAACTGGAAACAGGACATTTCATGTGGTTTTGGGTTTCATAATGAAAGTTTGACATAGTTCAAGTCATCAATCAGTTCTAACCATTTCCTTAGACTTAAACTCTTCCATGTTTTGAATTTTTATCAGTAGATTTTATTCATGCTATCAGGTCAAAGAAAAAGATGATTGCTTGTCCTGTCAATGAAGTATCCTATACAGCAAGTCACAGTGGTCTGAGATCGACAGCGCGAGCATCTAAGCTCTAGTTAATAATGCTCGAATAATCCTTCTGTAGCGCTAACCACAATGGTTCAGACTGTTTTCTACCATAATGTGCAGCTTTTCTTGGGCTGCATGAAATTCATCCTCACCCAGAATTGCTGGATTCAACTTCTGTATTTCTAAAAGCTTTGGGGGTTTTTTCGGACTGGGGAAGAAATGCTTTGGTTGGAAGGAGTCAGCACAGAGAAGAGAAGCAGAATCAAAGTTGCAAAGCATGTTGGAGATAACTTGTTAAAACGATAACAAGTAAAAATAACTGAAAGACTAATGATTTTTATATTTGTGGATCATGGTTTACATGCTGCTAAATTAATAGAGCTTCTCTATTCAGACACATTCCTAAAATAACCACTTACCAACCAACTCTTCTCTCAGGTAACAATTACATGCCAGTCTCATGCCTAGGAGTTATCTCATGTTGTCATGATCAGGGTTTTAACAAGAGCTACCCTTTTGTCATCTCCCCACATCCCACATTAAACATCTTCACATCTTAGGTCTAAAAATTATACCTCTGGGGAGAAAGCTGTGACTTTAGTGACCCGCTGAACATACATTTACAACATAGGTAACTTGGCTGGTCCTAAGATGCAGCTTTCCTCCTTTCTTCCAGCTGCCTTATTGCATTAAATATTATTACTTAAGGTTCTATTGCATTTTTTGTTTGTCCTTTTTTTTTTTTTTGGTGGAAGTAGTTGGCTGTAGCTGCCACATGGAAATTACGAGGATGACTCATCAAGGATCTAGCCTACTGTTACGGATGGAAGAGGATATAGTCCACAAAATGCCTTTCTTTTTAAAGCTGAATCTTTTTATTTGAAGTAGTCCTGAAACCCGTAAGTTACAAAAATATTGGCTTGCATTAAATAACAATGAGGTTTGTGGAAGTTGCAATCCTGATATGCTTAGAAGTGAACTCAGCTTACCTACATAGCATGTAGAGACTGTGCAACTGCAGAGTAAGATTTGTGTGATGAAGCCATTAATATTCACTGCTGTGGTCTTTTCTGGCGAAGTGGACACCTGTCTATTACAATTCCAACTAACCAGGATTTCTCATGACAACCAGAGGTGAAAGACTCTCGGTTCTCATGAGCGGTCACGTTCACCCTTCACTGCATCATGCCAAAATGGTTTTGTTGGGTTTTTTACTCTGCAATTTTCTGCCAGTGCTTTGCCTCTCTCTGACTCATTCGGCACAAAGGGGTGAACTGAAACAACTGTCAGGGACACATCAGCATGTGTGTGCTTCTTCTTCAATTGTACAAGCATCTTGGTCAAAACAGACGTACAGCTACGAAAGGGACTTACGCAAAATGGTGCGGTAGTTTGGCTAAAAGTAACTTGTTTTATCCAAAACCACACTTTGCATATTCTTATTCAGCTCTATTTTTAAAAGAAGATTCCGTGATTGAAATACACTGCAGAAATGTTTGCAGGAGTAAACGAGCCTCGTCACAGAGGCAATCAATAGGGAGATGTCTGTTTGTATATGATTTTACATATCTGGAAGCTAGCTGAGACATCCAGCTACAAAATGCTGCACCATGGGACACTGTGTAGGTATCTGATACTTTCCAAGGGATTTGGGGTCTGTAAACTAATGAATGCATTACATGTAGCCATATATGTAGGTTTTTCACCTCTGACGAATATGGTAAGGATAATTTACTTCACTTAATAAGCAATTAAGTGCAGTTCAATACAGCTGACTATTGTAAGTTAAATATTCATTTTACGTAACTGTTTCAGGACATCGTGTGTGAGAGAACACAAACGAGCAGAAATTGCTCATGCAAAATGTGAGAGGGGACGACAGCTTGTGTGCGATGCCTTTCAGTGCTATGAATTTCATTTCATAGCACTTTTGCTTTTTGACAGGCATCCTATCCAGGCTGGGGCAGGTTGCAGTCAAAAAAAAAAAAAAAATCTAGGTTGGTATGTAACTTTTGAGTTCAGCGTGGGGGATGTCACAGAATGCTGTGATTCACATCGGTGCGCATCGGATTCTTGGGTCTTATGTAAATTGAGATTGCCACAGTCAGGTTGGTTAAAGTGTTTGAGTGGTGTCAGGCAAGTATTGTTGTTCGGGGCAAAACGGAGGGGAAGTCTTTCTGAGGAGACTGAAAAACAGCTTAAATCAGAGGTGCAAAAGTTGTAGGGCCGCAGGACTGCACCCGCACTGCAGCGGTGACGGTGCCGAGGTTTGCACATCGATGTGGGTAAGGACAGTAGGGCACATCCTTCTCCTTAAGCCACGCTTCTGTCTAACCCATGCGGCAATTATGCACAACTCCACTGGGGAGCCATCCACCCTTTGGCCATAGATGTTTACCCTCAGAAAGCTGGGGATCAGTATTTTCATTGCCTCACTGTCCAACAGTGGCTGTTACCCATAGATGTGTGTGCATCACCCACTGTAGCAGGGGAAAACGCACTCGGTTCCCCACCAAAGTGAGTTTCCTGGCAGTCCGGCTGCCTCTGCACAGCTCAGCATCACCTCCAGCACGGGCTGGTGATTACGAGTTACGCGAATGGCCGCAGAGTTGTCAGAAGTACGTTACGTACAAAACCCAATCAGCCTCATCTCCCCAAAGAAATCTGATAAAAGAGAATACACAGCCATGCTGGTTTTGCTCTGTTGCCAGGTCATTTCTGTTTGCTTTGCACAAAAGCCAAACCTCAAGATTTGGGCCCGTATTTCCTAATTTATTTTGAACAAGAAAAGATTGGAATGGAGACCTTAGGAGGCACCGAGGCAGCAAGCCACACTGGAGACTATGTTTTGATTCAGAGCTACTGGGGCTGCTGCAAACCCAGAGTTAATTCACCATGGGGTTGAAAAAACATGGTCCAACTTTTTAAGTATTCGTCTTATTTCAACACAACCCAGTGCAAAATGCACTTATATATCATAAACATGGTGCAACAACTTTATTAAGGATTAATAAGCTTTATTAAGCCTATATTTGTCTGCTGTATGTTGACTAGAAGCTATGAAAAATGTGATGGTACTATTGCCGCATGTTTAAATGATTGCCTGCGTATGTATCCATGACAATATCTATTCATCTTCTGTTCTTTATATGTTTTTATTATAAATATCTTTATTCTAGAGGAGTGTTTTAATATCAAAGTTGACACAGTGAAGTGCAAATTGGTATAGGTCAAATGAACATCAGATATCTGTATCTTGAATTTATTCCAAGTAGTTTGGTATTGATAAGAGAAATCTGATTGTTGTCTATATGTGAAGACGTAGCAGCCTTCAGTAATTCCTGCTATCTAGTCAAAGCAAGGGTTCCATGCTCAGCCTTCCAAGTCTGTAGTAAATACTTGTACCAGGCGTAAGTGATGTACGGGAATTAGATTAATCCACGTCCTAGGGAGTTTATAAGGTTTAGTACATATATGCAGTTTCAAGAAGAGAGTTATTTTCCATAATCATTTATCTCAAGCATAGGAAACATATGCATGATTATATAATTAACAGAATATTTGTTTGTCAGTGTTTGGTTAGTGTGCATAATAATATCATTATTAGGCCTTCTGTGCTCCTGTATTATCAGATTGTTATCTCCCTGCTCCTTTAATTCACTGTCTCTGCTTTTTAGATTAATCACTTTGTTTTAATCTGAACATTTTAAGGGTTAGTTGGGTTTTGGGGTTGGTTTTAATTTTTTTTTTTTTGACCAGGAAGGGAATGGTTTGTGAACACCAAAGCAAAAGTTATTTTAGAACAGATTTTAATCTTTTTGTTGTTGTTGTTGTCGTTGTTGCTGTTGTTATTGTCACATCTGGTAATCATTTTATAAGGTGGTGGTTTAGTCCCAAATCTTGTTCCAAATCATATTTTTAAATATCTGCTCTATTCTAATCAGCTCTGCATCTCTCAAATTACCTTCAGTGTCCTTTTCCTCCCATCATACTGCAGGCAAGGCAGCACACTGCCAGCTGAAACTCCCTCATCCTTCACGATTTTCTTCTTGAGCCGTCAGTCTTGCTCAGTACTAAAGTTTATTGTATCAGGCTTCCTGAAAAGGATGAGAAAGGATACAATGTTGCCATTTTCCATTGAGCTTGCAAAGTTTGAACTCAACTACTTTGCACCGCTTTTCCTCCAAGTATTATCGGGAAATGATAATTCTTTTTGTCTTTTTTTTTTTTATCTTTTTTTTTTTCTTGTAAGAGGCACTGAATAACACTCATTCTGTTTGGTTGGAAAAAGATTAGTTTCTAAGTAAACAACCCGCTAGACAGTTATCCCTTGATCGTATGTTATGGAAGATGTCATCTACATTTTCCCTTGTTTTTCTTTGCGAAGCGTGTTCCTTGGTTTGGTTTGGTTTTGTTTGTTTTTTCCTTTTCAGCACTCTCGGTAGCAATCTTAGTAACCTTTTTCAGGACATGCAACATAGGTACAACTTTCCACGTTTTCTATGCGTGCCACCTCCACTGGCTTCGCTTTGAATAACGGCATTACGTTACGTAACCGCGCGCTCATTTTCGAGCACTGCATTTCTTTGCTTCCTAGATTATCATTTATTTTGTGCATTGCAGAATACGATAAATATTTCATGTATTTCACCCCATTACCATTTGCTTTTTCCTGCGTGCCCCGTATGCTGCTTGCTCCTATTTCAGCAAACATCAGCCTGTTCCTCTCCCTAGTCTCGATGCATTCCTCTTCTTCCCTAATACGTAATAGACGTGCAGTGATAATTTTGCTTTTCATGGATTCATCGATTCTCTCTTCCTTTGTTCAGAGGCCATGCGATTTCATTTATCACAGAACCGGTACCAGCCTCCCCAATTGCCTACTTTTGCTGCTGTTTAAAGTTTGCATGTGCGGTTCAGTATGGGTTGGTTTTTTGGGTGGGTTTTTTAATTTTATTCAAAGTTACTACCTTACACATTCCGGCTGTACAGCAGCCTGTGCAGTAATTGATGTTTTCTTTGGTTGATGATGCAGCTTTCCCTCTTAGACACAGTACAATTCAAACACTACGCGTTTTATCAATAAAGAAGTTTAATTTTTCCCTTATCTTGTGGCTTGTACAAACTTGTTGCTTTCAAGTTTGTCTAGTTGGGTTACTTTTCCCCCCCCAAGTGCATGATGGGAAAAAGTTATGTCCGTCTTGCTGTTATTTATTTTGTCAATACTTTACCGCCGCTTTCACCTTCTACGAGGCGGCTTTGGGCCCCAGTCTCCAGGCAGGATAAGGGGACAGTTCTGTAACGTCCCGCATCGTGGCGGGGCTGTAGTTTTTCACCGTGGCGAGCCCAGAGCCATGTACTAGGTACCCGGGGGTATGCTGTCGGACCACCGCCTCTCCCGTGCGGCGTGGATGATGCCCTCCACTGAACAGGGCCTGCGTCACACCACCTCTGCTGCGGTGTAAAAACGCGCCTGGTCCTTTCCTCTCACCTCTGTTGATATCAAGCGGGATAACAAGGAGGAAAAAAAAAACCCCAACAAACCCAACCAAACAACTTCTTTCCCCCCACGCGGCCTGCTGGCTCCCCGGGGGCTGCCCCCGCGGCGCGCCCCCACCTGCCGCTGCCCCCTCTCCCCTCCCCTCGCTCCCCGGCGCGGACACCCCGTTCCGCTGCCGCCGCTGTGCACCTGCCCGCCGCGGCCCGGCCCGCGCAACCTCGCGCCGAGGGGCGGGAGCTACGCTGGCGCGGCGCACTCGGCAGCGCCGGCATGATATTGTTCAGCCTTCACCCTCGCCCCTCCTCCTCCTCCTCCTCCTCTTCCTCTTCTCCTCCTTCCCACACCCCCCTCCCGCCCCGTTCTTCCCAACCCCCCCCCTCCAGCTCCCGCCGGCTCCCCCCCTCCGCCGCAGGCCCCCATCTGCCATGTGCGTGCGTGCGCGCAGGGGGCGCGCGGCCGGCGCTGGCTGCGCGGGGCGGCGCGGCGCGGCGGGCATTGTGCGCGGCGCAGGCAGGGCCGCCTCACCCGCACCCAGCTGGCTGCAAATTCGTGCGCGCCCGGAAGCCGCACGCCCTCTTCCCCCGGCTGCCACCCCCCCCCCCCCTCCCCGGCTCCCCCCTCGCTCACCTACCGCCGGCGGCCGCCCCCTCCCCGGCCAAGCGCCCCCTCCCCGCTCCTCACTGCGGTCCCCCTTTGCCACCTCTCTTCACCGCTCCCCCCAACCACCCCCCCCCCCCCCTCGCCGGCCTCGCCTCCCATCCCCCACGCCTCTCTCCTTCACCACCACCACCTCCTCCTCCTCCTCCTCATCCTCCTCCTCCTCTGCCACTTTCTCTCTCTCTCCCAGGACGCGTCGGATGATCCGGGGCCGCCGGGGAAGGGCTCCGGGCAGCAGTAGGGAGGCTGCGTCCTCCTCCCGTTTCGGGCTGTAAAAAAAAAAAAAAAAAAAAAAGCAGCCGGTGGCCTCGGTGTTATTTTGTATTAAAATGAGGAGGAGGAAGAAGAAGCAGCGGCAGCGACGGCAGCGGCAGCGAGCGGTAGCGGAGAGGAGGCTCTGAGCAGGGGACGGCGGCGGCAGCAGCAGCAGGAGGAGGAGTAGTGATGAGTCAACTAATAATTTAATGGGGACAGAAACAGAGAGAGAGGGAGAGAGAGAAGGGGGGGGGTGGGGGGGGGGAGAGAGAAGAGAGAGCAGAGCAAGGCAGCTCCGTCCGGGGACACATACACACACACACAGACATATATCCATGTAACATCCAGCAACAACCACCAAACCGGCCTAAATAACAACCATACTCGGCCAGCCAGGGGAAACGAGAATTAAAAAAAAAAAGAAAAAAGCAAATAAAAAAAAAAAACCCCAACCAAAACAAAAAACCCCAAAGCCTATCGTTATTATTATTATTATCCTTTTTCAATTATTATTGGAGGGGTTTTTTTGCTGGCTTGGTTTTTGTTGTTGTTGGCTTTTTTGCTACCTTTCTATTTTGCTTTTTTTTTTTTACCCCTTCTTGCGAGTAACTCTTCTCGGAGTTCACAGATTTTCTTTTTTTTTTTTCTTTGCAGAAGCAGAACCAGTTTTTTTTTTTTTTTACTGGGCTGTTTTTTTTCTCTCTCTCGCTTTCCTTTTTTTTTTTAATAGAGAGGGTTGGGGATTTTTTTTAAATTATAATTTCACTTGGAGGGAGTGAAACCTCGTCACTTTTTGTAGTGGTGGTGGTGTGCCTTGTTGTGTGTGTTTCCTTCCTCCTCTGTTCTTTTTCTCTCTCCCCTCCTCTCGCTCCCTCTCCCCCCTCACTGGCACAACAGCCCCCGGTAAATGAGAGGAGACAGGTCCTCTCTACGATTTTATTTTTTTTTCTTTTTCTTTCCCTCCCCGGACCGCAAAGGCAAGATTAAAAGTGGCATTTTAGTGCCTTTTCCTGCAATTTTCTCTACACTTTTTTTTTTTTCCCCTCTCTTCTTCTTCTTTTTTATCTCCAGTAGCGATCTCTGGGGCTGAGGTTTCCGCAGAAAGTTTGGGGGCTGTTACGGTGTGTATTTTTGCGGAGGGGGAGGGGAGCGGGCTCCTTCTGTGTGTGCTGCTCCTCTGGGTGCCTATTGGAGAATAATAGTGTAAGTGACAACCTAGAAGTAGACTTTCTGCTCTTCACACTGGATAGAAAAGCTGCTTGCTTTTTTTTTTCCCCCTTTGCTTTTTTTTTTTTTTAATAACCCCCTTTCTCACTTGCTGGTCTCCGCACCGGTTTTATTTTTGAAAGGGTAGCTCGACTTAAGTCACCCACCACCTCAATTTAACCCTGCTACTTTATTTTTTTCCCTAATAATTAATATATTATTATTAATTCCTCCTTTTGAGCGTTGCACTTGTCTGATCAGTTTGATCTTCAGCTCGTTCATTTGCTAAACCTCGAAATCCGGCTCTCTCAAAAGATATTTAATCTCTTTTTTTTATTTTTTTATTTTTTTTTTTGTCTATTGCCGGTTTTGCTCATGGCTACTCTGTTTCTCGCTATCTATTTTTGCCCCTCCCCGCCTAGGGGAAAATAGCAACAAGGAGAGAGAGGAAAAAAAAAAAGGACAAAATAAGAGAATATTAGGGGAAGTAGTCCTCAGGTCTGCTCTCCCCCCCCCCCCTTCCCTCACTCCCCCCTCCAAAAAAGGGGGGACCTAGAAAACATCAGTCTTGAACTTCTTCCTCTTCAAGAGCTCGGGCTGCAAAGGAAACCTCCTTTGTTTTTGTTATTTATATGCTGTCAAGTTTTGAAGTGGTGAGTTTCGGGTCGGTTTTGCTAATTTCACTCAGAAAACTGCAGTGTTTCTGTTTCTAGATAAGTACTTTGCTTCTTTGTCTCTTTAAAAGGTCACAGGGAAAGCTTGGCCTGGATTGTGAGAGCCATATGGAACGGATAAGTGCGGAGCCTCTCTCAAATGTGATTATGGGTTTTTATGGGGGAGGGAGGGAAGAGGAGGGGAAAAGGCATGGGGAGGGGGCTGATTCAGGAGGAGAGAAAGAAATAATATAATACCGGCGGCGTTACATCGCGACAAAAGGAGATACCGCACCGACTCTCATTCAGAAATTGCGCGGTGTGCCCGTACGTGTACGCTGTCTCTGGGAAACTGTGCCTTGAAATTGTGCTCGTCTCTCAGTGCCTGTGATGAAAACTTGTAGTTGTGAAAGATGCCTAAATGCGAAACCCGGGGAAACTCTTGGCCTGGAACCGGCGGAGATGATAGTTCTTCCCTGCAACCCTCTCCCTGGGCAGGCCACGCTGGTTGTTGCTCATCACTATTCCAAACTGAGGTTTCAGTGAACTTTAGCCTTGGGCATGGAGTTTAAATGAGTAAATTAGGTGTTTTATGTGCATGTAATTTTGCTTTGTAACATAAAGCTTTTTACAAGATGACTAAGCGGTGAAAGGATGCCGATGGGTGGGTATTCTCAGGCCAAGCGAAAATGACCCATTTGGTGTTTTGGTTGTAGTCAGTGTATTAACTAAGCTGCGATCTATCACTTTTATTCACTGTACATGATGTAGTGGGATTCTGACTCATGATGACTAGATACTTTTTGTAGCGAGGAACCTCGGTGCCTTAGAGTACTTCTGAAGTTGCCAAAAGTGACAAGGATTTTCTTGTTTGAGGCTTTTTGTTTGCTTTGCTCCCCCTCACCTCTCCCCCCCCTTTTTTTTTTCTTTCTTGTTGGGTTTTTTTTTTTCCCTTTCTTTTTTGTTAATCTCCTTATTCTTGAGAGGTACCACTCTCGGAAAAGCAGCCCTATAGCATGTTAGCATCGGAAGATGCTCTTACCGTTTGAGTCCGTAGTTCTTTCCTGAGGCTGCAGTTAACGCAGTGTAAAAAGAGAAAAACAAAATGTTTTCGAAAAGTGGCTAAAATAGGCACTTTACTGGTAATGAGACACACGACCTAAAACAGATGGGATCAAGATGAATGGTGAACCTTAGCTTGTCACCTTACAGCATAAGGAAAAATAACGATTTTCTGAACTTCAGCTATTCAGTGGCATTCTTGAGATTGTTTGTAAATGTTCAGATTAAATATATTTACCTCTTTCTTAACCGTATCAGGAATAGCAGCATGGTGTTCAAACAAGAAAAAATTAGTTTGCAGAATTGTCATTGGCATATGTACCAACGACGTAGAAGTGTATTAAAAAAAGAAACCCCAAAACCCAAGATGTTTAGGCTTTAATAGCTTTGCTATGAAATGTGCAGAAAAATGTATTGAATTACTAGGCAACTGAAAGAAAGTAGCAATTATCAGATTCGCACCAGTCTTTCTAAATATGACTTCCCCAGTATTAGTATTTGTACTTGCTAATGTAAATGCTAGTTCATAAATTAATGTCTAGTCACCTGTCCTTAGTGATTATATTATATACATAACATAATTGTCAGTGTAGTCACACCTTTCGCAGCCAGGGAAAGGTAGGGTAAAATACCTAACAATCACAACAGTATTGATGAATGAAATCATAACCAGAAAGATGTTCTCAGAAACTGATTTGGTTGTTTTAATTTTTTTTAATATACAGGGTTGGCAAAACAGATTCTGATGAATGACAAAAATCCTCAAAACTTACTCTGTTACTTTCATGGCTTGGGAGATTTTTAGTGATTTAACTGCAATTGTTATTCATGGATGGAGGTTTCAAAAGTTTATAAAAAGGGAAATAGATGCATGCTAGCATACACCTTTTCTTAATTTGCCATTGAAATTACTTCTGTTTTTTGGTTTCAAATAACTGTGCCAGCACATAATTTAGCATCACCCAAGTTTTGTTTGGGTATTTTTGGTGTTGGGTTTTTTTTTTAATATTTAAAGGCTTCAAAACTACTGTAGTAACTGTGGGGTTTTTCTCAGTGTTATGTTTTGGGAGATGCTACCTTCTCAGTTATTTTTCATAATACAATAAACTACTCCATTTAGTACTTAAAGCTTGAGATCTGAAAAATTTCATATGCATATTTTGAACTTTGTACAAGTTGATAAACTCTTTGTATAATATTGGTTAGGAAACTCGAAAGCAACCGTCTCCCGCCACTGCTTTCCGAAGTTAAATGTTAAATTCTCTCCAACTTTTATTTTTAAGGTAGGGAGGAATTGTAATTGGACAGTGTTCTACATCTCTAATAAATCTGTTGCTCCCTCAACTAAAGTTTTAACAATCTCTCTATTGCAGTTCATTTTTTTTAATCAAGTAGATGGAGAAATGTTGCACTAGAATCTTTTTTCTTTCCCTGTTTCTCTCTCTCTCTCTGTTTTAGCACAATAAAAACACTCGGGATTAATAACAGACCTTTCTGTGAGGTTTGTAACAATAGCTGTGTTGCAGCACATACCTTGACAATCATCATCATTTATGTGAGTCTTAGTGTCTCTCAGATTTTGTAGAATATCTCTGAAGATATTTTTTTCTTAAAGGGGCAGTCTAGTTGGCTTTTATAAAATAATTCCACTGGATTATGATACGATCTCTCTGTAAAATGGGGTATGAGGTCATTTTGGGGGGATAAGTTTGTTTCTTTAAAAAAAGGCATTTTCTTTCCAGTTAAAATAGGTATTTGTTCTTCTTGATACGGTACATATATCTCTCTCTGTACATGTGCAGGCTGTGTACGTATACATATGCGCACACGTGTACAACATATATATATATTATTTTTTTTTTTGAATCATGGCAGGTGATCTTTAGAGGCGGGACTGAGTATGGATCATTTGAACGAGGCAACTCAGGGGAAAGAACATTCAGAAATGTCTAACAATGTAAGCGATCCGAAGGGTCCACCAGCCAAAATTGCGCGCTTGGAACAGAATGGGAGCCCATTAGGAAGAGGAAGACTTGGAAGTACAGGAACTAAAATGCAAGGAGTGCCTTTAAAACACTCTGGACACCTGATGAAAACTAATATTAGAAAAGGTAACACTTTTGATAATTCTGCATTAGAGGAATATTATTTATAATTTTTTTTTTGGGGGGGAAGCATACTTTTGCAGACTCTACTTCATTTATATTTCAGGATTAACTCTCCATTCTAAAATACTATATATTCCCAACTTTGATATAAATCACATTTGGGAAATGTAAGCTTCATGCTTGGGTGGAGCATCTTGCTTTACAGGGTGGAGTCTGATTTTTGTTAAGGTAAAGGCTAGCTGCCCTGATGAAAGCAAATTCCTACGTTGAAATAGAAGTAATATAGTGCATTAGCTCTTTGAGCAAGTGTTGGGCTAAGAAACGCAAAAATACGTTAAGAGCAAATACCGAATCCCCAAACCAAATTCTCGCCTTTCCTCTTAATGATGGTCCAAGCTTGGAAGGGCATCAGTATTTCCATAACAGTTGCAAGTTGGTTTAAAGGAGAGAGTGTAAATCTTTAGGTATCACATTGGAAAAGTCATTTATGATGTCAATCTTCGCAGTTTATTTTCTTAAGTACAATTCATTATTGAACAATGAACAACTTGGGTGTCATATTTTTCAGTGGCTGGTTTGCTGTAATTAGACATTTACACAAGGAAAAGGCACATTTAGAATCGTTGATGTTTGTAGATGGATGGCTTTTGTTTGCATTGAAAATACTTTTAAGGGACAATAATCTATACGTTTTGCTTATCAAAATGTCTAAGTCTTTTTGACTATATCCTGCAGGCTTGCTAATTTAAATTGAAATGGACTGCATGTAGTTTGGCATTTGTTTTAAAACAGCCTCTACTTTTTTCAGCATAACTGGTGTGTGTTTATAATCCAGATTTTTCTTGCATTTGCTAAGCAAAGTGCAAAATGCAACCAAGACTATTAAACGCACAAAGTTAGAAGGCAGAGGAATTTCATTGTGTCTGATGCATAACATTTATCGTACAATCATTTATTTTTTCCTCGGTTTGGCGAAAACAAAGAATATATTGATCCTGAAATGAACAGACACAGCAGTCCGTATTGTTAGATCTTTATCTATTAAAAATGGAAAAACAGCACTTCAGCAAATTCTTTGGCCTCTGCTCATGATTACCCTATTTATTGATTGTTTGCCAAGAATGTATGCATCTTAAGAAAGCCAGGGTAAGAGCATTAAAAATATAATTTATTACGGCTTTTCAAGCCGAGTGCATTAATATTGTACAGTGAAGCAGTGGGGCTATATAAAAAGGACTTTCTGACGCCTGCAAACATATAAGTTCCATAAATTCCTAAATAGGAGATTTCAGCTGTCTCTGGTATTATGTGATATTTGCACAGCAAACTTTAATGCCAGGACAGTTTTAGACAAGGATTCTACAGACTTTGCTGCTCCTTATGGCAGACGTGCTGTTTACACAGACTCGTAAACCTTCAGCAAAAGCTCTAACACTGCCTTCAGGTTTAAATCATGCTGTATTTTTAGCAGCGAGCACTGACCAATGCTCTCCCTTTTAATACTAGAAGGTTATGAAGTTGCTGCACTTGGAGGTCTTGCCAAGTACTAGCAGGAGTGATCAGCCAGCTGAGATTGTGCTCTCCTGTATAACATTTTTCACATTAACAGAAGGACACCAGTGACAGTTTGCTAAAAGATTTAGTGGCTTGATTTGTAGTCAGATGATACCTGTGTTGCACTACCAGGATCCACCTCTGATAATCTACGCAGTACATCAGAATTTGGCCAGCAGGTTCTCCTGTGTTGCTTAAAGTACCACATTTTTCAGAATGCTGTAACTCACGAGACCCTGTACCTGGCAAAAAGTGTGCTGACGTGCAGCGAGGTACCTGTGCGTTGCTAGTTTTGTGTCTGGCCATGGCTTAATTTGTAGGAACTGATAAGGGGAAAAAAACCCAAGCAGGCTTTAGCTGTTTTTGAGTGTGTCAGCACCGTTTGTTAAAACGAAGCTTTGTTTACATTTTATCTTCAGGTAATAATGGTGAAACTACTTAAGAATTTTGAGCCCTTAACTCTGAGTCAGATGGTAGTAGGTCAAACGTCAATTGTGAGAGCCTGAAAGGAGGAAAAAAAAAATAGTAAAAAAATACCCACCACCTTTTTGCAGATGAAGCGTGTGTTTTAGAAAGCTTTCCACAGCTTAATTAAAACCAATGTAGAAATCACCGATTTGCATGCAATGCTTTTGCTTTGGTCTTCTCTCCCTTCCTGACCAATCTCACTTAGATTTTAAAAAAAAAATAAAAAGGACAAAAAAAAAAGGCTCCTTCCTGCGCTGCATAAATATTGGCAAGCTTTTAGTCTTGTCTTTCATGCTGAGCCTATTGGGCAAACTGGAGTGAGTTTGTGAGCTTTTCCAAGCAAGCCTGAAGGGGTTTGTTTGCCAGAGACTGACTCTCTGGTGAACAGATGTAGTTTAAATATACGTGCTTGAGAGGTATCTTTTTTATCGTGATTTCTTGGTATATGTTAGAGCACAAATCAACAGACACGGTCTTAAAAGCGTTCGTCTGTTGTCAAGAGTAAATCTTCTTTGTCAACTACGGTGTGTCTGGTGCACCTTAGCAGGTTAGGAGGTTCCCGTAAGTCCAGAGGGCAGCGGTTATAGAGGCATTAACATTGTAGGACTAATTGGAGTTCCTGGGTGCCCTGTTAAAATAACCCTTGTCATCATTTATGCTAAAGATGATACCCCTCTGGCAGGCTGCCATAAGACAGTTCTGTACATCTGCTTTTAACCCTTTTGCTTTCTGTCATTAAGAGATCCTAACCTGCACTGCTGGTGACAGTGGGACAGGACCAGGGCCTAAAACAGCAGGTCTGAGGTCATCGTGTCATCCGTGTCCGTCTGGGAGGCCGGGAGGGATTTTCACAAAGTCTAGGAATCTGATTGCTGGGAGAGGCTTTGTCCCTAAAACCAGCTCGGGTCATTTGTTACTTCTCTGTCTGTTGTCAGAAGGGAGGAAAAAGATTGGAGGGAGGAAAAAAAAAAAGCCAAAGGAAAGAGAAAAAGGTTGAAAGGTTGTTTGCTTAATATTCTGCGCAGTGTAGGGAAGGGTTTGTCGCATGAAGCCACAAACCTAGAAATTACTAATTACTATCAGGCATACCAAAATAGCAATGAATACCAGAAACGTTGAACGTAAAGTACAGGAGGCAGCAACAACAGAAGCCCAAACTGCAGGTACACTTCTTAAAACGGCATTGAAATTATGATTTGTTTCTTAAAGATGCGAGTGAAAGTAGTGCTGAAGTGCACTCAATGAATGAAGCACGAATTAGTGTTAACTTTTGCCTTGTTTCCCTGTGTACTCTTTTCAGAGCGAATGTGTAACATGCAAGGTGATTTGTTGTTGATGTTGAAGGCAATTAAATATTTTTGGCAGGACTAAGAAAGTTTTAGTGTTAACGAACAAAATTATGTAGCTGGTACTAAAATGGCTTACAGTGAAGACATCTGCAGCATGTATTTAGGTTCTCATGCTGCCTGCTACTCACAACAAATCAGGCAGGACAGAGAGAATCAACTTCTCTTCAGTCAACCTTGTTATTTCTATAGAAGGTAATTCTTTAATCTGTATCCGCTCATGCGAGATAAATTTGCATTTCTGCTTTTCAGGGAGATGTACTTTTTGCAGAACTTTCTCTTTTTTTGGGGAGGGTGAGGGGAAAGGACTCAGGGAACATGTTTATCAAATATTTGTGATGATTCTTGATGCCTCCTCTGCCTGTTCGTACAGGTTTTATTTACATAACACTGTATAGACCCACCTACTCTACTATAACTCAAGTTTAATATGTTAAATTTAAATTTTTTTAATAGGAAGTATGCTTCCAGTTTTCTGTGTAGTGGAACATTATGAAAATGCCATTGAGTATGATTCTAAGGAGGAGCATGCAGAATTTGTGTTAGTGAGGAAGGATATGCTTTTCAACCAACTGATAGAAATGGCGTTGCTATCACTTGGATATTCTCACAGCTCTGCTGCCCAAGCAAAAGGTAAATAAGATTACGAAATTGTACAATGAATTATGTTTGTTTGTGGGGTCTTGGGGGAGGGGCAGAATTTCTTTCAGGATTGTGATGCAGGTTTTACTGCTTAAACTTCTTGTAGATTCTGTCTCTGTGTTGTTTTTTTTTCTTAATGTATTTTTGTTTAGTTAGTGCACGTTTTGTTCATGGGGAATGTGGAGGTAGATTCTTTTTTTTGTTGTTTGTTTAAAGAAAAAAAAAGACTTCAACTGAATCATTAGTATGCTTATTGACCTTAATAATCTGCTCCACTGAGGATCCACAAGGAAGTGTAAAGCATATTTGAGCAGATGGACTGTTGAGAGTCAACTTGCATTTATGACTGAATATCCAGCTCTGTTTCTTTTATTTTGTTCCTGATGGTTTTATAGACTGCAAAGTACTTTTTTTTTTTTTAAACTCAGTCCTTGCATTGCAAAATCCTTTCTAATTTATTAAGAGGAATGCTATCTATTATATCATGAATTCATGGGAACTTAGGAAAATACACTTCTATACATATCAAAAAAATCTCTGCTGTAATGTATTTGTATAATTTCGTAATATAGATAAAGCAAATCCTTGGCGGTGTGTGGGTGGGGGTTTTTTGGGGGGGTGTTCCTTTGTTTTGCTAGATTTAAGAGGCTAGAAACAAAGGTGGTGATCTTGTTAAAATCAGGTATTTCTTTTGCCCCTAGGAATTAACAGGTAAATTACTTTTGGTTTGTGTTTTGTTTCCCCCCCCCCCCTCCACTTTTCCTGCCCTTCTTGCCCATTCCCCCTCCCTCCAAAAAATAAAAATCCCGCAGGGCTTATCCAGGTTGGGAAGTGGAATCCAGTTCCACTCTCCTATGTGACAGATGCCCCTGATGCTACGGTAGCAGACATGCTGCAAGACGTGTATCATGTGGTCACACTGAAAATCCAGTTACACAGGTAAGTTGCATACCAGTTCTGGGACGTGAACTGTTACTTGTCTGCTCTTACTGTTAATATTGCTTGTATTTAATTCCCACTGTGCTGTGTGATCAAAGTACAAAGGCTTATCTGAATTCCTTTTTAGTTACTCTAATTCTTCTTTAACTTACGGTATACTGTTGCAGAAAACTTTTATAGCTCTGATACATAGATTTTCTTTGGATATCTCATTAAAACTATATTGCATTTTAGTCAATTAAATGATGCATTACAAGAAGGCATTTTACATAAAGTTTACTTAAGAGAAAAATATTTTTGCATATCATGAACAGTACCATCTGTGTGCATTTTGTAAAAGAATGACTTGCTCACACTTATTGTTGCTGTCTAGGTTTTTAAATTTCACGGTAACACAAAAGAAAAAAAACGGTTAATATATTAATGCTTTTCATGATCAGTCGTGAGAAAGCATTACACCTTAAATTGTTTTACCAAGCGCATCAGAGCAGGAAGGTAGAAGTAACATGAAAAAATAGTCGCCACATGCAGCTGATGTATAATTCATGCATCAATACAGCAGATGTGTTGTATAAAGTAATTAACTAATCGGAACAATCAGGAGACCGAGAGCAATCTCCAGATGCATCTGCTTGATGCGCAAAATGAAATCTGTCTGTCTTAAAGGAATGTTCTGCAGCAGGATGCAATCTTGTAATAATCCCTTTTCTAATCTGTGTCTCAAATAGTTGCCCTAAACTAGAAGACTTGCCTCCTGAACAATGGTCTCACACAACAGTAAGAAATGCTCTGAAGGACTTACTGAAGGATATGAACCAGAGTTCATTGGCCAAGGAATGTCCCCTTTCACAGGTACTTAGCATAGCATGTAATAAATAATAAAGCACTATAGGCAGCGCTGATGTGAGATTTGAGATTTCTACAGGCAGTAGCAAGTAGTACCCATGGAGTGAATCTGCCAAAAATGCAAATTCATTTGACCACTTCATGATCTTTATAAATATGCCTGATTCATTTTGAACATAGTCTTACAACGTTTCCCATGGGGAGTCGTGAAAGGTTGTTTACACCACACTAAAATTGTCTCACAGCAAACTGGATTTTAACTGGTTTTTGTCTTCAGTCTTTGAACTGCTTTGATGTAACTACTTTTTTCAAGCACGTGTGTTCAAGATGTTAAAAGGCTCTTTACTTACTGCTGTCAAAAGTACTATTGAATCTGAATGCTTGTTAGATAACCTACGGTAGTTTTAAATGCTAATTCATAAAATGAGACAGTCTTTGGCATGCTATATGAGAAGGGAATAAAGAATAAAGCTCTTTGGATGATGTGTTGTTGTTGCAAACAACCAAAGGAAAATCAGCCATTTATTAGTTCTAATCAAAATATACCTAAACAAAAATGAAACCTCAATTTACGCGTTGCTAAATATTGAACTGATGCTTTTCTCGAGCCTTAGTTGCATTGTTCTTTTTTGCCACTCTTTTTGTCAATATTTTTGCCAAATTACTGTGAAGGTGTAACTTCTTTTTCTACGTAGTGTGGTGTCCAGTGGTGCTGTGGTGGGAACATAACATTAATTTATTTTATTATTACCTTTTAAATTTTAAAATGTATTTTCTTGTGGCGCATTGGAGACAAATTGGGTATACAAATGAATGATGCTAGTTGTGGTAGGGAGGGGAAAAATGAAATGAAGGAAGTGAAGGTATTTTTATGGGGATTTTATTTCTCTTGCTCATAATATTGGAGTCTGTCTCCGAAAGACTTCAGCTAATCTAGAGGACTACTCTCCTTCTCTGTCTGTCTTTGCAGCGGATATATTAGCAGGCTGTTTTCCCATCGCATTTTTTCCCCCAATGGTTAGATTGTTTTCAGTGATGTGGCACCAATACAGGAAGTTTTGAAGTGGAAATAATCAAAATTATCTTCACTGGTTGCAAACCATTCCAGTAATATGTCTGCAAAGTTATCTTGTACATACCTCATACCTCCTGTAAAAGCCTTCGAGCTTTTGCACTGCTGGCTTATGGAGGCTGCAGACTACTTGGAGAAAAATCCCATTTTAGTCTCCTAGTGCTAGTCTTCACTTGATATTGATGCAAAGCAAATTAATTCTATTGAGAAGGAATGTTTAATTTCTATTTGGACATCTTGTTTCCCATAGCAGCTTCTGTATACGTGTAGATGATGTAATGATAAAGCAGAAAAAAGTTTCTAAAAGGAATACTTCCCTATAGACAATATCATGGTACTGGAGGCAATTTAATAATTGCACTCCATTAAAAGGTTGTTTTTAAACTGTACTGAATTTTTATATCATAATTTTAATGGGCAACAGATCTTGCCTAATAACAGCTTTTGTAGCACTTGAGATGAGAAAACCCCAGATCGCAGAACTCTGATTTGGGGCTGTTTGTTTGCTAGTGGGCACTTCTTTATTTGTAAACGAATATACTCAAAGCCATTGAACCTCTTTCTGTTGGTAAAAAGGCATGGTTATTACTTTTGTCATTTCTACTTTCACCGGTGCTGTGGTGGTTGGGTAACAAGAACTTTAAATACTTTTGGCTTTTCTTTTTTTGCTTAAATGACATTAAACTTGAAATATATTTATTTATTCATTCTTAGCTTTTGGAAAAGAAGTTGTTACAGCAGTTGATCGAGAGCCCATCAGTCAGTTTAAATCTTCCATTTCCCTCCGGGAGCTTGAGGGAGGATGTGTTGATTTGACGGTGTTCTTTTCACATGACTAAATTGATCTGAATGCTTCCCGTATTTGCGTAACTAATAACTCATTGTATATCACTCCCATGGAAGGACACTGATTTAAGAGTGTCTGTGTTTTGTTAAACATTAAATCTGGAGAATTGCCCCGCAGCGGTGTGCCGCTGCAGCGGAGGTGAGAAGTAAGAGCAAGGCGGAGGTCAGGAGGCAATGTTTCCTTGGAGGGTCTGCCAAAATGCCAGCATGGGGGACTCTTCTGAGAGCGGAGAAGAGGTCTTTCCTGTTATGTACTTGCACGGTCATAGGTAATGCCATATTAAGTGCTTCATCACAAATGCAAACTAATGCAGTGACACCGTACCATAACTTATTAACACTGTTATGGATATAATTTATTAACCACAGAAAAATGACTCAAAGTGGAAACGAGAGTAGTTATCGTTTTCTGTCACTGTCATTAGCAGTGCTCTATTTTGTGTAGGTACGGAAGGATTTGCTGTAAAGGATTTAAGTTGCTGTCCTCAGCGCGCAAGCATCACCAAAACCCCATTTAAGCATGGAAAACTGAGACTCGTCATCCTTGCTTAGAATTTGCTGTATTATCTTAATTAATCTTGCATTTTCTGTATTTAAAAAATGCTGGTATTTATGCAGAGTACTGACATTCTAAGTACTGGAAAAAAAAACCCAAATCCCAAGGAAACTATTTTTATAGTGCAGATATATTTAATGTACGTGAGCAACCAAACTTTGAGATCCAGTTTTTCTCAATTATAGTCTTGAAAATGTAACATCATCTTCTAATTGAATGGTTTTACTTTTTTCCCCCTTTTAATTCTTGCTTTGCCCTTGACTTTCTTTTCCAACTAAAACCATGGGGTGTACAGGTATGAACTCTTCATGCCTCCGTCAGTAAAATACCGCTGTGACTCTTGCTCTCGTTAGAAGAGTTGAATGCATGGTATCTTTTGAAGCTACTGTAATTGTCTTGCTCTGTGACTGCTGTGGCCACTCTCGAAGGCCAAGTTCATCACTCTCTATACTAGCCAGTATCAACAGGGAATCCCCACTGACCTGAGCCAGAGTCCTCAGGACTTGATGGGAGCAAATGCGTGGTTCCAAATTGCCGTGAAATCGCTAGCATCCAGCCAGAGGTTTAGCCTCAAATTGTTTGGGATCAAGTAGGCAAGGTAAAAGGGCGCTGCAAACTTCACATGGAAAAGCCAAATCTTTTCTGAGTTACGTGCTGCAGTGTGTATTTTCAGGCTTTACCTCTGGTCTGCAGATTTTATTGCTAGAGACTAGCAGCATATGCAGATGCCAGGTGAAAGACTTCTCGTGTTTGATATGCACGGCTTGCTTCATTTCTGCTTCCTCTCCAGACTTTTCTTGATGGGGAAGGTGACTTGGAATTTAATCTAGGGCTCAATTTTGGACCATCTTGTGCATTCCATTAAATTGGTGCATCTTGCGAGTGGCCTAGATCTCATTTCCCTCCTGTTTTGGCTCGTCAGTCTCCAAAGGGTTGTAAAGAAATTGTTCTACCATCAATTCTTATTTCCAACCCCTTGCACAGAAGCTCTACTCTACCTCAGTCTGTTGGGAGCTGATCTAAAGTGATCAGACAGGCAGACAGGCAGGCCTGTTGCTTTTATTTATTTAATGTTCGTTCTTCTGTCTCTCGACTGGGCCTTACTCCTAGTATTTTCATACTGCGCTTTCACAGTTTTGCTCTGTTGTACTTTATAGTGCAGAAGTTTCTTACTACTTCCACAGTGAAAATAACTGATATGCTTCAGACCGTATTTATACTGATATAAATAAGGGTGTGTGTGTGTGTTTTGTCCCTGCTGAATTCTCTGTGTGAGTGTGTATACATGTATATTTAGATAATCTTTTAAAAGAGAGAGCGGAGTGACATGGGCTATCAGCCTGAGAGGAGGCTGGAAATTCTTTTAATAATTCTGGAACAAACTCCCCGTGTGCTTTTGAGCATTTAAATGTACCCCTTATCTTGAGTTCCTATAACCTTTTCCATGAAAGGAAGATAACAAGTCACCTAACAAACGAAGAGATTGTAGAGATTAATTAGTATCTGGGCACCGCTTTGAAGTATGGCAGTGATCAAATGGCATTGACTTTTCTACTGGTATTATCTCACCTGGTTTTTTTGGGTTTTTTTTACAAAAAGATTTTTTTAAATGATTGTTGTTAATAATCACAAACAACCTTGAGGGTTGTGGGGGTTTTTGTTGTTGTTTGTGGTGGTTTGGTTGGCTTTTTTGTTTTTCTTCACTTTATCAAACCACTGAAAACATGTTTCTGAAACAAAGTATTCGTTCCTTCTCTTCCCCCTAAGTGTAGCTAGCCTGACTCTCAGGACCACCAATAGCTGGTGCATTATAAATGAGAAAAATCAGGCCTGATGTGTAGTAGAATCATGAATCTCATGGTTTATTATATTTTTAAATAATTTTTTTTAGGAGACATGGAATATTTCTATGGAATATATCCAGAGTCTGTGATACTGAAGGGTGTAGTAATTTACCTGCATTATATTACTATTTTGAATTTTTTTTGAAGATATTTGTGTGCACCACCACCCCATGCCTGTAACATCTTTTACATAATTTTGATCTGGATGACAGGGGAATCATATTTTTTTCAGTTACAGGGATATATGCTTGCATTCTGTAAAATGTATGCACACGCAGAACAAGTGCTGGTATGGTGCCGAAGTCTGAATAGTTTTGCACTTGTGATAAATATAGTTATCCTGACTGCATTTTGATCAAACTTCCCTGCCATAGTGAATGACTGTCTGCATCTGACACGGACATAATATAGATCATATACTTCCTTTTTTGTTCAAATATCCTGCCCCAAATTTACATGCTGTTTTATGCTGACATTGTGCAGGCTTTATGTGATCTGGCAGAGATGCCAGACAGAATGCTTCCTTGGAACAGCAGTGTTTCTCAGTTTACCTGATCTGAAGGCACTTGGCCATCATAGCAAATAAGCAGTGTAATAGAAATCCTCTGGTTTTTCCTTGCTGCTGTCCTGTCACCCCCACCCCCTCCAAATCCCAACCCAAAATGTTGCATTTGCTAAAATTAAAACTTCCAGACCTATAAATAACCAAGGAAGAGTTGCCAAAATGCATACTTTTTATGAGCGATTTTTAATTCACGCTTTGCAAAACGCAAAGGTGTTTTTGCCCTCCGCTTTCAATTTTACTTGCCTAGACCTGAGATCAAGTCCTTGGGTTTCTTTGTTGCTTTTGATTCTCTTCTCTCCTCTCTTCCTGCTGCTCCCCACCTCCCCCAATAATTAATAACCTGAGTAAGGAATGCAGCTCCTTTTTCTACTTTAGAAGTTACTGTGCTTTAGATTTTTAAGATGTCATTAATTATTTCATGGAAGTAAATCCTTGAGGGCCTGGGCTCAGGTTTTGGCAGGCAGGGCTTTCAACCCACCCCTCAGTTGCTCAAGAGCAATTCATGCTGATGTCTCTTCAGGCTAATGTGGTATCTGGATTTTTTTAAAACAGTTTCAATTAACTATCGAAACTTAGGCCCATAACTCTTAGTCATCCAGATAGAACAGGCAGCACAGCGTGTGTTGCTGATGGGACAGGGAGGATGAAATACGTGTGACCATAGATCTGTGTGAGGATGTTCACGGGACAGTCAACCTTCCAATTCCCTGATCTTCTGATCACTGATTTACGTTCGTCAGATGCATCTAAACAACTCAGTGTTAATGCTGTGTCAGTCTGCAATGGTTTTATCTGGGCAGCGCTCTCTTAAAGGAGAAAATACAGCTATTTTTTACTGCCTCTTCATTAGAATTAACTATAATGAGGATTTGAAGGTCATTTTGCAAAACGGGCCTGGCAGTATTATGGGGAGGAGGAGAAAATACCTTGTTTCTCAAATAAATGCAGTTTCTGACTTTAGAGGACTCTGTAAGGTGTCAGGTTGTCCCTTAGTAGCTGTTCTGATCTGAGGTTTTTTCAGACCCCTAAAGTCAGCTGTATGGAGATATAAGCAGCTGTCTTACACCAGGCTCTCCTGTGAGCAAAGTACAAATTTCATGCTTTCTCAGGGAATAACATTTTTGGGACAGTGCTCCCCACTTAGTGTGCTAATGACTTGGGATTGTGGCTCAGCAATTTTGAGAACTGTGTCATGCAAACAATTACCTGCATCATACGGACATCAAGTTTTAGGGAAGTGACAGAACAAAAGAGGAACACAGCACGTTTTCTTCCGGTATGTGTTCCTTCTAAAATGTGCACTTGTTGTACAACCGAGCTCTCATTGACCTTTGTTTTCACTCATCGGTCCTGAGAACAGTATATTGAGTAACTTGAATTTTAAATATTTGCAGTGATGATGTTCTTTCTATACATATAGCATTGTGTAGCCATGCTTTTTTTTTCTTCTTTTTTTATTCAGTGGTTTCAAGAGGCAGTCAAGTAATGTGCTGCTACAAAATTCTGTATTCATTCATTCATGTTTCTCACATACTTCTTAATGCAGTCATGGCCGAGTGCGAACCCTGATTTATTTATTTTTTTTCCATAACTTTATTAGATGGTTAGCAAGCCACTCCTCCAGTGTTCTTTAAAGCAAGATTGCAAATAAGTCTTTCTTTTTCTTCTTATTGGCAAATTGTTGGCTGTAGAGTACTGCACAAGTATAAACAACATGAGAGATCCTTTAACATAACATGAGAGAGCCTTTAGTCGCTTTGCTCCCTAGCTTTGGAACTCATTGCCAATTGAAGTAAGGAAAGCTCTGGCTGTTGGGACTTTTAAATCTAGACTTAAAAGTTATTTGTTCTGTTTAGCATTTTTAAAATGATTCTATTAGGAATTGTATGTGCTTCAGTTTTAATTTTAACTCATAATGATTGTAAAGCACCCTGGGATGCTTGCATGAAGGGCGCTACAGAAACCCAAGATTGTATTGTACTGTGTTGTAATGTATTGTATTATTACATGGTGCTGGAGTTGGACCACGGACAATTCATATAGAAAGCATTTGAATACTTAGCTAAAGATAAGGAGTGAGTGTGTGTGGGGGGGTACCGTCTCTTCTTGCTTCTTTTCCCCCTTTTCTGTCAGTTATTTTATTAAACTAAATTAACATGGCAGCTATTCCCTAAGAAATGCCAGCATAATTTACTGCTGCAAAGGGGCTCAAAATGTAAACCAGATGATAAACTAAAAATAAAAAAGTCCACATTAAGATTTAATTGCACTTCCCTTTCTATATTACGTTCTTATGTAAAATACATTACAAAACAGTACTTTCTTTATCACTTCCTTCACTTTTAACTGAATTTCATTAACAATAAAGAAATATATTGTCTCCGTTTCAGTAATGTCACTTGACAGTTAATCCCTTAACTTGATGTACATGTCTTTACGATTTTTTTTGTTAATTTTTTTCTTTCTATAAAGAACATGATAGCACTGACTGGAGCCAAGTATTGCACAACCATGTGATTTGCAAGTTTCCCAGCTCACAGCTTTGCCAGTGCAGGTCAATTCACACCTGCCACACTTATGCCATTCTGGTCCTCATGTTGCTTTTCCTCGGTGATTGTCAGAGGTAGAGAGAGTTGTGCGTGCAGCTCCTTCCTTCCCCCCCTTCCTCCCCGCTCCAAATGTGTGGTAAACCTTGTGCATTGGAAGTGTCTGCTCAGGAATTAAATGGAGTTTAATTTCTGTCCATTAGGAAGCTGCTATCCACATCGCCAATTAAGCCTTCTATTTAAAGGGCGAGGAGATATGTATGTCTACATCTTAATCACTGCTGGGACTGGTTTGCAGAGACCTTCCCTGACTGGTTCAGTTATTACTAGCAGTGGTGGGAGGCACAGAGATCAGCGTGGTTATAAAACCTACCCAAAAGCTGAGCAAATTCTGTAGGTGCTGAAGCGTCACTGTCAGCAGATTTAAAGCTGGGGTATGTCTGTGTTAGGGGACGCAGAGGTGTAGGCATAAAGATGCGTCGGGAGAAAATTACTTGAATTGGTAATAACTTTTTACCTGACAGGAATGAAAGCAAAGCAGGACCCACTTATTGAGAGGCAATGCTGAGAGATGAGCAACTCTCACCTTGTCAGACCAGACTCATTACATGTCTTCGCTCTAATCATAACTTAGAGATGCGTTTCTCAAACTGACTCTGAGCAAAGCTCTCAGAGCTTGTTCCCTCCCCCCCTTTTTAAAAAAAAGATAAAAATAAATTAGGTCCTTCCTTTTTCTTTCCAAGAAACATGGTAGGAAAACCTGAGGTGAGGGTGAGTTCTGTTTCTTTCTCCTTGGACACTTCTTTAAGAACAGCACAAAGAATATCACATTCCTCTGGTGCCTTGCAGCAGTGAGTGGAGGACAGGTTTTTCCGGCCAGCAGCAACCTCAGACCTGCCTCACTCTAAGCCATGGAATAAACTACTCAAAAGGGAAAAGTTCTGTTCCCCAAGGGTGGGAACAGATGAAAGGTTCTCCTCTTATACACCTGTCTCGTAATTATTTTTATTTTATTTTTTAAGTACTAAGATTTCTTACTTTGAGAGTTGCATTTGTGTGAACTTGATCTGGAAAGGGACACACACACTCTGCTAAAGCATATCCTGTGCCTAGCTGTGCCACCTTTCCAAAGGATTTGATTCTTTTTAGCAAACTGTCATGCAGAAAGATGTTTTTTGTGATGATGAAAAACAGAGGCACATGAGAAGGACTGTGGTGTCAATGACTCTTCTAGTGATCGAGAGGAGATTTCAGCTCCCAGAGTTTACCCTAGTGTGTGCGTATTTCAATCAGTGTATCTAGATTCTGAGTCATGTGGGGGTGTGTGTGTACACATATAGACACACGCACGTATATATATGTGTACGACAATGAAATTCCTCAAAAATATACTTGCCAGCTAGTATGTATGCAGGCTCCTAAAGCTGTGCTCCTTATTCTGCACTTTTTGTAGGGAGGAGCTTTGTGTGCTAAACCTGACCTAGCTACATTTTTAAAAAATTTATATATTTTAATGTAAGAGCTAACGAAGAAAAAAAATTGATTAAATAGACCCTCAAAGTGCATGTGCATATTCCATATGGAAAGTTAGCTGGAACATTTCTTTTTCAAGATACTTTCATTGAATCTTGCGTCTCTTTAGGAATAATTTGGAGCATCTATGCTTTTCACAAACTCTTGTCAGCTAAAGGCAGCAGCACAGAGGCGAAACTAGGATCTTGGCTAACATAGCTACTTAAAATGTGACCTTCATGTGATTTTACTTAGCAGAAGTTAAGAATCCATAGCAAATTTCGTAGTATAGCTATTTTTCTCCTGACAAATTTTTTTTACGTTTTTCTTGGGACAGAAAGTAGTTTGTGTGCTTTCAGCAGCATAAATATCCTCACTGAATGTGGGTCTATAGGATTAAGAATAATCAGATGTACAGGTGGCTCATGAAGAGACACATGACTTGAAACAATAAATCTGACGCTTAACCATTTAAAGAAAGGATAGGCAAGGGATGTTACATTTGGCACTAGAGGGGTATTTAAGCAAGCAATCAGAAGCATGAGAGATGCACTGATTAGGAGCGGAAATCAATGAAGTTCAAACTAAAAGCTAAGTCGTACATTTAAAGAAAAAAAGAGGTGTGTATCTAGTAAAAGAGATTACCATGGGATGTGGTAAAAGAGCCAGCACAAGTAGTCTTCAGATCAATATGAGATGTTTGCTCTAGCTCAGCCACAGGTAGCTTGGCTGAATTCAGAAATCACTATATGAACTTCTAGGGTCTCTTTTTATGTAGAGTCCAAATAGATGGCCAAAACGGTCCCTTTTGGCTTTAAAAATCTGCAATAACTTGTGTAGAAAAAGGAAAAGAGATCAAAGAAGAGGCTTATCCTAAACACCAAAAGAAATTCAGCAAGACAACTGTTAGTGCTACTGAGTCTGATGACTTCTTGTCTGGACATTGTGCCTTAGGGCTCAACTTCATGCCAGACATCTGATGCTTTGCCTAGCAGAACAGTGGAATCCGAGAAGAGACTTGCTGACAATCATGTCCTATTTCCCAGCAAGGAAATGTTCCTTAACGCAGTGGATAATACTAAGCAATTTTGAAGAGCCTTTTACAAAAACTGTAGTGAAAACAACTGTTGTGGCTGGTTGAAGATAGAACAATTAGCAACATCTCTATCAGTAAAATGTGTGTACTTCATTTTTGTGGAAAAGTTTCATGTGCCCAAAGCTGAATTTAATACACAAATAGATGTATGATGTCCCCTATCACACAAAGCATTTGCATTAGGATGGCATTTGGAAGCATGTGCAATAGGATTAGCATTTCCAGATAGGAAACAAGTTAGTAGCATTCTGACCTGATTGGAACAGGGTGGTTGGAAATAAAAGCAGTCCACCTAAGAGGAAGTCTGAAGGTGTCTCTTACTTCGATTTTAACCAGATCAGTCTGTGAGATCTCCAAAGCCCCACCTATCCCAACCTTTACTCCTGTACAAGAAATGCTGGTTTGCCCTGTCCACATCTGTTGTGCATGATCTTGATTGTCCTCCTTGGGCTCCAGCTTCCTCTAGTCTTGTTCCTCATGTCCTGAGGAGGTGAGTGTAGGTGCACTGGACTGGCTTCACATAGTGCATTGCCTAGTGTAGGAACAACAGCAGCCTGTAGAGGGTCTCCATGCTATGGGACTCATAACTAACCTTGGAGTAGATCAGCTGTGGTCCTGTGTACTTGGAAGTCTAGCCTTGGTTGCCGCACAGCTGCTGGGTTTAGCTTAATCCAACAGCAAATTTGCCCCTCTGCCCCAAAATGGCTTTGTGATGAGCACCAAAGTAGGAGAAATAGGAAGTCTTTGAAAATGTGGATTCCCAATTCAAGCTAAAAGATTGCTTTAAAGCAAGCTAGTTACTTCATAAAAGCTTTTTGAAGTTGTTTCCTGGCTAAAATGGATAGTGCTTTCCTTACCTGTGAAGCTTTCCAGTTTCAGAGCTCTCTGGCAAACGCAGTTGGAGAAGCACAAAGTGAGGGTGTAGTAATGCACCCCTCAAAATATAGGACCACTATCATTCCACAAAGTAACACAAGAATCAGTTTATTAATTATTGATTTTAAAAAAAAATTATATTTTATCCGGGTTGATATTTATATTTTATCCACTTTTTCAGAAGTGTTTAGCCAGGACTTTTGCTGCTAAGTGCCTGCTATTTACAGATACCTTGCAAAAAAAAAAAAAAAAGAAAAAAAAATCAGGATTCTTAAAAAGCTTTGTGTTGGACATCTGACAATGAAGACAAAAATGTCTTCTGTCTCCTTATCTTTTTTAGGTTGAGGTTGTGACTTCTTTTTCTTTCTTTTTTTATAAGGCTAAGGCACTATGCCATAAGCGTGTAAAGCAGTTATGAAGTTCTTCAAATCTGAATTAACATTTCCCACCTACCTATCTTTCTCTCTTTTAAGCTTTTAACCTTTGTAGATATACGACTAGTATCTTGGGAAGCAGCTTTTTATTTGAGCTTTATTTATATCTGTCAGTGGGAGATGCTCGGAAAACATTGGGAGAATGCTGCTCTGTCATGCAGCAACTGGGAATTTACATTACAAAATGGTAAAAATAGTGCAAGGATCAGTTCCTTCAGATGCTGAATCCTCATTTCTGATTTTTAAACTCTCCTTGTGTGTGGGTATATTTCTATACAGATATAAATGTATGTGTGTGTATATATATGTATATACGATTTGAGTTCTTTTTAGTTTATTTCTCCCCTCATTGCATTCATTGTAGCTTTATTTTTCTGTTAATACATACATTTCTAATACTTAAAGACAACATAAGGCAGAAAAGGAGGAGGAGATAATTCAGGCTTTGCAAGGATAGGAGAAAGGAGGAAAGACATGCTCATGTATTGGAAGAAACGCTTGTGCCGTCATTTTAAATCTGCCTTTAGGCAGTTTTAACTTATATGACCAGCATTTGCCATGCAGATCCTTACTTCTCCTGACCCTGGCAACAGTATGGAGGTCAGATAGCCATCCAAGTGCAATGCCAAAGGCACAAACAAAAGTTTTTTTCTTCTCTGTCCATCTGTGGGTTTTTTCCTTATCCTACATGTTTATAGGGCATATGACAACAAATTCCATTGCATTACTTGTGATAGTTCAAGGTAATGGACCAAGGAATTTAACATAATTCTTCATACACAATTAAACTGTCCATTTCGTGATTCCTTGTCCAAAAAACAGCTAGAGCCTGGATATATTTGGTCTGCTTTTATTCAGAGTGGCAGATGATAATTCTCTGCCATACCACAACACTAGGAACAACAATTTTGCCCTGGTTGGGTTTTTGCAGTACGTGGGCTGGCGTGGGCTCAGGCAGGCTAAAAATCTTTTGATTTGGGGGATAATCTTGTGTTATCCGGTTGGGGCTTGAATGTTGCCTTCTCATTTGAAAAACGTTAACGTAGAGCCTCCTGAGAAATGAGCACTCCTAAGAGTTCAGCTTGTATTAAAACTGATGCTTGCGATTTCCACGCAAACAAAAGCCACTGATAGTGGCTTGGATCCGGGAAACAAAGTTCCTCTGTCCTTGATGAAAAGATCGTTCCCCCCTCACTCTCCCCCCACCCCCCAAATCTTTAAGTTCTGTTCTGTTCTGCAACTTTATCACTATTCAAACTAGGTCTAGGGACAAAGGCTCGTAGAGTTTCTCTCTTGCTTTTTTTTTTTTCTTTTTTAAAAGCATGTTAGGGTTGCAATATTGGAACATGCTACCCTGATGGTGTCTGGGGATGTAAAGTACAGGATTTACAGAAAAGAAAATAGAATAGAGCCTTAAAAGTTTGGCTGTAAAAAATGGAGGCAGTAGTTTGACAGATTGTTCAGTAAATGTTCTTTTTATTGAGAATTATAAAAAAGGTGCTTAACGTCTCTGTGCCATTAATATAATACATTAAAAGGTTACTGTCAAGATTAGTGTTTCAGCTCTGAAAATTGACTGTAGGGTTTATGGGCAGCACTGTTCATATATTGCTTAGAAGATGAGGTATCTTCTACTTACCACTTGACAAAACCATTATGTTGTTACAAGGCTTTATACTGAAAAACTTGATAAATAGTAAAACATAAATAAAATCTCATTTGAAAAGCAGGAGAATAGTTGCTGTCTGTTTTATAGCCAGATTTAGCAGATGTGGGTTTGAATGTAAAACAGTTGTGAAAATAGCCAGTGTCAAACTAGTGCAAAATTAAACTTGTGGGGTGTTCTGTTTTCAGTGTCTCTTATTGTTGAAGTACTCCATTTCTAAAGCATGCATTCCTTCCTACAGAAAAAAAATCAGATTCCTTAGTTGAAATTAATTAGCATTCAGAAACCAGATAGCATGTTTTTGGGTATTCATGAGATCTCTGTTTGAAAAAATGTTTTTAACTTGTAGAAATGTGTTGCAACACACAGATGGGAAGAAAAAGAAAAAAAAATCTCTTTAGCAAGCACTGTGTGTAAAAGGAATATTACATTTTGCACGCTCCTGATTACCCTGTGTAAACAGTTTTTGACATCTGTCTTTATAGTTTTCGAGGAGAGGAAGACTTTGTTAAAAGAACCATTTTTATACAGCAGTCACCATTTCAGTCTTGCTTTACCTGTATTATGAAAGCAGATGGTCTGCATGTCTTTTGAATATTTATAACTATCAAAAACAATCTCTTGCTATTCACCCTTAGGCTTATGAGATGTCAGGACTGTTCTGGTTGAAAAAAAATCATCTTGGGTGTTTACAGAAAGAGGATTACATTAAGCTGAAATGACTATACATTTTCCAGTTTAATATTTGTCCATCAGCTGTTTAATCGTATTTAGATAATTGTGTAAATAAGTTGTTGCAGCCCTTGCCCCTTCCACTGAGCAGGCTTGAAACTTTAAACACCGATGAATGAGTTGCAAAAGAGCTTGGATTTTTTTTTTCCCCTAGTTAAACAACCTGGAAGGCCTAAATAAGTTTTGGTTACAATGCTCCTTTTGAAGGAATTGTTTCATTTGCAAAGGAATTCCCGATATCCAACAGCCGAGTTGTTTTAGGAAGCTGCTGTGTCTGCTACTCTCTGCTAAGTCTGTTAGCATGTATTTGTTCTGTGTAAATACTGTGGCCCAACTACCCCTTCATGAGGCATGAAAACAACCTCTTTCTGCCCATATAAAAATAATTTTAAGGTTATTTAGGGGAAGTTTTGGGACTGTGGGGGTTAAAAGCTTTTTTGACTGGAAGCTGAGCAATCACTGATAACAGATTTTGCTGTGGTTGGTTGATTTGGCAGAAAAGCATGAACAGTTTTGGTTTAGATGATTGAATTAACCTGATTAACATTGTTTTCGTTGTTTTGCAAAAAGGACAACAGTATACTTTTAGTGATGATTGAACAATACCTCACCTGGTTGGAGAGGAGCATTAGAAGCAAAGGCTGAGAAATGCCTCCCGTGTAGCACTTGCAGTGATGGCTGCAGTGACCAGCCAGCATGAAAGGCTCGGTCGGGTCCTTCCCGTGTCCTGCAGGACACATCTCGCATCAGATTCTGGCACAACATGAAATGTATCTGGCGGCACCTTTTTATCGGGTTTTACTTGATGGACAAATGAAAAAGAGTTCTGGTTGAGATTTAAGATATTTCCTCAGGGAGTTCCCCAACTTCTTTGCGAAATGACGGTGTCTGGTTTTCAAATCTCTCCTATTTAATCTTCCTGAAAGAATGGGATTTCGTGCAAGCTACGCTGGGTGAACCTCAGTTGAACCTAAGAACGAATTCTATCCCTACCTCCACACAGTTGTTGGATGCCTAATTATAATTAACTTATTTGGCTAAAAAAAGAGTACTTGGGCTGCAGCAGATGGTATCATTCCAGAATTGTGGGATTTCTGTGAAGGTGGCACCATTTCAGATGAGATCTGATTCTCAGATCGGGACTGCGAGTGATGTGATTGAAGGGGGGGAGGGACAGAGAGAGGGGAAAGAGGGAAATTTGGGATCTTGAACTTATTTTCAAGGATAAACTTCTAGGAGATGCATTAAGACTGTGGATCTATGACCAGCTTTTGCATTCCATCAATTTTCTTTGTGACATATAAAAAAGAAATCAGATTATGAAGGAGGAATGTGTTGCATTTGAATATTTGTATGATATGTTTGTATTCAGTATCCTTGTACGTGGAAAGTATCTGCCTCTGTGCCTCATAGATAAGGAAGGCCTGTGGCCAGTAGTACCTGAACATGGTGTGTTTCAAATGCAATCATTTTCATTTTGGTTATTGATAAGTAAAAGCCAAGACATGGGGAGCTCCTCATGTGTAAGAAGAAAAACTTCAGGAAGCATCTAGTCTAGACCAGGATTCTCTGGAGACCCACAGGGTTAATCTTCAGTTTTAGGCCCTAAAGATAAGTGGGCACTCTGCCATGAAAACATACTGGAATTCTACAGCAACAGGAATTACATAGGAGTTTCTATAGTGAAGTGCATCTCTCTGCACTGACGTGACTGCAGGTTTGATGACAACATAATAAATAAAGCATAGAAACAATGAAATTCAATGTTGTCAAGTCATTTTCTGAGTTAACAAGGTAGTAATATTTTATCTGGCTTGTAAAATTTTGCCTTCAGTGAATTAGTAAATAAATCATTGATTCCTCCTGATGAGGATTCTTAGCGTAGGTAATATCACTTGAATGTTTGCATGAAGTGTTCTCAAAGAAAAAGCAGGATAATTTTCATTTTAAAATGTGTTGATAATGTCTGTGGGGTTTTTTTTATCTACTTTGAAGTGCTGGAGCAAAATCCCAATATTAGCCATCAGAGCCTGCAATTCACATTGTGTCAAAGAAGCTAAAACTCCTAGCAGTGTTATTTAAACAGACCAGTCCCCTATTTGGTTGTAAAATAAAGTAACTGCATTAAATTTATTCCTGAAGAAACAGGGAATGTCACAAACTGCCATGTCATTGGCATATCTTCTCTGTAAAATGACATGGAAGGGAGGAGTAGGAAATCCTAGGCAAACATTTTCATCAACAATAGGTAATTTACTAAGATTGTTATTAATATATGTGTTTTCATACTTTAGCAAGTTATCTGGGCAGGAGAAGACACCTGAAAGGGACAAAGTAAAAGGAGAGCAAACCACCTCAAAGTCTAAATGTCATCCACAAAATATGCACAAGCTAATATGGGATGGTGGCCCCTTACACGTGTGGTACCCCGTTTTGCATATGCAGATCTGCAGGTTTTGCATGTACAGTAACTGTGCATTCGTATAATTTACCAGTTCAGATCCAGAGAACTGTTTAAATCACTCCTTATGTATCACATGCCCATGTTTGAAATGGCTTAATCTGTAAAAGAGCTTAAACAATAATTTTCTAAGTATTAGACATTAATGATACTGCTATTATATTGGAAATTGAAATTGGGTTCAGCAGAGCTTGGTTCAGGTCATTCAGGCTATAGTTGCAGTAGTCTATTAAGATTTCATTCTCCTTTTATACCACTGACAGGAGGCTTCTAGCTAATTTCAGAAATGCCAGATTAATATCAGGGAACGGTAAGAATTTTGGTGATTCAGAGAAACATTAAAATAGCAGCCTGGTGAGTAGAGAGTATCCACATTTGGCAGAAATAATACTGCCTCACTCTAGCAGCCCTGAGCCTCCACATACATCACGTTACTGAGTAATATGTTAGAAAATGGTTATAATAAACTTCACTGAGATCAATAACCAAGGTACTTTTACTCAGAAGCTGAACTAGCCTTGTAAAAGAAGACTTATAGTAATATTTAGTACATTCTTACTCCAAATTCTTTCTTCTAGTGGTTATTGTAGTTTGTGCACCATGCAGCGGAGGGTTGATGCTGTACATCGATTTTACGGCACCACAAATATAGCTAAACGTTACATGCTGAATAGCAAAGAAATGTAATAATCAGGGCTTTGTCTCCTCAACTGCCATTGTTTTCTCAATATGCTGGACAATTCCTGTCGTTAAGCTAAAAGTAACTACTTTCCACATAGAAATCTAAAGGATGGCAAAGTTCAGCCTACTGAAATTGCATTTGCTAATTTTGTTGTTCATACATCATATACTGAGTATAATTTTGAAGTCAGAGCATTATCTCATTTTGCAAGGCTTAGTCTTAATTGATTTTGTAAAAGAATGTACTGGAACTGAAAGTTTTATGCATTGTAAATTCCACTATTTTAAAATTGGTCAAAACTGAGCAGAAGGTAAATTTCTCACTGTAGCTATCTGATATCTCGAGAACCTTTGAGAAAAAAAAAAATCATCTCTATCATCCTTTAGTCTATTTTACAGCTAATATTCAGTTACAGAATTAGACATGACAATGAGAGCTTTTCATAAGCCTGTTTCTGTGAATCACTTAAAATACCCTGTTTAGGAAAAGCAAGTCTGGTTTCGTTTCATGTTGTCACATATTTTATTCTACTATAACCCCCCGTTATTCTAGCCTGCTAATAGGTCATTCAGATAAAATCCTATGATTTTCTGGGGTCTGCCCTGGGATAAATGCCACAAAGGACATGGGCATGGATACCTTGGGGTGTTGCTTGCATTTCTGTAGTCAGTGTAGGATTTGTATGCCTGTAAATTTGTGTGGGTACGTAAAGGGTCAATCAAATTTAAAAGAAGAAATAGTACCAACAAAATGAGCTTTCAAGATTAGCATCTTCTGTCCAGAGTCCATCCCATTGCCTGATGTTTCTTGGTCGATAACTTTGTTCTTCCTTTAGTACATCTGGTTTTTTTGCTCCCATTTACAATATACCTTGGTTTGTTTTTATGCTCAATTAATGAGTTTTTTAAAAGGCTTTGGATGATAGGATTAAAAATGCAATACGGTTCTCAAACTCTAAAAATATAATGGTTTCAACAATTGGAAATAATTTGTGCTTTGACTTGAACTGCTCTGTATTACAGATTTTTTTTTTTCTTCTCCCCTTTTCACACAGAGTATGATTTCTTCCATTGTGAACAGCACTTACTATGCAAATGTCTCAGCAGCAAAATGTCAGGAATTTGGAAGGTGGTATAAACATTTCAAGAAGGCAAAAGATATGATGGGTAAGCAAAAAAAAAAAAATTTTTTTTCTGTGATGGTGGATATATATTATTATATGTCACGTTGAGGTCTGTCACAGTCATATAAGAAGCCAGGTCCCTTCATGATAAGTTTAGGGTGCTTTTGATGAGTAGGTGTAGAAAGAACATATATAGTGAAAGAATTCATTTAAATAAATATTTGCTATTGAAACAGCCACTGACTTGGGTTGCCAGAGATGTGAAGCTGTCATTCTGTAAATCTAAGAGATCTTCTACCACCCAGAATAATTGTTTAAAAAACCTGTTCCTGGAGCTGTGACGGACTGACTTTTTTAATGTATGCATTTTTCTCTTGCTCTGGCTAATGTATATTTAAAGAAACAGGCTTTTATAACTATCACAGCCTTCCAACAAGAGTGCTATAATTTTACAAATTCATATCTTTCTGTAACTTAGGGACCCTGGTTTCAATTCATTTTAACAAGTAGTTGTTGTGACAATTACTTGTTTGTTGTAGTAACCAGAAGTAAATTACCGGAGAAAAAAAAATTCTATCAGTGGGACATATTAATTCTGTAATACTTCCTGTCTTTCTGTATTGTTCCTTTTTAAAACTATTTCTTAAACCCGTTAACATAATGTTGAACGCTTCATGCCAGAGAATTTCTGCGTAGTTTTCAACACAATGAGGAAACGGGACCTCAGTTTGGATTGAATTTTGAGCTTGACTTAGCTTTCACTATTTGAAGCAAAATCATTCATCTACCAAAACGGGTTCCTTGCCTTTTATAGCTTAAGGCTGTAATGAAGACAATGCATCACTTTTGTGATAATTGCTTGAATTACTATTCCAAGTGAATGGCCCACTTGGGCTGATCTCTACTTTCCGGTAGAAAAAAAGGCGGCTTCTTTCCTTTATCTACGTTGTACCTTCTGTGCAACCCCGAACCCTTCTTTTGATGCTACCAAAATCAGTGGTGAGACTTCACTTGATTTCAGGTGGCCCGTGTGCGAGGCAGCAGAGCGCCTGCATGGGAGAGGGGTACCTATCCTCAGCATCCTTTCCCACCTCCATTGTGGCAGTGCTTCTGCATGGGGCAACCCCTGCAAAATTTGCCTTAAATGATCTGCCAAGGCAGGTTCACCATCCATTCATTCGCAGACGGTGAAACCAGTGCGTAGGAAATGTGTGGAGGTGTGTTTATTCCTGTGCAACCCAATGCTGGGAGGGAGGCCCCACGAGCCCCAAAGCCACATGGATATGGGGCAGTGGGTGCTCCATTTGGAGCACTGACTCAGGCTGTGGGCATCAGACCTCTTGGCAGAATAACACCTTTTTCTCTTTTTCTTTTCCTTTTTCTTGTCCTTTTTCTTTTTCTTTTTTTCCTATTAAAAAAAGACAAATTCTGCCCATCATAGGACAGAGGAGAAAGGTAGGGATGTGGGTGTGAATCCAGGTGCTGATTTCTTCTTCCAGCTCTCATCCCCATGGAGGAAAGGGTGGTCTTGCACTGAATGACAGTTAGTGAAGATCATAATAACTATGAAAAGCTCAGACGCTGCCTTTTTTTTTTGTTTGTTTAAAAAATGTGTTTTACTAGTATAAGAAAAAAAAATTACTGCAAGGCTTTTGGGAAGATACTGGAGTTTTGGATTTTAAATAAAGCATATTTCCTTAAGTCTGTTTCCAGACCAGCATTGCTAAAGCACTAGAACTGAGGTTGGTTAAAATGAAAAAGTGACACACATTGATAAAAAGGAGACTCCTTTATATCAGCCAAGAGTTGTTTCATATTGTCTTATCATGCATGAGAGACGAGCTGAAAGAACTCTTGTAGTTTAAAAAACTGTGTGGTTAATTAAAAAGGAGGGTGTGTCAAGGCAGATGAGTTAATATAAGAAAAAAATTCAACCATGTTGCAAGTCACAGAAAAAAACCCATGCATACATGGTTGCAAGATAAAGCAGCCCATCTGTGTAATTTACATAAATTATACTAGTTCCTAGCAGTCCCATACAATTGATGCAGCATCTAGAAATTAGCAGAGCATGGGGAGGTCCACACCCCACCCTGCTCGTTACAGATTTCCAGTGGCTGGGAACTGCAGATGTCATGGAGGGGACACCACAGGAGGAACGGAACCAGTCACTGGGGGCTTCTCTCTCTGGTTGGGGTGTGCTTTCCCATAACAGCCCTCCTTACCCTTTGCCCAGATACTGTTTCACCCGCATCTTCTGCAATGCGGAGTGGTATCTCGTCTGTTGCCTTTGCCCGTTTTCTAGTTGCTTGCTGTCTTGTCTGAAGTCCCCTGCATACATCGCCACGGGGATGCGCTCTGAAGCCGCACGCTTGCGGTTCGGTCTCGTTGTTCCTTTGCAAAACTCTCAGGAAGTTACTCCTTTGCTGTACGTGGTTTCTAGCATGTGGTTTTGCCTCTGATGTTCTTCTGGTTCCTCCAAGAGCCCGGAGACAATGCTGGGTGGTTTGTTGAACTTTTTGTAGAAGAATTCTGAAGGCATATAGCTGCAACAGTGATGTTCTGGGCCTTCTGATCTAGGTTTGCGAGTACACTAAGCTTGAACCTGAATGTGCTGTTTTACATTTATTTTTATTTGAGTATCTTAAAAGGAGCTTGAAGTCTGTGATTTTCAGTCTTATGTTGGCTTTTTCAATGTTTCTTTTCCGTTGTAGTTGAGATGGACAGCCTTTCTGAACTATCCCAGCAAGGTGCCAACCATGTCAACTTCGGTCAGCAGCCGGTCCCAGGGAACACAGCTGAACAGCCTCCATCCCCTGTTCAACTTTCTCATGGTAGTCAACCATCAGTTCGGACCCCGCTTCCAAACCTGCACCCTGGACTTGTATCTACTCCCATCAGCCCTCAGTTGGTAAATCAGCAGCTCGTAATGGCCCAGTTGCTGAACCAGCAGTATGCAGTGAACAGACTTCTAGCCCAGCAGTCCTTAAACCAACAGTACTTGAACCACCCTCCTCCTGTCAGTAGATCCATGAACAAGCCGTTGGAGCAGCAGGTGTCAACAAATACAGAGGTGTCTTCCGAAATTTACCAGTGGGTCCGTGATGAACTGAAACGAGCAGGAATCTCACAGGCAGTATTTGCACGTGTGGCTTTTAACCGAACTCAGGTCAGTCCTTTTTTTTCTTACTTTTTTTTAAGTCTAAGAGTCCGTTCCTTCTCTCCTGATTCAGTAATCATCACCTTTTAGGTCTGTCTCCTCATTTCTGCCTTGTCACTTAGCTCCTGTGAAGGAACTATGCGTCCTTGCAGGACCAGCATCCCTGTTGATGCAGTACAGAAATCTTCAGTGATTGGTTTGTGTCAACACCCGCTATTCATACAGACACCTTGGTTCCTCTCCAGTTGCCATGGTTTAATATCTTAAACATAATTGTCCCTGGAAAGGACATGAATAGCGCTATCTATGCAGAACCATTCACAAAGTCACCCAACTGATTGTCTTTTGTGTTGCAAAGGTATACCTGTGCTGACCACATGCATGCATTGAACGAGTTGTCTTCTTTCACAGGTGTACCTGAGATGGTCTTTTATTCTTGTTTGCGTTTATTTTTATTATTTTCTGGTGAAAGTCTTAATAACATCTTTTCAGGCTTCTGAAAAGATGAGAAAATAAAAGCTTTATTTTTTTGATCATCTATTCTTTTCATGTATTTTTGTAGCTTGTTGCAAAATCAGTAGTTGCTGAGATTGGAGATGTCCACGTCAGAACATATACTTCAGCTCTTCAATGCAGAAAAAACTAGCCCTAGCAAAGCTGATAAGTAACACTAAAATGTGTTATTTTTTACACCTGTTTTAGAAGCTAACCCTGTTATAATTTATTCTGCTCTATGAATTTAACTTAATGCCATGTTGCATGGAATTTAATCAAGCAGAAATTATGGAAGAAATGTCAGTATATCCAATGCAAATAATAAGATCTTAAAATTTTAGAAGTCTGTTTTAACAGAAAATAAAATAGGGGGGGTTTAAAAAGGAAACATTTGAAAAAGACCTAGGTAAATATGCTTTGATTCTACATTTTTAAACTTAATGAACAAGTGTTTTTCCATTGTAGAATATAGCAAAAAAAAAAAAAAAAAATTTGGGCTTCTCTTAAAATATTGATGCTTCTCTCTGCATTGCTTGGTGCAGTGGTGCCAGGCTTGAATCAGCATGTCTTTTGTAATTTTTCTGAATTACTATTGTCTTAAAAATTTTTACATCCTCCTTTAGCTGAAAGAAAGTAGAGTCATCGTATGAATTCTTTGTAGAGCTCTCATGTGTTTGCATCTGCCCTCTTAACAGCAGAGGAGGTTTTCATGATCTGGGTCTTTCGTACCAAATTTCACAGGATACATGAACTCATGGGAGGATTACTTACGGAAGTTAAGTTCAGGCAGTGTCACTTGTTATGTTTACACATAAGTGACATTGAGTTTTGTCTAATACAATGTTTAATATTTTAACTTTTGATACAATTAAGTATTGAAATAGTAATGGTAGCTTCAAGTTACCATGGTCTGCAGCTGCCATGTTACCCAGTAAAAACACCAAGCAAGTAATTCAGAATATAAGTAGTTTAGTAGATATTTGCTTCTTTCTCAGACTTGCTTAACAGAAGCTTGTTTTCTCCCGCTTTCTGCCCATCTCCAAAGTCATTTGTTCATTTCTTCTTGGCTAGTTTTGCATATGGCTTTTGGTCTCTGTCATTTCTGCATGAACAGTAGTTGTTACCTGCAACACAAGGACAGTTGGTTCTGACTGGAGATGGTATTTATATGATACTACAGAAGAAGATGCTCTTGAGGTGTGATGAATGCAGCTGTAGAACCAGACTTCTAGTGCAAATACTGATTCCTGATTACTATATGTTTTTATTACCATGAAGGTTATTAATTATTTGTTTAAAGTTTAGTTCTTCCACAGTTGTTGTGGTTAACTGGCTTGGCATAATGTGTTCAAGGTGAGCCAAAACTGGGAGATAACCCCAAAGTGAACATTGAAAACAAATCCCATGTAGAGACATGGAATACGTATGTAATATATTTTGGCAATTTTCAACCAAATTTACTTGAAAGAACACAGGGTGGTATCCCTGTATCCTGAAAATTGCATTAACTAGTCTATTTTTTTTTTTCAGTTAGCTACATAAGATTTTGCAGCATTTGGTATGTTTTGTTTCAAACGTAGGGAATAGAAAGGAAAAATACTAGTAGCCTAGGCAGTATTAGCCTCAGTGTTGCCAAGAGATATCTCAGCCTACTTTTAATATGAAGTGAATCCCCACTGAAATCCAGAGGAGTTTGTTGTAGGCCCATTTCACCTTTGCAAAACTGAAAATTGTTAATTGTACCAACCCCCCCATAACAGCTAAAGTCCAGATATAAAAACAGGTAAAGATATTTGTGACTCTTACAAGAAAGCATTAGATTTGTTTTGCTTGCTGTACCTTGGAATTTATCTCATGTTATTCAAGTATAAATGGCATTTAACTAAAATTAGGGCAGCACTTAAATAACTGGTGGTATTTAGATGTCATTTTTTAATATTGATGTACTTTCTTTTGTCTTTTTGTCTTTTTTCCTTTTTGGCTAGAGCAAGTGAAAATGCTTGTTTAAATTCATCTACTGTTTTCTGAGATAAAAAGCTAACTCAGGCTTACCACTGACATTTTTGAAACTGTCATAAGCATATTTGAGCCGTGTCCAGGGACCATATCATGCCATCAGTTTCCGAAGGCAGAAGATCTCACTGAAATCAGTTAGGAGTTCTGTGCACAAAACCCCTGATGTCGAGATACAGTCTCAGATGAGGGGAGAGATTTGCTTTCAGCGTAAAAGTTAAGGAAGGAAATGAACTATAAACTTAAGAGTAATTTAGCTGAACATTTTGGCAATAAAAATGGACTTTGGTTGAATTGGCTGAAGGTGTTGGCAACCTGTCATTTTACAGACTTGTGCTCTGCAATAAGAATACAGAATTCGGTGGAGGTTTTGGGTGGGAAGAGGGGGTTCTACCAGCTTAGTGTGGTAATTCGGCACATGGCCCTAAATTCCAAGAAGTTTGGATCTGGGGGAACAGTGTTGACTAGAAATATTTCTGTTTCCTCACAGCCCAAAGGAAAGAATTTGGTAAAATTACTTCTGAAAACTAGGGTTTCTTTTTTTAAAAAAATTACATTCTATCTATAAGGCAAAAAAAAACCCTTCAGCCACACCTCAGAAAAGGGTGTCCTTAATATCTGCTTTGATAACTTCTCCTCTATCCTTAACTTCAAAATGTCAGCTTCAAAAACGTGTAGCTCTCAGGAATGCGCCTTGCAAAGTTTAATCAGGGAAGGCTATAACTAGAATGAAAATTAGCATCTGTACAGGCACAATAGAACAATTGTCATAGGGAGCAGAAGTGCTTTTGGAGGACTGAGCACCTCTCTCCACGAGAAATTTCACAGTGACCCTTCTAGGAAAGCTTCAGGGTGCAGTGGGGCCTGAAGTGTTATTTGTCCTTCCGCAGTTGCGATTCCAGCTCACTGGCTGCGAAGAAACAGACGGAATCCTGTTAGCACCTCTTTGTAGCACACTGTGGAAAAGTTTGTTGAGTCAGGATGTGTGCAGGCAGGTCGGAGTTTCACCTCGAGTGTGCGTACCGCTCTCTGTTTGCTCGGGTAATTTCAGTAAATCGAGCTGCTGACGTTTTGGTTGCCATTCGGCCAAATTAATAAACGTAGTATTTTCTGAGCTGATGTCAGCGCACTGTGTAGACGCTTCTGCCCTCTTGGAAAAAGTGAGTTCAGTTTTACCCTGTGCTTTGCTGGTCAGAAAATGTGTTTTGCGATCAGCTCGCTGGCCCGGGTAGCACAGAGCAGCGTCAGGGTGACGGTGCCGATGCACTGGGGCAGCGCCCCAAAATGCTTTGCCCCGTGTCAGCCTCTGCCCAGCCTGCCATCGACAGAGAGGTTCAGCCCACGCCTGCAAATCTGCAGCTGAACTTGGAGGCTCTTGACTCTGTTCTGTTCTTCGTGAGAGAGCTGGCGTTGAGCATCCTTGTTTGTTTGGCTGGAGCACCTCTAGAGCCCCAAAAAAACAAACAAACCCCTCTAAGATTTTTGTCTTGCCTTTGTAAATGTAGAGATGAGTCAGGAAACGGAAAGTTTGGGTTCCCGTAGGCAAGCCTAACATTTGACTTGAAAGGCGTAGCTTAACCTGGCGCGTGGCAGGGTGACATGTACGTACTGCGCGAGCAGGGAATTGTGTTAGTCATGGTTGTGGTTGGAACTGTAACTCCGGGCTCCTGTCTCTGTGTACAGTTTCAACCATAACATTTACTGCATGAACTCGGGTGCCGCTGTACGGAGGTGACCTCTTGGCTCCATCATCGCAGAAGGAGGGGGAGTACTTTTTGCTGCTTTTGCCATGTCTGACTACTGTCATTTTTCTCCTTCCCACCCGTAAGAGTTTTTCATCTCAAGGTTTTTAAAGTACTTCTCAGTGTTTCTGCCAGATACCTTTTCTCTCCCCTCCTTTCTACTTCACCCCCATCCCTGTTTAAAATACTAGCTGCCAGGATACATTACCTTTCGTTCACATATAGTACCTTTTCTCCTATGTGAAAACTTCTGCGTATTTAGGACTGTGTTCATGGTAATTCTGGGCAATTGCTATTTCGAGGGAGAACGCTTGGAAGCCGTAAACGGCTCTGTGTAATTTTAAAACAAAATCTAAGTTTACACAAACCACCTTCTCAGGCACTATTTTTTTTTCCTTCCACTTTGTCTTTGGCACACTTTATTTTCCAGTAAAATGAAAAATGAAGATGGATTATTCAAAATTGATAACAGTAATGGACCATCATGTAATGTTTTATTGAATTTGAGTTCTGTAAATTATGTGGTAGAGAGAAATTTGCCTGCTTAAGTATAACAGAAATTGCCACTGTATTCATATAATTCTTCGTAGTGTAATTTAAGAAAAAGCACACTATCCATATCACTATTGAATAAAAGGTAAAAAGGTGCTATTACACTATCATGACAGCTCTCCTCTTGCTACTAAGCGACGTAGATAAATGTGTCTGCTTATAACTTACTTGGCAGGAATCCAGGCTTGTGGGTGGAGCCTGAGAATGATCCTCCACCTGGACATGGGATGGGAGCACCCTGGAAGGGAGAGGGATAGCGTTGAGGGATGTTCTGCGTGTTTTGGGGAGGTTTGGGCAAATTGCATTTTTCTTCTGGGAGCTTTGAAGTTCTATCAGGCTGATAAAATCTATTTGAATCAGTGATTACGTTCAAAGAGGAGACAAACTGGGGGCCAGACAGGCAGTGTTTTCGTTCATATTGGCAGACGCTCTCGTTTATCTCCAGTTTTAAAGAATTCATAATTAGCTTTTGAAAGCCCAGATAATATTTATTGAAGATTTTTGTGCAATTAGTAATGAATTATACTTGTGATGACGTGTAGGCTTTCTTTTTTTTTTTTTTTTCCAATGGGAGCCAGTAACATTTTAAGAAAATACAATTCCAGTGCAAAAAGAAGACAAGGGAAGAACAGCGAGGAGGGCTCAGAACCTGGCATTGTTTATAATCTCTATGCAAAACAGCATTTAGCTTTCATGCAACCTGAGGTACAATATCAGGAGATCACACTAAGAGTCGGATCTTGGCAAACCAGTTCAAGCCTGGTAGTATGAACAGTAAATCTCTGCACGTCAGCATGGGGCAGGAAGTGAAGGCTTATGTTTTCTTTCTAGGATTTTCCCATTTTATATCTTGCCTAGCAATCTTTAGCCAAAGTTTTGTGCTCAGAAAATTGAAGCAGTAGCAATGAAGTAATGTTTGAAGCAGGCAAGCTGCGGTGTAAGACTTCGCCTGCACCTGGTACTACACCTTTTTTTCCCCCGTGTTATTTCTTCACTTATTGTGACCTTTAGGTTCAAAGCTCCTAGAAGCAAACACCTCTCATCTCCTCTCCTCCCTCCACGTCTGTGTCCTCTGCTTCCAGCTCGTGCAAGGAGCTGTGGCAGTGATGGGGGAAGGACAGGGGAATGAATACTTAATAGCATTTCTAATCACCCAGAGGTGTCCTGCAGCAATAGTTGTACTGACAAACGCAAGAAAAATACCAAACCCAATTTTCTTTCTTTACTTATTTTACTGAGAGGGGTAACATTATACAAGAAAAGCAGCCTTTTCTGCTTTTTTTTTTTTTTTTTTTTAGCTTCCCCCTTTGTGGCAAAGGCTTATGCAATAAAGTATTTTCTACTGTGGGATAAAGTATTTTTCAGGGATATTTCCTGTGTCTGACAGTGGGCTGGCTGGTAGTAAGGAGTCTCCTCTCTTGCCAGTGATCAGTCCACTTCAGTTTAGTTTTTCTTTCTTCTTGTTGATCCTGGTACAGTTGTTTTCAGTACAGTAGGAGTCAAAAATCTTATCTGTTTACACCTCGATCATATGTCCTGTGCTATGCAGACATCTTTGCCTTGTCTCACAGAATCATTTTTGATGCCCCTTGGAGGATAGTATAACCCTGCCACTAGCAAACACTAGAAACAGTGGGGTTTTCTCCTTAGAAGTAGAAAAAATAGTATATAATAATTTAACTTCCCTTTTTACTAATAAGTTTATCAGTGAAACTAATCACTATGAAAAATTTCAAAACTCGTACTCTACCCAAATGCCACTCAGGTCTGTAACTCATTTACTTACCTTTGAATAGCTTCTGCCTGGACACCAGAAAAGAGGAGGGGTGAAGGATAGTGGTGAGAAAGTATTCTCTAGGATTTTTATTTTTTTTTTTTAATCTTTCTCCAAATTATTTCTCATGCTTAGTGCTGGAAAGACTGTGTTTTCCATTCCACTTCCCTCTTAAGTGTGCAGGCACAGACAAGGCCACGAGGACCACTCTGGCTCCAGTGCGGTGGTTAGCATCTCCCATCCTCATCACCCAGTGCAAGTACATTGGGCAAGTGCAGAGCTGAGAACTGCATTGGGTGGGCTCTGACACTGCTGAAGTGCAGCTGCTCGAGAGCAGTGGCTTTGCAGCAGCCCTTTTGTAAGGGGCTTTTGCTTGATAGGATGGGACCTTTGAGAGAGGTAACAACTTCCGTTGGTGCTATGAGCATCAGTCTTCCCTACAGAGGAGGCTGATGCTTGGGCCGTAGCTTTCCACTGCCTTAGGAATGGATATCTTCAGTCAGGGTTGCCTCTCTTAGGTAGTTTTATCTTTCTTATCACATGCCTCCCTCCTTCCATTTGCCCCTCCATTATCCCAAATAACTTACAACAGGTTTATAGGAAAAGATACATTTGGTTATGTTATTCCTTTAAAATCACATCTGTGTTCCCTTGCGATTTACAATAAAAGCCTCTCATACCAAGCCTCTCATTCCAGCATGGCAACAGCATTTACTTTATAAAGAAGTTCACATTCAAAAGTTGATCTTCTTCTCACTGCCTTGTTACTTCAAGACAGTAGAGCATTTTGTATGCCTGACATATTTAAACGGAGAATTTGGCAGGGGCGAGATTTCAAGAACCTGTTGACATTAAAGTTCTAGTTGCACTCACAGGTTCATAAATATTTCATCTTTTAGAGTAATTAGGTGTCCCAGACCGCCAGGCCTCCTCCATTGCTGAGAACTGAGATGAAACTGAGATGAAGTGATTACGTAGGAAACCTGGTGTGGTCTGTACAAGCCGCTGGCGGCATGCTATCGTCTGCAGCCTGCCCATCTCTGGCTCGCTGCTGTGGATGCCCTGGGTGCTGTTTTCCTTTCATGGCCCCCTGCTCACTTTTAGCTATCGTTGCTGGACTCTGAAAGTGGTCAAAGGACAGCAGTGGTAATTTGACTTAGGAAGTGGGGCCTGCACAGCAGGTAGTCGAATAAGTAGCCCAGGCAGTGGACTGGGTGAGGATTAGGGTTGTCCTGGTGAGGGGGACAGTGAAAGGAGGAGAAGGGAGAAAAAGGATGAACATCCAACAGTGAGTTTTGTCATCTGTTAAACGCCAATATACTCTTAAAACAAAATACTGACTTAAAAAAATACGTATCTGAGTCAATTAAGCAGTACTTCAGGAACACTGCGAGTTTATCATCTCAGATTAGTTGTGAAATACCACTTCCTTTCAGAGAGCTGATTAGGTTGCTAGAAATGTGGAAAGATATTTTTTTAGGTTCGCTACGCGTTTTGATGGGAAGACTGAGAACAGCTGAGTGTCATGCCTCTGAACTATCTGTACTTCACTTATTCTTAACATTTTGTGCTTGTCAGTCTACTGTGAAAGATTTCATGGCAAGTTAAGCCAGTAGAAGGAGAGAGACCTATTAGGCAGATTCAGTTTATGTTGTATGTAAACCAGATGCTTAATAAAATTAAGGGTACAATCGTGGCTCTCTTCTCTGCTACGTACAATGCCATTAATATATTCCTGTATGAAGCCAACAGTGCATTTGCTGCTCTCATTCTCAGCCCAATGGAAAGAAGAAAGAGGACTGATGAGCAGTGGCTTTGCAGAGCACAGGTTTACAGGCGCTCACCCAGGCTAACTCTCCAGCATATCTTTTTTTTCCCTCCCTCCCTACAGGGCTTGCTCTCAGAAATCCTCCGAAAGGAAGAAGATCCCAAGACTGCCTCGCAGTCCTTGCTGGTAAACCTTCGGGCTATGCAGAACTTCTTGCAGCTGCCAGAAGCCGAACGAGATCGCATTTACCAGGACGAAAGGGAAAGGAGCTTGAACGCAGCCTCTGCAATGGGCCCCGCGCCTCTCATAAGCACACCGCCTAGCCGGCCTCCACAAGTAAACCACTCTCTCTGTCTTTGAGATTTCCCCTTGTGTTTCCTCACTGTCCTGCTGGGTGATACATTTCTTAAAAAGAAGAAAGCTTTTGCTGTTGCATTTTTTTAAACACTCACAGAATCACTATTTGCAGTGTTGTTCACAAATTAAATTTAAGAAAAGCAGTGTATGATAGTAGTAGTTTATTACTACCTATTTTCTAGTTTTAAGATAAATTCTACCCATTATGGCCCCTACAGAGGGGTTTTTTTTCTCATTTTATTGATTTTTCCAGCTTTACTGGGCCTGGAAGATGTTGGCTTTTAGGTGTCTTCTTTTCCTATAATTCTCAGGTGTTGTTCTTAATGATAGAGTTTCACATAGGGATTTTGAAGGATTTGGACTGCTAAACTAAGAGGGAATGAAAGCAAGTGGGAGTACATCATATTGCCTTAACCAGAAAATGAACAGGTAAAACTAAAGAGATGGGGGAAAAGAAGACTCTACCCCAAAATTCTGGGCACACTTTCACCAGGTCAAGCTACTGACAACTGGATAACATAACAGGCTTGCTATATCTCTGAAAGATTTGATATCTTCATTAAAGCTTCATTTAGTATTTGTTCAAATGAAACTCCTGTTGATTTCCGTAAAATATAGTGAGACTATTGATTTAATTCTCCAAAAATTATAAAGTTGGATAGAGCGGGATCCAGAAAATCATTGCTGTAGTTCTTGTGTCTATGGAGGAAAGTTCATATGCTGGTTTTTAGGGTACCTGAGAAGTATGGGTGTGAGTTATAGGAATGCATAGGGTTTCCACAAGGACGAATTAAACTTCATCTTTTCTGATATACTCTGCATTGCTGTGGCTTCAGGTTGTACCTATTCAAGGACAAAACAAACTGATCTGCAGATATGTGGGAAGCATTCTGTAAATACAGTCCAGATCTGCTATACAAAGCAAGGCTTTGAGATTGTGGGAATGTATGGTTGAATGTATAAACAGAGAGCAGTTCTTTGCTAACCAGGCTCAGGCTTGTGCCTATGACTATATTCCTTACCCTTTCTGAATGCTGTAAATCCCTCGAGATTGTTTTTCTAATTTTCCTGCAGCTAATGGATACTAAGGACCACACTAAAGTCACAAATAACAAAATTGTACCATAAAGGAGGACAGAAGATCACTTTGACCTGCTGCAGTACTTTTCACAAGAAGAGAAAAAAATTTTAGCAGAAAGAACAGACTGTGCTAATGGTCTAATTTTGTTATCATTAACCGAGTTTAGTCTGTGAAATCCACTATAGATATCCTTCAAGATAAAGGATGAGAATCTGTTTACATAGCAATGCTTTAGGGGAAAATAGTTAAATATAGATAACTGTTTAAAATAACATTTGTGTTTGTTTTAATATCTGTACCTGCTCCCACAGCCCAGGTAATTCAGAGCAAAGGCTAACCCTCCTTCTTAACTTATCTCTTTCTGCCAAGGTAATGTCTCACTCTGTCTCAAGTGGTCTTGGGCAATTTCACAGCTAAAGAACAGAGTTAATTACAGGACCTTCCAGAAGGATGTCAAGTCGGAGGTAGTCCTTGTATTGGTTTTAATTCACACTTGAAACTGTATAAATCTCTTGCAGCCAGAAAGGAAGTGAGACTTGGGGGTTTTCTTAAGTGACAAAACATACTGTAAGTCAGAATTTCGGGGTCGGAGTTGGGGGGGGGATCTATCTCTGCTGGGCTCTTGTTCATAATTTCATTTCATTTTTTTAATGGGAGTCAGGAGTATAGTTAACCTAATTGCAACAGTTCAGAGTGGAAATGGCATACGGTTTTGTTTTGATCCTTTTCAAAAGGAAAACAGGTTAACAAGGAAGCTTTATAGGTTAATACTTGTGATCTACAGAACACATAATTTTTTTTTCCCTAGTTGTTATATTGTTGTCTGTCATTCAGCAAAACATACACACTTTACCGAGTGGATGGACTGAGAATGTAGAAACCTCTGAGTTGGGATTCTGTGCACCCTTTTTACATGTTGCCAGAATTACCCACCTATTAAATGCCTGTAGCACTTGCCACCTGCTTTTAAGTGTCCAGAACCCTAAGTTTTAAAATGGAAATATCCGTGTTGTTAATGTAAGTACAATACTTAATTCTAGAAATAATAATGGAATTGTTCTAGTTGTTGCACTGGCAAGTATAACTTCACAAATCGTAGCAGAAATAAATTATAGTCACGATATAGCAAAATTATTAATGCAAGCTACTCTCTGATACACCCACAAATGTCTACAGTTTATTAAATATTTGATGCTAAGGAAATAAATCTACAAATGTCCTTACTACTAAATTTATTACAAGCAATTATTTAACATTCACTAAACAGGAGTACAGCATAATATTTTTCTAGCTTAGCTGTGAGCTTCTTGGCTAACTATTGAAAGACAAAACAGACCGTTTATCCTGACAACAGAATTCACACAGGAGCCAAGATATTTAATATTAAATCTTTAGACCAGTGTAACATTTGAAACAATTAAACTATGAAACCATGAAAAATGAGAGCTAATATGCCACACATGAAGGTTTATTTTGCAATTGCAAGTTATCAGTTTCGGAAGGATGTGAAAATAAACATCCTGAAAAGGATCTATTTTGCATTTTTGTGTTGCCAACTGGTGGCCAGACAGTAGAGCAGACTTAACCATTTAGCAGCTGAGCTTGTTCTGTGTTAATTTTGCATACTGTTGCATGCAAAAACAGAAAGCGTGACCTTGGAGGTCTGATAGGATAGTAGGAACTCACCAAGCATAAACCCTGGTGCCTGAGTTAGAAGGAACTGTGTTGACTTTATCTCATTTTTACAGCATTCTAACTAGTTGCTACTTGAGCTAATGTATCTGGATTGTTTCCAATTCTTTTTTGAAATCCTTTAAGAAGCTCTTTGTCCCCCCTACTTCTCCCTTTCTCCCTGACTTAAACAAAAAAGCAAAATCTTACTTCTTTTTTTTTTTAATTGAAATCATTAGCCTCTAATGCATGAGCTTCTGGGATACGTGCATAGACCTCTAAGCTGGTCAAATTGTAAAAGTCTGGTACTGCCTTCGACACTGGCAGACTGAGTGCGAGGAGACAGCATACGCAAGAATTTTTCTCTTGGATGTTGTTCATCCTTCCACTTCCTGGGGCAGAAGCCTGTCTGTTGGGCTCTTTCTTGGAGCAGTGGAGTTTATAAATATTAGCATCTCCGCCAGGTAGGTACTGTGTGGAGACATAGTTTAACCTTTCCAACCTAGAAGGAAGAAAACGAGATCCTTTCTTGTTCTATTTATTTATTTGTTTATTCCCCTCTTCAACAGCTTCAGCTTGCAGATCACCCCGCAGAGGTACTTTCTGTGTATCTTCAAGTCAGGTTCAGAGGATAAATCTATTACATGTTGTGTGGGAACGAGAGGATGGGATACTTCAGAGGTTGCTGAGTGTGGAGATATGTTCAGGGTGGATGGAGTTCCCCAGAGAGATGCTAGGGATGGCCTTTCCCTCTCATCGGAGCAGTTCAGGGGGTGGGAGGAAGAAGATTCCCTCCTCCTTAGTACAACGTTAAGGGGGAAGACAGAGACAGGCGATCGGGTCACAGATTTTCTTTTCCAAAATGTTCAAGTTAAAGCTCATTAGCAGTCCTGCAGGTATGAACACTTCTTCTCAGCACATGTAATCTCCATTTCAGCAAAGCTGAGGAGTAAATCCTTCTCACCACCCGTATTACCCAAAGAAAATTTGTGCTAACTCTTGAGGCCCATTGTCATTCTGTGTAAAAACAGCACATGTAATGTCAGGAGCAGAATGTAATTTTGACAAGGCAGTGATTTAAGAAGTATCCACAAATGTTGCGTGAGTTGTGGTTCTAGGTACTCAGTTGACAGAAACCTTTGTTTTCATAAAAGGCCTCCTCCTGACTACAGTTCCTTCGTGCTGAAACAATTTCAGTTTGGGTCCCAGAGATAGAGTGTCACTCTGGAAAGACTGGGCTTGAGGAGAACACTGCTTTGCTGGTGTTTGAGGACCAGTGAACCTCCATTGTCAGAAACTCTGGATAACACCAGCTCTCATGAAACTTGATGGTGAAGCCCTGGGGTTCAAACACATGCACACACAATATATCACCACCAGCAAAATTTTGAAATCTGCAGAATTTGAGATTTAGGTTGATAGTCTCTGTGCCAAGTTGCATGTTAATGAAAGTAAAAATGAAAAAAAAAATAATAAATGCAACTCTTTCCATGCCCCCCACCCCCCCCTCAAAAACCACCATGCAGGAGAGTTAATGGAAACCCTGACACTTAACTATAACTGCACTTCCAGGCGCCACTGTAATAATGGAGTAGTAAACCTTGTCCTGATAAAAGCTGTTCTGAAAGCAACAGCATTTATTGTACCTCCTGTGCTATTTGCAGAGCAGAACTGAAAAGTAGTTTGTTTTGCCTGGAATGAACTACTTTATGAATTTTAATGTACGATGTAATATTAAAAGCTAAACCAGGATTAAAGAAGATTTTTGTTCCCAAGCTAAAACAGTACTTATGAGAATGTGTTATAAAAGATTTTTTTGTTTCAGTTTCGATGGGGAAGAAACGAGCTTCCATGTTTGTGAAAAGCTCTTCAGATTGGTTATTCTTTCTATAACAACCTGTTCTTTGTTTAGGAAAATTGAATTAATCCAGAACTTCTTGCTACTGTAATCAGTTTTATTTGATGAGAAGATATATCTGGACAGGCCAGGAGGGGATGGTTGTGTATGGGTTCTTTTTTTTCCAAGTATTTCTAAGTGACTGAATTGGTTGGTGATAGGAAGATGGCCAAATAAGTTTCTGATTCTCAGTTTGCTCAGGTTCTAAAATAATGCTCCCCTGTTTAGTTAGTTTTTGCAAAATTTGATTACTGCAAAAAAAATAAATTAGCTGATCAGTGGTTTCTTTCCTAAAAAGAAAATGTGGCTATAAGTGTGGGTGGGGTGAGAGGTTGTGCTTAAGTGTGGATGAGATGAGAGATTATGTTTTGTTTTGGTTTTGTCTCCAAAATGAATGCTTTCTCCCCCTCGCTTCCAAGTCCTGAAGTTACACTGTTGGGGGCTTTTTTGTTTTCTGTTGGGGTTTTTTGAGGAGGAGGGTGTTTTTTCAACCCAGCTTCAAACAGCCTCTGTCTTGAACTCAATTCTAAATTCAACACAACAGCCTAGATGCTTGCTATGTATAAATTATGAAACAGTTTTATGTATGGATATTCTCCAAGAGGTTAATTAACGTTATTGCATGGAATTCATCAGACCGGAGCAGACCAATGGTCCATCTAGTCCAGCCACGGTCTATACCTGATCTTTGAAGAGAAATTGTTAAGAGGCGGGGGAAGAATTTTCATACTTGGCCAATGATGTAAATTGAAGAGGGAGAGGGTATGGCTGTGAACATCTCTTTAATAATTCCCAAACCCACCATGTTACAGCTTTAAGGCTTTCATTCTCCTCAAGCTCTTTGGGCTAATATGGCATTTTGATGCAGGTATTAGTGGGTTTTGTTGTTCAGTTCCCAATTCAGTATCATCAGAAGGCAACAGGGCAGCAGGAGGCATATTTTTTCTTTTTTTTTTTTAACTTCAGTGACATATTAGATGCTGTTGAGTTTGTTTGCCAACAGGATTGAGAATTTTCAGTAATTCTCTTGGGTTAAGTTCATATCTGTATTAAACTGGGCACTGAAAAGTGTGGACCGAGATGCACATTTAAATTATGTCTCCAGCATGGTGTGTGTCTTGGGTTTTGATAATCTGGGTGTTCACAGCTCAGTTAAGTGGTCTATGAAGTGCTGCTACAACGTGAAGCTGTCTTTTGAAGCTGAGTAGCAATCAAAAAGGCAATGTGTTTACAGAAGAGAGACGTTCCAATCAGGATCACAAGAGCAAAGTGTTTCCTTCCCAAAACATACCGGGGAATTTTGTATCCTAGCTGAATGCCTTCCTTGTCCTCTCAGGACCCCCAAAGATTAGTTGCAAGGTAGAACTATTCCTTTGCAAAGGACTGAAATAACTGCTGAAATGTAGACACGAGGTCCAGGAAGATGTGTTGACAAAGCCATCACTTTTTCTAATTTAGCTTGCCCTGATTTTTACATGCAAACAGAGAAGGCTGTCTCCAGTTGTATATTTAACATCCCCGTTGGTATTCAGTTATCTTTCAATGACTCCTTTTCATGTAAAGGTTATAAAATTGCCACTGGTTTTGTAATTTTCAAATTATTTCACTGTATGGTGTTCAGGAGATGCACCTGCTCTTGTAGCCCCGTGCTGGTTTGCTCAGTGTGAGGCATGTGTTTTCCCATTCAGTGGTGGGAAGAAGGCACGTTGGTGGTACTGCTCCTCACGCTGCCCACTGCCAGCGCCTCAATTGTTTCTGAGCAGCCATGAGACCAGGCTTGGCCATCGTCTACCGCAGTGTCCCCTGTAAAATGTCACACTTCAGAAAAGGAAAGGCCTCACTCTTCAGGTCACAGCTGCAGAATACCTGTTATTTTCAGATGTACTGCCACATTTTGGGATTTTTATCTGTTCCCCTGCTCATTTAGGACTCCTGCTTTCAGAAAGTGCTAATGCCTGCCAGGAGGCGGCAGGTGGAAGCGTGTGCGGACGCCTTGTTCTTGCTGGGGTTTTGCCCCTTGCAGCTACGGGGCATGTGTTAGCACAGCTCCTGAAAAGCCTGATAGACACATCAGGCTCAGCAAAAGTGGCATGCGCTCCCAGTTTCTGGGCTAGATTATTTTATCTTAAAAGCACTATGGAGAATAGTTAACACAAATTGAGCGTGACACTTCTAGGAACAAATGGGCTGATGATTTGCCTAAGTATGTTTCTCACCCTAATCCTTTGACTCTTATATCGTGAGACCTGTGACATACTAAAGCTCCTAGAGAGTGAGATTAGAAGGTGAATTATCATGTTGTCATGATTTCCCTTTGAACCTCAAGGGACTTTAGAGTACAGGAAGATGCTGACTTGCACTGGATTAAACTGATAGTGAAACTGCGGTTTTAGACACATACTTAAGAGGAGGCTGAATCACCCTCTGGAAATGTCAAGCTCTGTCCATGAGATTTAGAGGTATCCTGAATGACTAAGTTTGACTAGATGTTGTAACTTCTTAATGGCTAAATTAATTGCGCTCTCAACAACCTCAGTATGAACCAGTGGGTTTGAATCAAAATCTAAAGGTTTGATATTGCATCATCACCTTGTAGGTTCTTGGCAGAAATACCGTTTTTCCTTTCTTCTGATCTACTTTAGGATTAGTTGTCTGTCCACTGATCTTGGTCAAGCATTGCAAGAGTAGCTGCTAAATAACAGATGTTATCCTTAACTGTTGAGAACATCCTAGGATAAACTGAGTACCTGCTAAGTTTTAGTACTTCTCAACTGATACTGCAGAAACTGCACTGTAAACTTGGTGAGATGATTCTTGGTGTTGAAACCTAGCTATCATCATTACCAGAGGATGAAAGAAGGGATCATCTTCTGTACATCATGTCACTGCTGTTGTATTTTTGTTGTTTTCCTTAATGCTGCAGATGCAGCATGGAGGTGGCAGTGTAATAATTGTGTCTTGGTTTTGTGTTATTTTTTTAACCTGGACCTCAAGAATAATAAATATTTGATGGATTTAAGTGAAATCCAATTAGAATTTAATAGTTTTAAGAAAGTCCTATCTTGATTTCATGAATGAGTCGTTAAAATATGCATTATTCTAAATTATTGCTTTCTTCAAAACAGCTTAAGAATTAAACATAATATTTAAAAAGTTGAATCTAAAGCCACAACTTTTCTACATTACATGCATTTCCATGATGTAAATGCGTAATATATCTTGGCATAATATATCTTGGCATAAACCAAGATATATCTTTCAGGTTTCTATTTCATTAGATCCTTTTATAACGCACTTAAAATTTCACTTAATTTGCATGGGGCAAAGAGATCATGTAAGGATTCACACGTCTCTACTTTTCCACCTAATTCTCTTTATGCCATTGAAATTCACAGTGGTCAGTTAATGATAACTCATATTTCAGATGCACTCATCTGGTACAATATAGTGAATTTTCTTGTTTCCCAGTAGCCCGAACCACAGATAACTTATAATGTTAAATCTCTGAAAAGCTGAAAGAATATCAGAGCAAGATTGAATAAAAGGAATAAAATGGAAAGGGGGACTACTTGGGGAGGGAAATAAGGGAAAATAACTTTTTCATAATGAAAAATGTCTCATAAAATATATTTTCTAGGTCAAAACAGCTACTATTGCTACAGAGAGGAATGGAAAAACAGAAAATAATTCCATGAACATTAATGCTTCCATTTATGATGAGATTCAGCAGGAAATGAAGAGAGCCAAGGTGTCTCAAGCACTGTTTGCAAAGGTTGCGGCAACCAAAAGCCAGGTAAAGTTCTGAGGGTGCAACGGCCTCCCTGTCCTGTGTGTTTATCCCCCCTCTTCCCGGGTTTTAATCTGTGTCTGTGGGAGTTACAGTGAGTGGCCAGGTTAACCACACCAGCCCAGTACCACATCTTGGAGCTCCTTGGTGAGTCCAAAGGTAACCTCTGGTTACCCTAGACCAGACAGGGTTGAGAAGCAGCTTCCCAAGATGCATCCATCCCTCTTCCCCACCTCTGAGATGCCTTTGCTGCGCACCCGTGGGTCTTGGGTGGCTCAGAAAGTGTCAAGTTCATCGGTTCTTTGCTGGCATGTATGTGGCAAAAGCTGTGGGCGAGCTCTGTGTGTTGCTGCCGACAGAATTAATCTTGAGACTTTGGCATTTTGCAATTACATGTGCTGTAACAAGGAGCTCTGGGGTTCTGTATTCTATGAAAATAGTCAGCCCTGCTGGTAAGGCTGTGCACAAGAGGTTGGGTAGCACTGTCCACCTCAAAACCAAAAAGAAACCCTGACAAACTATGCTGGCATGAGTTACATTTGAGAAAACATGTATGATCTGTGTGCAATATGATGGCTGCTTGGTTGCCTCTGTGGGTGCATACATCTGTATAACATATTCAGGTTTAAGCCTTTGTTGTGTGGTTTTCTATTCTGTTTTCTTCAACTGAAGAATTTCTGTCAAGTTTTGTGGCAAGGGAGGGAAATCAGCAAGCACTTGTTGGGTGAGATTATCATAAGTGACACGTCTTCTGAGAAAGATCACCAGAATATGCAAAAGCATTGATTTAAGTGAGAATATACTCAAGAAAAAAAACCAAAGGAAAAGCATACAGAGAAATGGGAAAGACTAGAACTACAGTTATACTGACACTTGAAAGAAATGGTAAGGGAACTAATGCTTACAATATCTAGTTTTCACATTAGATTAAATGTTAAGTCCACTCTGTCACTTTTCCTTTACTTTTCTGAAATTATTTCACAGAAAAATACATCCTTTTCCTGATAATGATCAGTTAGACATTCGTTTCCTGGCCCATCAGCATATATTTTTTAATAGTCTTTAACTTTTGACTTCTGAGTTGCTCATGTTTTGGAGTTTACTCTATTTCATGGTACAGAAAGGATGTTGTCTCTTAAGTTATATGCTGTAAGGAGCATTTAAAGGGATATTTTGGAAATGTTATATCAAAATGATTAAACTCAAGCTGTGGACTGTAAAAATTATAGCTTTATAGGCCACATGCCTGCCTACCCTTCAATCACTGTCAAAGTGATAATTTCTACAATAATATGTTTCTTTTATTGTGGGATTCTAAACACCAAGTGCTGTTTAAACATTAAACTGAATTGTTTATGTTAGTGCTGTACTCAGTGTGTCATACATCAGGCCACTATAATCTCCCATGGAATGTAAAAATTCTGTCATGAATCATGGCTTGTATATCGGAAATTACTGTAATTTTGATTGGAAATTACAGGGCTCTTGAAATGTTTCTAATTATGATAGAATGTTACAGCAGCTTCCAACCTGTGTGCTCTTCAGATGTCTTTATATTTACATGTCAAGACTCGGGGTTAGAGCACTGTCCGTTTTCTACACCTTCCCCTTTCCATTGCAGTTCTCTGCAAAACTAAAGTATGAAGCCAATCTATCGGTCCATTCAATTTTGATCTGATTTGTACAATAGTAGATCTGTTTAAGTACATTGTCTTAAAATTTCTAGGTGGGACAGCCTTTCCAATGCTGACTTTAAAAGGAACAAGTAATCAAAATCAAGCACAAAAGCTTCCAGAGGATGCAGTGCACTTTTTTTAGAGTATTGGTATCAAATTTAGACTCATGTACAAACTTTGCTAACAAATACAGAAAACAAACACTACCAAACATCTAGTTCTTTTCCCTTTCATTGTGGAGATCATGCCTGTGTCCTCAGAGGTTATTCTTCTCCCCAGTGGAAGCAGTGCAACGTTAATTTATGTGTTAAGCAAGCTTTCAGGTTTGCAGTTAGTCTTTTGCAGTAGAAATCTGCTTCACGGAAGTAGCCTCTTAAGTAAACTGGATGCATTTGGTCTTCTGTAACCAGTTGACTACTAGTCAGCCAATTAATAAGCTTTACTTATGTAGCAAAGCCGTGTATGTTAAGGGAGATTACCTGTATTTGAAAATATTCAGCATTGTAACATGTCAACAGTAGAGAGAAATATTTCTTGGGGCAAAGAAGTCTCCCTTGCACAAAAAAAGTGGCTTGTTCAAACATATACTGGAAGATAACCTCTTTTGAAAGAGGTCCATTGTTGGGTTTGGAGGTTCTTTTTCAATTTGGGGATATTCCTTTCCTGCTCAGAACTGGAATTCCTGGGGATAATTGCTTCCAGTTATAGCGAGAAGTCTGGAGAACACTTACTAGAAATGGTGCGTTGGTTAACAGTTTTGTTTTTAAAATTGTTAAAATTGAACATTGCTGCTCTTACCTTATACTGGATATAAAAACTTGATTAACTCCTGTGTGTAGTCTGGAGTTACGGTATAAAACAGTGTGTGCCCTAAACCAGCTCTGCCAGTGGACAAAGATAGTTAGTAGTTTGCTGAGGGGCCTTTGTATTTTATTTTTTTTTTAAGGAACTGCTTTGGGTCGACATTAGATCAGGTGTCTAAGCAGCCAGCATCTGCAAGGTGTCTGGGCTTGCCTGAGCTGGGAGACTGCAGATAATGTTCTGCTGACTAGAGTGCTTTGTACAGGAGAGCTATTAAATGATGCGCTACAGAAGTTTCTATTTAAGTAACACAGAGCCAAAAAAACCCGAGCATCTTCCCTTGCACTGTGTTAGTGCCTTTGGCAAGAGTTACCCGATTGACAGAGGTCCATGTACAGACCCGATGCTCAACAAACCAGCTGGCCACAGGGGCTCAGTGCAGCAGAGGTCATAGCACGGGGCAAGGATGGGGTGAGGAGGAAGAGATTGCAGTGATTGATGTTAGTGAGACCATGCTCTGTCTTAGGTGAGTGACGGTTTGTGTGCTTGTAGTTTCATGGTGTGCTTTACTGGTGACTTGTTGGCATTCAGAAAGAAAAGGAACTACTTGGCATGTGGGGTTGAATGAGTTTGGGGCCTTAGCTAGATTTCTTCACATGTCAATTTTTTTTCCCTGTATAGGGAATTTATTCATTCTGCATATGCATTAAAGTTCTATATATTTAAGGATCAATATTATTATTAATACTAATAACCTGCAGAATAAATTCAAATTCAGTTATATTCAAAACATATACTTTCAAAGTTACTATAGTTGTGCTGAGGAGCTAAGGAAGATGACATAATACAAATTGTTTGAATACATCATATCTTAGGGGAGTTTTATAATTGTAATTGGCAAAACACCTAATGCCAGTATTTAAAATCTTACATTTTTATTGCAAGTTCTCTGCCTAATAGGTCTATGTATTTTTTCTAGGTTATGTTGAAAAGAGAGCCTTAGAAAAATACATGCAAACGGAAGACAGGTTTACCCGAGTGCTTTGCCTCTGCTCCCAGGTTGTTGTTTTATAGTGGTACAACGGCAGTACTAACAACATTGTTTGCTAAAATTTAATCAGCACACCCGAATAAGTCGAAATGAAAAGAATCCACACATATATGAACTCGTGTGGTGTGCGTTACTTTTACAATTTAATCATATTGAGTTTTTATTAAATTTATAAACTGACAGTCTGATTCAAGTAATTATGAAAGCACATTCTTAATTTCGTTATTTCAAAAAAAAAAAAAAGAAAAAGTTGATCAGTGTAATGATCATTAAGGCATCATGGTTCAGTAACTGTGCATTGGTTACAATGTTTTCATGTGGGAGCCAGAGATGAGGGTTTTTTCCTTGATGGTGACAGATGCTGAAATCTAATTTTATTCCATTAAAAACAAACAAACAAACAAACAAAAAAGCCCCAAACCTAAGAGCCCCCAGAGATAAGGCAAGTAGAGACTTGTAGTGCTTCTGTATGTTTGCTGTATTTTGGGAAGTTACGTTTATGCTAATGTCTTACCCTGAAAGGCTGCAGCCTGCATGGACTAGTATGAAGCAGGGGAGAAAGCAAAACTTGCTGAAAAGTCAGCTTGCATTGCTAAAGCTTTCTTAAATTTAGGAAATTAGAGTTCTTTGTTAAAACTGAAGTGGTATCAACTGCTGTACCTCTGGGAGTCCCATGTGCTGCAGCGCGAGGCCACTCGCCTGCATTGCTATACCTAAGTAAATTTACTTTATAGTAGCATAAATTAAAAAAATTGATATTTTGCTGCAGTGTCAATCCTGCCAATCACTCTGTATGACCAGGTAGGTGCCAAACACCCTCCCTTCTCACCGAATCAAAATCCCTTTATGTTGAAGGTGAGACACTTGGCTCTTGCAGATGGTGCTCCGACTTTAATTTCAGTGTAAAACTAATGCAGTGCTACCCATACCTCCAGAAAACTCGTCTAATTATGGATAGTTTTGACCCATTACTTCTGAGCTGTTGCACCGTGTTACCCAATTTCCTGTCCTTCTGTCCTCGCCTTTCACTTCGGTTAGGCATTTAGCCCCTTGGAAATGAGTAGATAGGCAGGCAAAGCATGCAAGTAACATCAGGGGTCCGAGCCACTGCTAGAGACTCTGTCCTAAGCCATCAGACAAGAATTTTGGGTGATGGTTCGACCTTTTGCCTTAGTAGGCACCTGGAGCGTCCTCCTCCAAAAAGCTGTGTATGGGGGTACATCGGGTAGGCATCAGGCAGAGCATCAAACAGTTGGGAGTAGCTGGGAAGGAGTTAAATGGGAAGGGAATGCTAAACATTGGCACTAAAATTGCTTTTGGCATGCAAATACCATGCTTTTCCTGACATAAATATTTTCAGAATAGGCCATTAGAGTTCAGGTATATAAAACCCTGCTTTTACTGGAAATTTTAATGTTGTAGTAAACCCAGAGATTTATAGTGAAAAATTGATGTCTGTTATCTCACTTTTATCTTTTTAACCAGCAGTTTTATAAATGCTATATCTTTGATCTGGCTTTTTCCATCTAGAGACTAAGCTATATACTCTAATAGGAAAGTCATTTTTAAACAGCTTCCCACACTGAACAAGCACGGTATTGTGGATCTGGCACGAAGATGTAACATGCCATTACCGCAGATATAGAACGATCTATTAAACTATTTTCCAGCGGGGGGAAAAGAAACCTTTTTATCACCAGAGGATTACTCTGGTAACAATATGGCTTTAAGGGGGGGAGCTGAAATCTATTTCCAAAGCTGTTTCATCAGGGTACTGCACCCCAGGTTGCCTCCAGAGGGTCCAGTCTGGGGGGGGCAGGAGGGGGCTTGGTCCTTCGCCTGTCACCCTGTGTCTCCATCAAGTCGCCTCCTGCCTTTGTCTCCCTCAGAGCAGCTGAGTCACTTCCTGGGTTTAAATCTTGGCTTAAAAACCTTCTTTTTCCCCCTCCCCTCAGTGTACAATGGATTCTCTGTGGAGCATGGAGGGATATTGCACAGGGAGACATGAGGTGAAAACAAAACGTGCCGTCATTTCATGGGTCCACCTGGAAATAAAACCCTCGCCTTCAAGGGAAAGTGAGATACAGTAGTTAGAAAACATTAGCTGCCGAAGTACACCACATGCACAGACTCTGCATTTTTTTAACTTTATTTTTGTATTTTATTTTCCTGCTCCCTCTGGTACCCAGGTGTGATTGCTCTGGCAGTTGAAGAGGCGCCATGAGCAGCAGGAACTGGGACAGGATTGGGTGTCAGTGGGGTTGGGAGAGGAAGAGTATGAACCGAGAGAGCAAGATGGCCTTCTGAGAGTGATCAAGAATTGCCCCATAAAGCGACGTGTCATTCTGTGAAACTGTGAAACTTGGCAGATAGGGACGATTTGTTTGTTTCGCAGGACATTGTGTGTAGGCTCATAGTGTGTTCTGTCTTGCTCGGGTCGGAGGGAGAGATTTTTGGGTTTCTAGTGCAGGAGCAAAATGAATGCTTGTAGCACTCCATGTCCTTCCTCTGCCACATATCTTTATTTCTTTTGCAACATCTCTTCGCAGAGAGAAAGGTTAGAACCTCAGGAAATTTCCTTAGGAATCTTTTTTAAAATAGTTCTCAGAAAAGAGGTAGATAAATTGAGTTCTGTTAACTCGCTTATCGCTCGGTCTAGGTAGACCTGGAGAAAGGCTGGCGTTGATCCCAGCTGTATCCCACATTATTGATATGACCTTGGTGGAGTGGGTTGACTTCAGTCAGTCTTGGGTTCCCGCTATTAAAAAGTAGACAGCAACTTCTTGAGTCAACAAAGATGCACTGAAGAGAAACGGCCTTAAAATCTCCGAGGTGGTTCATATCAGAGTGCAATTGCCCATGGAAATCTGCATAGAGGGAAAAAAAAAAGCATTAAAACCTGAATTAGTTCAAGCCAAAGAAAAAGAATGAAAAATACTTAACTGGTAAGAGGATTATATTGACCTCTTCAAACAGCTTCTTGGGGCTAGGCAGCCCTTTCAACATGTGAGGCAAAGGTTGGATTTGTTGACACACCAATGAAAAAGTGCGCTTCCTGAGCTTGCTTGTACATGTGGGGTCAGATTGGCTCAGGTGGAGGTTCCCAGCCAGCGGGGTGGCAGTGCAAGCTGTTTAGGTGCTGCTGATGGTCCATGTCGTTGAGGCTGTTTAGAGGGCTGGTAGCAGCTTCAGGGAAATGTCATATATTTGAGCCCTAAGGAGAGCTTCCCTGGAGGAATGCGGTGCACATCTTCCCTAGCGTGGTCAGGAGTTAATGCCCCACACCTTGATGTCCCCAGCCTGCAGTGTCCCTGGGAGGCTCTGGGACCACTGAGTGCCTAGCAGGATACAGCCCCCCAGGTGGCCAGAAGGAGCAAGGGAGAGGGGCTCTTGGTTGGATGGTTTTTGTCTGGCAAAAGGAGCACAAATGTGTGGGAGAAGCTAGGAGAAGTGCAAGTTTAAGTCATTAAATGTACAAATGGAAAAAGGGAGCCAAGTAGAGAAAGCTCTTTACAAAATATAAAATTCTGTTAAAGTAGCAAGACGGCACAACATAAGGAATGTTTGGTACATGTTATTGAAACTGAAAAATCAGAGTATGGAATGAATTATAATTTAGCATAATCCATAATTTTACAGTTTTCATTTTGAATTATTTATCTTATATGATTTGATTAAAGATAAAACTGGCTGACATCTTGAACATCTCTGCATGTCTTAATGACAAATGAAAAAAGTCCTCATTATAACTTCACCATTTTAAAATTTTTATTTGTGTTGTTTCTATATAGCTCCCTTTTATTTTTAAAGCATATTTCAGATCCACATTGTGTACATGCGATTCCATAACCCATCAGGCTTCAGTGTTGCCTCAGTACCTCTGATTCAGTAAATCAGATCATAGGCAGCATGCTGTCATATAATAAGGTGTCTGATCCTTATTACCAGTTTGTTGATGCACAGACTCCTTCAAATTGACCATTGCAACACATGGTTTCCCCTGAAACTAGCTGTGATAATTAGCGTGGCTCTAATGAGACAGAATGTCACTGATCTTGTGCTGAACTGTCGAGTATCGACGCTACGGATGGGAACTGTCAAAGCTTGCCATCTGTGACAGAGCTTGGCATATTCCATTTGCAAGGTAGAGCATGCTCAATAGACTGTTTTTAAACAAATGGTCCATTTCTTGATTAGGGCTCTGTGTTCTGTTACCGTGGAAGACTTTATATCATAGTTAAACTTTTTTTCTCCCCCCCCCCCATTTTATTTTCTTTTTTTTTTCCTTTTTTTTTTTCCTTTTTTTTTTTTCCTGGGGTAAGCTTCTTAGAAAACAAAAACATTACCAATTCTCAAAACAGTGCCTTCAGTCCTCCATTAGCTTTTTGGGGAGAGGTTGGGGTGGTTGCTGATCACGTATTTATTCTTCTGTCCCCCGGTTATCTTCACGTAGTCCTCCTAAGGCTAGCATTTCCACCAGGCTTTTATCTGATTTTTTAATTTTTTTTTTCCAAGCAGTGAGGGATATGGAGGGTGTACTTTTGAAGGATAGAGGAGCAAAAATTAAAAAGCCTTAGATGACACACAGCGGGAGCACGTGCTCCTGGGATGAAAGATTGGATCGGTTAGGAGAGTTGGGCGCCCAGGCTCCCGAGACCAACCCTGCAAAATGCCATGCAAAAAGTCCAGCGCTGCTTATCATTCCAAAATATGCTTTGTTGCTTTTTATTTCCTCCTTCTCTGGCAGACCACACAGGGCTTGTTCTGAAGAACATTTTCACTAATCTGATCAGGCAGCCAAATACGCCGGGAAAACTGCTTTAATGATCCCACTAATTACCTCAAGTCAATATGAACTGTATTATTAGACTGAGGGAAAATATTCCATTAGGTCTCCCCCTTGGGAGTTTCTCCGCTTTGTGATGTCACCGAAGCCTTCGCCCTCTCGCTTGTAATTAATTTTATTTACACACGCAGGCACGCACAAGGTCACACCTGCACAACCGGAGCTGGCCAGGGAGCTAGTGGCACTCAGGCTTAATCAGATCTGTCATAATTACCATTCTGCATGTTTCTGACACACGCTGTGAAATATTTCAATTTAACTGCCGCTACCAGCACAACCAGATGTAGTGTGAGTGTGGCTGCATTGGAAATATTATTCCTCAGGATAAACTCTCTCCTCCTCCTTTTTCCTCCCACCCCCTCTCCCTTTTACAGCTAATGTGGCACAGAAGCTGATGTATCCTGTAAATCTTGAATGCAGCGCTAGATTGATAACAGCAGATTAGACAGTTTAACCACAAACAGCTTGTTCATTTTTCACAAATGAAAACCACATGTGGTGTAACTAAAATTTCAGGCTCTTTTTTTTTTTTCCTTTTTTTTTTTCTCTCTCTCCTCTTTGGTTGTTGTTTCCTTTTGTGTGTGCATGTGTGCATGCACGTGTTAAGGTCTGCCTGTCACTGCAAAGGAGTGAAATAAAAGAGTAAACATAGGAGGGGAAAGAGACACCGCTGTCTTTAGAAAGATTATTTCTCCATGACCTTTATTAAAAACCTTCCTTGCTTTGGCAAAGAAATGCGGGTATCGTACAGGGATTTTGTCTCTCTCTCTGAGACTTTCTAATCTCTGGGCTTTATGTCCACTTATTAAAGAAGTCATCCTACTGCGCTGATTTTCAAAATAACGTGCCAGCAAACAACTCGCTTTGAGAATAGCTTCTAACCAAAGATGTAGTCTTCACTGCTGCCTAAATTTGGCAGAAATAAAATTTTCTGCCAAAGTTTTTCACCATGAATTTCTTCTCATTGTTAACTCTTCCCTTTTCCCCTGGGGAAAAGATGATTCTTAAAAGAGAATCCTCAAAGTGTCTAGAATTTGGGCAATCGGAAACTTATTTTTAATTTTTTTTAAATTAAAACATTCCAGTATTTCTTATGAAAACATGCTTATGGCTAGCTTTTAGGAAACTAAATGTCTGTAAATTGGTTTACTTTTTATAAATCCATTTTTTCAGTTAAATTGTTCGGCTTGCCCTAATTAAATAGCATTCCATACTTAATAAAGTTGTGGGTTTTTTTTTTAACCATCTATTCTTTAGTAGATCACTGTTGGCTACTTTTCCTACACAGAGAGAAAAAAAAAAACAATTTTGATAGAAAGTTTTAATTATAAGATTCTATAACAATTCTTACACCAAATAAAAAAAAAGGTAGGTGTGATGCAACTGAGCAGATTCCCCAAAAGCTGTTGCAGGTATTGTCAGGTGCAGTGCTTTACATCTGATAGAATTTCATCTAATCTGTAATAAGGCTTCCAGGGGAGCTAAAAACAAATAAATAGTAACTTTAGGAAGAGATTGTTTTATCCATTGCCACCGACTTGTGATACAATATCGAAAGTGCAGGAGACAGGTCTGGGGCTCTTCAAAGTCAGAAGAAGGTGAGCAGGATAGTTGTTGAAAGCCACTGAAGGCACAATTTATAGCAGAAAATTTGGCTAGGTATTTGGCCCTCAGACTGCTGCAGAGATGGTTAAAGACCCATGCTCATATCACTTGGCCAGCAGTCACTGACTGCATTACTACCCACAGAGCTGAGCTGGCGTAGGTCAGCGTAGGTGTGCCATCAGCATCCCTCACTGCATGGCAGTGCCACCACTGTTAGTGACTGCCCTGGGGTCCATGCAGACCCCAGAAAAAGCAGAAGTCCCATGCTGGAGATGCCCCCAAAACCATGGAGGTGCCAAGGCTGCAGATGTCTCAAAAATAAGTCTGGAATAAGGCGAAGAGGGCAGGAAGGGCTGGAGATGGAAGAGAGAATGCTGAAATGACTGTCAGGGTTCTTGCAAGGATCCACAAATACAGCTTTGCTTTGCAAAATTATTCAAAAATGTCATACAGTTAGGAAGCACTGGATTGCCAAAAGAAAAAAAGTGCGGCAGCCTCTCCTACCTCCTTTGAGTCTTTTATTTTTAGTTTTTCTTTCTTAGGTAGAGGTGTTTTGGTTCCTACACTCCAGATGCGTGAATCAGCTCTTCCTCAGGCAGCACCTGCTGTCTGCCTGAGAAGAGGTGCTCTGTCTGGCAGGATGGATTTTCTTAATCTCTCTTCCCGCTTTCTGTATCCTCACCTTCTGTTTTGTTTTCCTCCTGCCACCTTCGCTAATTTCTTTCGTTATACTCTCCTCTTAGCCCTCCTTTGATTTTTCCCCACCCTGTTCATTCCCCATATACACCCTCAACATCCACTCTTGCTCCATCCTCCTCTTTCTCCTGTCCGTCTGCTGTCCCCAGTGTGCCAGAGTCCCACCCCAGGGTCACTTTGCATAAGTATCCCCTTTTGCATGGGCTAAAGCTTTGGCACCCTGAGCCTTTGGGCTTCCTTTGCTGGGTGGTGGGGAGCTGAGGGCTGGTTGGCAGCACTGCCAGCTTCATGGGTGAAAATTCGTTCCCAGCCCCACATGGCGACACAGATTTGGCCAGGAAAAGGTGTGTATTTTTGATTTCTCAGGTTGCTATGGGCAGATTGCTGATTCAGGATGCTTTTGAAAATCTATGTTTTAACATGAAGAAACTAAAGCACTATTATTAAAAAAAAAAAGCGGGTGTGGGGAGTGGGAGAGATGTCTGAGCAAGCTGTACGAGAGTTAATGACATACAGAAACGAAAACAAAGCTGTAGTGCCAGAGCCAAGGAGGAGGTTGAGGAGTTAGTGAGCAGCCCGAGGTTCCCAGCAGTGGGGGAAGCAGGGTACCAAGTAAACAGTGCAGAAAACAAAAGCGAGCTCAACCCGTAACTAAACAGGAAATGACAGGGTAAAATTCCTCCTGAAAACCTGAGAGCTGCAGAACACACGTGTTACTGAGAAGATAAAAGGCATCTTGTGCAAACACAACTCTACAGTAACAGTCCGAGCAGCAGTTTGTTAAAGGAGTGACCGGTTACGATCCAGGTGAAGGGTTGTTGGGCGAAGGACAGGACAGGAAATAATAGACAAGTGTTTTCTCCCTTAATGTTGAATGGGATAACTCAAAACACACAACACCTGAAAGGATTGTGAGAAGGGATACAGTGTTTTATTCCCAATATTTTTTTTAGTTTCGCTATTTCTTACAATTTCTCATTGTGTCCCATTTTTTTTTTGTATTTTCCTCAAATTTAGCCTCCTAAGGCAAACCTCAGATTTTTGCTTACAAATAGACTAGGGTGTGCAGGCAGCTAGCTGAGTGGGGGAAAATTCCAATTTGCAAATATTTATCTTATTCCAACTCTGCCAAATTTTATCTGAATACACATTGTAGTTCAGTGGGCATCTCATTTTTATTCCTGTGCAGTGTCATGTTCCCTTACTTCAGGGTGGCATTTAAGAAGCAAATGAAAACAGTTTTCAGGATCTTTATAAAGTAAAGGTGTTGAGACTGAGTGGTCCTTAGCAGAATTCCCTGGTGTTTTGGACCCCATCTGAACAAGATCTGCACACCTATCAGTTGTGTCTGTGGGTTTGTGTAGGTGACGAGGTATTTTGCTGAGCCAGGTGCTTAGCGTCTCTAGTACATGTAACATGCAAGAGAAGGTTCTGCAGATTTAGGAACTTTCCACTGTTTATGTAAAACTAGTTATTTTTTTAAAAAGCTATGAACAGACTAAATGACATTCTTTTCATTTTCCTTTGGGGAAGCCAGTTTGCTTCACCTCTTAGAAATCATTTGCTACTTTTATTGAATGCAAGGAGAGAGCCTAACTGAAGGCATTGATCCTTTTCACCTGGGAAGAGGGGATGAGACAGAAGGTCCATGGCAGAAAGAAGCGTGCCTGCTCCACACAGCGCCTGTGCTAATGGCAGAAGCTGCTGCCTGGAAATATGGCTGGGCATCGGCTTGGCTGGCACTTCTCTTGGTCAGTGAGAAGTGTAACACTTGAGCATTGCTCTCTTTAGGAGCTTTCCCCTTGTCCCCAACCTGATGGCGAACTACCTGAAAACACTCTTGGGTTGGTTCCCACCATGGGCCAGTCAGGAGGAAGAAAACAGATCTCTCCAGCTTCCATTTGGATCTGGCTTCCCTATTATTTCAAGTCCATGCACAAGCAACTGTACTATAAATAAGGGTATTTTAGCTTTTTAAGGACTTCAGTGCCTTTATTTTTCCATGAGTGAGATTTCTGGATGCTCTCTTCTCATTTACTGACAGGCATCTGTCTATCACAGGTGTGGAATATATATATTTTAATTTTTTTTTAGCTCCACTGAGGTAATGAGCATTAATAATTTTCTGATTGTTCTGTGGCTAACAAAACCTGGAAGAATGTTAGGGAAAAGTTGCTTTACAATTTCCTAAAGAGTCCCCTCACCGATGGCTTTATCAGAACATTAAGCATTCTTCACTATGAAACTGAGAGCCCCAGAAAACAGCTCAACTGCAAGAAAAAGATTAAAAGAAATTTTCTCAGAATATTTAAATGCCCTACTCAAACCGAGATGAAAACAATTAGGTCGTAAAAATGTGTAGGGATATCTGAGAATGGACTCGAACTGAGTATGTTTTGGAATGATGTCACTTGTGGAACATCTTATTAGCTGAACTGAATTTGCAGTGAAATCCAAGTAGCTATAAGCCTGTGATTACTCCGTGTGTGGTAGATCTTCCTGTGATCCAAAATGAATCCTGGAAAGAAAAAGCTTATGACAAGAAGCCAAAGATTTAAATTAATCTCTCTGGGAAATTATAGTCTTTTAAAAAAAATAAATCTAACAACATGATATATACACATAGAAGTAATTATGGAAGTGACACTTTGGACCTATGACCTTTTTACAAGAGGTCTTTCTCCCAAAGCAAATGTTAAATCTCTGTAAGCAACATAATAATAAACATTTGCTCTTCACTTGTAAGTTGATAGTAGTAAAAAAGATTTTTTTTAATTGGCAGGCTCTTTCTGTTAAAGACGTTTTGCTAACTAAACTGCAGATATAGCTACTATACCAAAATTGATTGGATGTTGAAGAATAAATAAATACGGGCTATTAAGGGTCGTGGTTGGAATTAGGGTGTATTTGCTTTCAAGGGAAACATTGGTATTGCAGTGAAATCAGTACTTCTCTCTACTTAAATAAAAGATAAAGGGCCATATATTACCAGTCACCCTCTGTGAAACCCACTGACCCATTTTTATGTCTGTACTATAAAAAGTAATGTGCCAGACTAAGAATGACTTATTTAATAATTAGCAGTTGTTTTTTCTTGTTTAGATTTTCTTGTTGTTAATTCCATTGTTGTCACGTGTATCTCACAGATACAATGCCAGTTGAATTGTCTGTGTGAAAGAGGAAGGATCTGGAGTAGGATGCAGCAGAATAGAGCTTCACCCACTGTTTTTTTTTTCATCTATAAATTTTTCCCCTTCTTTTTACATATGAATGTAGTTACATTTCACGTAAGATTTGCCAAGTCATGCATATGATGGTTTTGATCGGGGCTTGTGCCTATCTGTCATTGCTAGGCAATTGAAGGCAATACTTTGAAAAAATATACATTTGAACAAGAGAAAGGAAAGGTGGAGGAGGCTGAGAGCAGAGAAACCAAGCTTGGGAGAAGCCCTTTGTTTAGATTATTTAATTCCCTCTGTACTCAACTAGTAAGTAATGATAGTTACGTTTTCGATCAGGTTTAGAGTTACGGGTTAGTTTTCTTCCCTTTCCATGACCTGGTGTCATGTCTCAAGTGGTCATACATAGGAAACATACCCACCAGTTTTGTTACAGCCTCAGACCTTAATCCACTGACTCTTAGCCACTGACTGTAGCACTGACTCTTAGCCACCCACCGTGGCTCCAGGTAGGGGGAGAGGTCTGATAATGAGGGATGAGACTCCCAAGAGCAGGGCCACAGCTCTCCAGGTCAGTTGGGTTTTGTACGTGTTTGCTGCTCGTCATTGAATTTTACAGGTTGATTTAGCAAGTTTCCTTTCCCTATTTGTTTGTTTGGATAGTCACAAGAATACAAATACATATTTAGTTTTTAAGTGCTGCAGCTAGAAAGGAGAAAAGCAGAGGGAAAAGAAGAGATGTTTGCAATCTTTTCCCCTTAAATATCACAAAAAAAATGCAGTGAAATACTGTCAATACCACTGCTTGCTGTTTGGTCATTTTTCTTTTTTTTTTAAATTTTTTTCACATCCCAGGGAAAGGTAACATCCAGACAGATGGTGCAGCTGAATAATAGGTTGGATAAGAAATTTAAGGAAATGGCATAATCTGTTTCAGTATTCTTCAAAGGAAGTTTTTCCTGCTAGTGAAGTTTACCTTTCTTCTGAAAAGCCCTATGAGGTTGTGGGGTTTTCAGTTTGTTTGTTTTACTAAATCTCATCTATTATGATGGCAGATAGAGATTTACTTAAAATTCACATCTGGCTTCCCCTTTCAATGTTCTAGTAATGAAAGCCAGTAATATAGATAAACCAGAGATATCTGGAGATAAAGGACAGCTTCAGGTTTCAAACTTCCTCTGATTTAGGGGAATGCTCAAAGGCAAAGCCTGAAACTTAAGGCTGATTAGTATAAATAAAATACTAAAGCAACCGTCATTCTGGGGACATTTATTATCACTTTAGGCCACGTCTCCAGAAGAGGCGTTTGTATTCTGGTGTCTCTACTCATCTTCTGGAACAAGCTGAAAAAAACATTTTTTTTTGCTTCTTGAATTAAAGATTCAGAATTTTGTGAGGAAAAAATAGGGGGATCCCAAAGAATTGAACATTCACAGGAGTTTTTAAAATTACTAGAAGGTATGTGCCTCACACAGGACAGCACTTAAAATGACTTGAAAATATAAGCTAAACGAAAAAGATTTTCACTAACAAATGTGTTGGTATCAAAACCTACTAATTGTGGTAGATTAATTAGTTTTCCTAAAATTTTAGAAAAAAATCCGGTGGCCTTTCTTTTAATAGACTTCAGTTTCTCTGTGAAGCATTTGGGTCTATTCAGCTTTGCATAGGAGATTAGCAGGACAATTTATGTATTTTAGGGAAGATAAACATACAGTCAGAATAAATTTTCCTGCAGTCAGAAAATTCCAGAAGAACATTTAAGGCTAAAAAGGACCATTCCCTTTATCTAGGCTTGTTCCCGTGTCTGAACCCACAGGTGTTTTGCCCAGAAAGTCGGATTTAAGTAATCTTCACCCAAAAATGAATTCTCAACTAAATACTCTGTTCTTACCCTGTGGTCGGTGTTCCCTGTCATATTTTTCCAGATAATACAAATGTAATGCAAACGGCACTTCCCAGACAAATTAAAGCAGTGTCCATTGTTACTTATTTGTCATATTTTCTTGTGCTGAAGTGACATTTGTTTATTTTTCTCCTCAATGCATGAGCTTACTGATTCAGAACTCTCTGAGTGTTCAATCCTGTTGAACGCTGTGAGAAATCTCAGTTGAAGGGTTTAATGCGTTTTCCAATCAATGTGTAGGGGAAATTTGGCCTTATCAATTTAAATGCTGGAGATCCTTTCATTGCATTACGGAAGAATCTTCTCTAAGCAGAGATTATTCTTAAGAACTTCATAACATTTAAAGGTTAATATGTTAGGTAAAGAATAATATCTTAAGACAAACATTTTTATTACAGGACATGAAGGGATAGTTCTGATTAAATTACATGATTATTTGAATGGGAAAGAAGACAAAGTGCATCATTTCTTGCCCTCAACTTTAATGCCTTTAATCAAATAATGACCTTCTGGAAATAGTTAATTTTAAGCATTTGGAAAGATCAATACCACTTTGCCACCAAAAAATGGCCCAGATGATGAAATTTGATGTATTTAAAGTACCATTTCACCCTTTTAACCTAGTAAATAATTTAAAATGCTTTCAGTACTCCTTTGCTACCATTATGTATCTCATGCAAAGTATTATGACTTCTCCAAAAGCAACCTTTCTGTGCAAATGAGCAGCTTACAAGTTTAATGCTAAAGACCAAGACTATATGCATATACTGTAGCAGTGATGTTGGCCTTTTTCCTTCTCTTCTATGCATGGATTCTGTTTTGAAAAAAATTTGAAATATCTGTGATGAACATGGCCATTTGGAACAAAAAAGAGATCTATGAAGCAAGTTGGATGGCTTTTGAAGGGGAAAAAGTCGATATTTAAAGTTTAGTTCACGAGTTCTTTTCCTGTGCTTTGTCTGTAAGCTTTTGTGTTAAAGGTGAAGGATTTGGGTTGCTCAGACAATTAAGAGCCCATTTCACCAAGTGTAATTTCATATCTGTGTTCTATAAACTGGAGTGCCTTCAGCATTGTAAATAAAAAAAAAATTGCCCTCTATTAGCATGTTTGTGGGTAGATTAAAAACAGTCTTCATTAACATAAGTAACACTTACAGATTCTTTTAAAAGTAGAAAATTATTTGCTGAATGATAAATTGCTAGCTTTATAGTTAGTTGCTGAAAATGTGCTCATTCAAAATGCCTACTTTAGTTTAGTCTACAATACTCAAATTTTTGAGTTGGAAGTACTGTTTAATGGATTATGTACTTAGTCTTTGTTCACAGTAGATGCTGAAATGCAATTCGCACTTCCTGCTAAAATGTTTGTATCAAATATCTCCCTATTTAGACCGATTTCTTTTAACACCATATATTTTTATTATACTATATGCCCCAGAGAATGATACAAAATAATCTTAGATATACTATACCAAAGAAAAACTGTTCATATCTTGGCATTGATAGTCTGAAATCTTTTGCCTTCTTAGATTCAAATTACAGCTATTTTAAAAAATGTTGGCATCTTGGTTAGTTATTCTGCAAGAAATAATCCTCATTTGGCAAATTATTATCACTATAACAAATTCGCTAAACAAAAGAGTTCAGTTGCTCCACCTTGAAGCCCTTTCTTCTCAGACTGGATGTGTTTGTTGCTGATTTGGAAAGCCTTGCCCAGAAAACATCTTTCATAGTTGTAATGCTACCTTCTTTGATCTAGTTAGAATTGGTATTTGCACCTTAAGTACAGATTTCAATTATCTTTCCCCCCCCTCCCCCCCCCCCCTTTAATATGAAAGATACCAGAATGCAAGAATAGTTTGTTAGAAACTCTACATGAAAGAGCAGATCTTATTTAAACACAGCACAGGTCAGACTGAATCGAATAGCATTTGTATACATAGATGAAATGCATAGATGCTTTCTTTAAAATAAGCATGCTCATGGGTCTTGCAGAGTCTAATGTTTGGCAGTTATCCCCTTTGCGCTTTTCCTGCAATAGTTTGGCAGTTCAGCTTTCACAGGTTTTTTTCCTCTAATGTCTTATGTTTCTGTACTAAATCCCTATCAGAAAACCACACAGAAGACTCTTATTTATTTTAAATATCTTAGGTTTAGCATCTTTTTTTTTTTCACCATTTTCTTGCTTACTGTAGCAAGACCTTTGCAGATGGTACTTGGTTACTTGAAAGTGCATAACAGTATTTTCTTTGTAGCAGATGGATTTAAGACTTTTAGTTCCCAATAAATGTAGGTTTACAATACATAACTTTACAGGATTTGTGTTGTATATAACAGGTTTGAACATATTATCTCAGAATTCATCTGCATGGCATTTTCAGCTTATCCAGGGCCCATGCCAGTATTTTAAGTAATAGGGAGAGCATAGTGATTGATAGCAGCTAAAGGCGTGATTTTGAATAGAAACAAAGGTTTTAGAACAGAAGGTGTCAAATTAAACTTTGTCAGTTTGAAAAGTAGTAACATCCTGAAAGTTCTCCAAACATATTTACATGTGGCTAATGTTTATATTTTGCTTTGTACTCTCTTTATATTCAGTGTAATGTTGCCTGGCAAATTTACTGTTTTAAAATCAAGGTTGTTCCCAATGTCACTGCAGAGTTTTGGGGGGTTTGCCTTGCTGCATAGATCTAGTGGCTTAATTATTTTGAGTCTGGTTTTTTTGCGATCTACTATATATTCTGTATTAACCAGCTGTGATCTAATCTGAGTTATAAGTATCTCCTTACTATTTCATGGTCTTTTCTGCTTCCTGTAAGACTATAAAGAGATGAGAATGCAGCGGTCCAAGCCCTCCTTCAGAATGAGTTGCTTGAACTAGACAGGAATTGCTCCAGACTTAAATTTGAGTGTAAAAGGAGAAAAATCAGCCTTGTTAGGTTCACTTGTTAATTCAACTGCATTAACTGCAGCAATTAATATTTCTTTAGACCAAATGGAAACGAAACTTAAAATTTTTATGGAACTTAAAATTCACCATTAGAAAAGTCTGTATGATCCCTTTTCCTACAATTTACAAAAACATTTCATATGTTCTCATTTAACTGAGGTTTATGAATGACCTTTATGTCAGCTGCAGAATTCCAACCCTGAAACTAAACAAAACACAGTTTTGTTTGTTTTCAACCAAAAGAAAGTGTATTGGCATAAAGTTTTCGGTCTCCTAACACAGCAACCCCCTGCAGCCTCTGTTATTGCCCATTCACTACCTTTTCTGAGAGTATTTGTGAGAACAACCTACATAGATAAACCACGGAGACCAAAAATTTGTTTCCATCCTTGTTTTAGAAGGATTCAGTTGGTTGTTTCCATGTTGCCCATCTCATGTTTTATCAGGGTATCTGTCTACTTCTTTAAAAATGTGAAGGAGCCAGTGGAAAAGAGACATTTTAGTAGGAAAACAGTCTGCTCCATGTACCGTGTCAGAAGCATCTGATTTCAGTATCTCAGAATCAGTTTCTCTGAAAGGCTTAGCAGAGACATTCTTCGGGTTACAGTTCAACAAACCATTTTTAGATAAGAAATTAGAAGTATTATTTCAGTGAACAAGTTGATAGTAAAATATTGGAAATGTGATATTAGTCATTGGTAGTTAATAAAAATAAGGACTGATGTAATAAGTATAGAAATACAGAGAAGACACTAAAGGGAGAAGAAATTTCGTAGTTAACATAAAGTGCTGTGAAATACGTTTAATCAGTATAAAATGTGATTGCTTAGGAATTATTTTTACTACTGAAAAAGACTTTATACTGTCTTTTTTTTTTATTTTAGTGATTCATGTGGTCACCAGGTAAAATATGTGTAGCTTCTAAATGCGTTGTGCCATTTATTTTCCAGTCTGTCTGTATACCTTAGAGAGCTCTCATGGTAGAGGACAGGTTGTCTTGTCTTCTTTTTCTTTCTCCCAACTGCTGCAGTAGTTGGCTCTGCTCTCTGTTTCACCACCACTGGAAGAGGACCACCAGTTTCAATGTGAAGTAGTGTAGAGCCCAGACAACCAAAGGACAGTTTTTATGCTTCATGGCAGGCTGGTTTTCTGGGACTTTTTTTTTTTTGTTAACTAAAAACGTTATAGCTGCATTTGAATTTTTTTAAAAAATAGATTTTTTTCTGTTCTTCTCCCCTCCATCCCCAAGAAACTACCTATATTTTCTGATTGCAACTTTTTAACGTGCTACAGCAAACGAATACCACTGTTGAGCATAACACAGCGTGTATCCACTTGGAAGTGAGGTGGGCAGAGAACCACAAGCAACATGGTGATTTTGTTAGGGTCAGGGAGAGTCCGTACATTAACCTGCTGGTGCATCCCTGGGTGCTTCACAATGGGGAGAGAGAACTCAGTTGTCATTGTTTTAAAAACATGTCACACGATTCCAGGTGGGACAAGCTGTACGTTATGTCCTCTGTATGGAGGTGTTTGCCCCATCTGGCTATGTCCTGATGCAATTATGGACATCCACCCTTAGCGCGTGGTCAAGGACTGGGGTGCTCTCCATCCCCGGGGGGCAGGGGGGGCCCTTCTGCTGCTGCTGCTCCCCTCCCTATCCCTTCCCCCTTCCTAGCACACCTAGTGAGTACCCGGCAGATTTTGGCCCCACTAAAATTTTCCCTTTCTCAGCTCTGCTGCCACCATTCTCTCTAACATTTGTCATTTTGATTATTTCTATTTCTCGGGGGCGTTTTCACCTGTGCCATTTGTTCAGTTTTCCGCTTATATCCTAGAGAATATACTTCAATTTTTTTATACACACCTCACTAAATATTTTCATATACAATATGAATGCATTAAGATTATTTGTTTACTTCCACTTCTTCCTATCGTAGCAATATTTTTACACTGCATTTATTAACTGCTAGCTAAAGATATGTCTTCAAGAAAATGTGTATCTCCACTGTATCTATGTATCTATTGTATCTAGTAGTAAACTAGTCTAGATAAACCATTTCTTCAACTACCACTACATATAAAAAGGATCTAAAAGCTTCTGTACATTTATATTATTTGTTGATTCAATAAAACGTCACATTATCTTTCCTACAGCATTAAGAAATAAAATTGCATGGACCTAGTTTTGAAAACAGATCCTTGAAGCTAAAAGAAAGGAAGTATGCATATTTTATACATGTAATATTTTGTTTCTAAATTTTAATATCCAGAAAAATTGCTGCTGATGCACACCGTGTTAGCTAGAGTGCCTGCACTCTTCTTTCAAAATGAGCAGTGCAAAATCAAGAAAAAAATCCTCAATTAAATTCCACGAATACGTAAGAAAACAATTGTTAAAATTTCAAGACAAACTTGTTTGTGTCTTTCAGAAGCAAATTAGCAACCACTGCAGTTCTTGCAGGGGATTCTGTGGACGACTTCATAGCTTGTATCCCAAAAGCACGTCTGAATTAGAGTAGGTACACTCTTGGACAACTTGCTGTCCCGTGATTTGGAAATGCTATAAAGGGTTTATCAGAAGCTTGAGCAGGTCTTGCCCTCTCCCCCAAACCCTAATGATGTACATAAAACTGGGAGAGTCTTTTATTTTTCCAGCTCTGTGAGCAAAATAAATGAACAGGTAATCATCTGTCCCTTGAAATAGGTTCACCTGCAGAGGCACCTCTACTTGTAGCAGACAGGAAGAAAAGGTTACTCGCCTACATCTAGTCGAAGGATTCCTTCCTGTCTTTTGAAAGGACATTAGGGAGCTCCTCTACGGCTGTGATTTACATTAGACAGCCCTACAGGCAAGGCAGATACTCAAAGTGCTTTCTTGTTTTGCATAGTAGGGCCAGGATTTTAAAAATTGCTCAGCAGACAAATCTACCAGCACCTGAAACACAGTGCTGATGCTCTCCAATGGGTGTAGCCTTGCATGAAAGAAAATAGGCAGCAGAGAGAATATGGCAGCATCAGAGAAACCCCTGTCCTGCGGAGGGGAGTATGTAGGGGATTCTGCCTTCACCAAGCAGTTTGTTTCCAATCAAATAGACACCAGCACTGTGGTGTGGGGCCAAGGGGAAGGTGCTTTCCAAAACGCTTGCGGTTGGCGAGGGTCTGTGAAATACCGCGTCATCTTCTCAGTGTATCAGTGCTTGCTTTAAGCCCAGCCTTTCTTACGGGGGGAAAGAGTGAGAGAATGCAGCACTACTAAAGTACATGTTTCACCCTCGTTTTGCCCCTCATGAAGTGAGGGGAAAAAACTAATGTTTTGCTGGTGTTATCTTCAAGGGGTGGCTCTGTGAGCTGTTACGTTGGAAAGAAGATCCCTCACCAGAGAACAGGACCCTCTGGGAGAATCTCTCCATGATCCGAAGGTTCCTCAGTCTTCCTCAGCCTGAACGCGATGCCATTTATGAACAAGAAAGCAATGCAGTTCATCACCATGGTGACAGGCCTTCCCACATTATCCATGTGCCAGCAGAACAGATTCAGGTTAGTTTACCTTGGCCAATCCCGCAGAGCGCTAAGTAAATAAAGCTTTAAACGGAGCAAAGGAAATTAGTGTTTCTTTCCTCCCGGCCAGGCTAAATGCAGGTCTCCTGGTATGCGATAAAAGCACGCTGCTGTCCGCCACCAAGAGTTCAAAGGAGATCGTGGGACCACCCACGGTTTTTGTTTCTGCTCGGTGGTTTTTCGCAAACGTGTGTGGACGCGGTGGCGCAGGGGCAGCTGTGTGCCGGGCAGGGCGAGCCTCCGTGCTGGCTGTCCCTGGCTAGGCAGGGGTCAGGTCCGAAAGGCAGCAGGCGGTGTTGGGCACCCACTGTCAAACACCTTACCGGCAAAGTGGGAGGAATGTGCTGGGCCACCGGTCTTCCAAAGCTCAGCTCGAACCCTCAGCAGCGGTGGCTCGCCCTGGGTAGGAGTGAAGGGAAGGGGATTCCTCATCCCACTTTAACCCCAGTCGAGGCTGGGGTGAGTCAATGTTTGTCTGTTTTTCCTTCAGAGCCCCTCTCCCACCACCCTTGGGAAAGGAGAGCATAGAAGCGCTTTCTTACCAGGCCTGCTGACCGCTGGACCTTGGCTGGGTGCTGCTCCGCAGGTGAGCTGGCACAAGGGCACCGTGTCAGGGAGAGAGAGGAGGGGATGCAGGACCCATGCTGTGGGGCTTGGAAAGAGCGGCCACCCGCCCGGCTCCTGGGCAGCCCCATTGCCCCCTCCTCAGGAGTAGTGACTGCCCTTTGCTCACACGGGCACCATGGACCGGGAGCATGGCTGGCTGTTTTGCTGAATATTGTAGCCCTGGTTGGCAGTGGGGGCTGCTGTCTCTCTGCACTGGGGACTCTTTAATCCCTTCTCATGAAAGACCCGAGGTCAGCCTTTTAGCTGTTCCCTCTTAAAGGGCAGATATTACCCCCCACTTTCCCAACCTCAGCTGAGACCCAGCCTATCATTTGTATTACCTATACAGAAAAATATTTACAAAGCTAGGAAGGATAGAGTTATCTTGCAGCCAGAAACAACACAAGTGTATATTAAAGATAAAGCAAACTGAATAAGACAATCCCTTAGGATATCAAGTACTAAAATAATTGTGAAAGCCTGGAAACTTGCTGTTTGATTTAGCAAAAAGAGAGAGAAAGATCTATATTAAGTAATAAAACAGCACTTGTTTGAAAATGTACATTGTTTTTAATAAAATCCCTTCTTAAGGGGATAAAAAGAGAAGCTTATGCACAGTATAAACATTAAACCACTATGCCACTTACTTAGATTTTCTTGCCTTGTTGATAAAAGTTGTGTGTTTGATCTCGCAAATATTATTCACACAAGCAGTTGCACTGTAATCTCTTAATATGACTTGTAAGAGTAAGGATTGGGAGATTGGGCCTGAGTTTTGTCTCTGCTCTTCTACATGGTAATCGTTGTAGATACATAAATACGTAGCTAAGACATGAGTTTTCCAACTATATATACAAAGTCTCCAGTCTTGTAAGAATTTAATGTGCTGGGAATAATCTTGAATCTCTTTGGGACTGAAGCCTTGAATGGGATGGCTCACAGACCGTAAAAGATGAAAGGATGTGAATAGGGATGGGGTGAGAGCCCTAATTCCACTAGCACTTGTGTCAGATCTTACGATAAGATCACGTAAAGCAGTGGCTTCCAAACCAGCTGTCGAGACCTATGCAACGTCTCCACAACCAGAAATAGAGCTGCAACGTGGGCAGAGTTATAATTCCTCTGATATTTAGACCATTTGTACAGTATTTTGTGCTTCTTAGGGTCTGCAGGCGAGCTGCAACTGGAAGCTTGGGAACCACTACCGACACACAAAAAATTGTCGAGGAGAGACTCGCAAAGGGAAATGAAATGTAGTGATAGCAACTGCTTGTTTTGCTGCTGCTGTTTTTTAATAATAACTGGTGGTTTGTACCATATGACAAGAAATTTGCTGATCCAAAATATCTTACTAACCAGCACTTCCTGTGCTGCAAAGCAAAAGAATTGTCAACAAAAACAGTAGCTGATAAATTTACTTTTGATTTTAAACATGATCTTACAATGGACTTGTGCTCCAGTGGTAGATGAGAAAAACATTTCTGTCCCTGGGGTTCAGTGCCTCACCTTTTAAGAATGTTTCTGAATCCATGCTTGCAAAACTTCATTTTAAGTTCTTGTTAATTATTTACATCATGATTTGCTTTATCTTACTCTTCTGATGTGCATACTGGCTCATTTTTATTGCCTCAGTTTTTGGAATGCAGTATGTTCCCTTCTAATAATAATAGTGCAACTTATTTAGAGCTTTGCATCTTAGTGCTTTATAAATATTAACTAAATAATCCCCAGCACAAACACAGAAGCAGGTAAATATGTTTGTTCCCTCTTTACGTGTTGGGATGCTTGCACGCAGGCAAGACAGGCCCTCTCCAAGACCACAGGCAAGAATGGTCAGAGCCAGAAGAGGAAACACAGATTTCCTACTTCCAGATTCCTTTGTCCTTTCCTGGGTGGGGTTTGACAGTGTGAAGTGTTAGGCACTTCCCGCTAACGCATTCTGTAGTCACCTTTGCAAGTCTGAGGAGACTTGGGCATACGCTAAGGTCCGGGTCAGCAGTGGGATGTTTCCTGGCTAAGCTAAAATGCTCTCCTCCCTCATCTCCCCAGCCCCTCAGCCTCAATGCTGCTGGAGCTTTGCAGCCCTTGTTTTTGGGCAGCAGCTGCTGCTGCTGGCTGAGCTCCTGTGCGCTTGCCCTCATCTGGCGCTTCTCTCACTTTGCCCTTGCTGCGGTTCTGGCTAAGCTGGTCAAGTTAATCCTACACTATGTCACCTACTTAGCATTTTGTCTTGTCCGCACTTGACTTGTGGAGCACGTTCATTAAAATCTGTCAGCCAAACCGCACTGATGTCACGTCACTGGCGCTTTCAGTCAGACAATGCCAGAGTGTTCCCTCCACCTCTCTGTCCCTGCCCCACTGGCCCTTTATTCTCCACGCATAGAGACACATGGGAGGTATGCGGAGAGTTACTAACTCGTATTTTAATTCTGCTTCAGCAATAAAGGGCCTTTTTTTCTTAGGTTTTCCTCCCCCCCCACCCCCTTTGTTCTTTAAAGTTACTGAGCTTTTGTTTATCGCTTTGCAATATCATCACCCCCGCCCCAGATTTTCTCGGTAATGCAAAATGTGAGCAAGAACAGACGTAAAAAGAAAACCGCTGTGCTTTGTCTTGCAGCAGCAGCAGCAGCAGCAACAACAGCAGCAGCAACAGCAACAGCAACCAGGTCCCAGACTACCCCCAAGGCAACCGACGGTAGCGTCACCAGCTGAATCTGAGGATGAAAATCGTCAGAAATCCCGACCGCGAACAAAGATTTCAGTTGAAGCCCTAGGGATCCTACAGAGCTTCATACAAGATGTAGGCCTGTATCCAGATGAAGAAGCAATCCAGACTCTCTCTGCTCAGCTTGACCTGCCCAAGTACACCATTATCAAGTTCTTTCAGAACCAACGATACTATCTCAAGCACCATGGGAAGCTGAAGGACAATTCTGGTTTAGAGGTGGATGTTGCAGAGTACAAGGAAGAAGAGTTGCTCAAGGATTTGGAAGACAGCATCCAAGACAAAAATGCAAACACGCTTTTTTCAGTTAAACTAGAAGAGGAGTTATCGGTAGAAGGGAACACAGAGATTAATGCTGAATTGAAAGACTGATCTAGAAGTATTATTTTCTTTCAACAGTGCCACTGGTATTTACTAATGAAATGAAAATTCCATCTTGCGTTCTGTCAAAAGCCTTTATTCATTGTTTGGCCAATGAATCTTCCAAAACTTGCACAAAAGTTGACAAAAAAAAAGAGGATAATGCAGACTGCACTAGATGTTTTACTCTGTTTTACAAACTGCTTCGCAGCAGCAGATGAAGCATTGAGGATTGTTTGATATTAATTTGTGTTCACTGGATACACTGTGAGTGTACCCAATAAGCATGATACCAGTGATTTTGATTCTGGAGCCTTCAGACAAGCATTACAACTTTTGTGATTTACTGTTTTTTGTTTCTGTTTTGTTCTTGTTTTTTAATTATTACTGTAGCACTCCACACTTGATCTTTGGAAACTCACATTTATTTAAAAAAAAATAAAATAAAAAGAGTTTGGTACTCTTGTTCTATTGTATGTTACAAAAGAACTATAGACTGTGGAATGCAGTTTAAAGATAACATATGCCAACAAATGCCTTGTATTATATGGCACTGCCGTAATTCAGATTTGTTTTCTTTCGGAAATAAAGGTCACTGTATTTTCTTTTTTTCCATTCTCATTGTTACATGGTTTTAAAGAAAATGAAAAAGAAAATGTGAAACACAATTTAGTCCTCATTATTTATTTGTAGATCCTGCAGCATCATGTTGTAATTAATTTTTTGGGAAGTTTCCGTTAAATGTAATATTGCTTCTCTTGTTATCATACTGATTTTTTTTTCTATTTATAAATGTATTTTGATGGGCAGTAAAACAAAGTGTCTTAAAAGTTTTAAATAGAGAAAATGTGCTTTACACAGTTGCCTATAAAAAGTGCTCTATGTTATCCAAGCAATTCATACTATAAGCTTCACTCTTATTGTTGTATGCAATTTTTACTATCATGCAAATAAGCTTAGGTAAATAAAACTAATAGATCACCTTAGAAACTTATGCAATTAATGTGAAAATAATTGATGTTTGCAATGTGTCTTCCTTTGGTTTACAATCAATTTTAAAGCTACAGCTGTATAAATTTTCTGTATAAAGGTGTATTTCTTTTTTATGAGTTTATTGCTATGAAAACACCAGTTATTTTGTTACAGCTGGCTGTTTTTATAAGTGTATCACGATTTTCTTTATGCAGAAATGTTCTGACTAGGAGTGGTTATTGACTGTAACTACACAATTAAAATTGTTTGTATGGTATGATATGGCAGTGTTTGTCTGCGTATGTGTATATCTGGGAGGAATAACTTGTTCTCAGTGCACCTCGTACCTTCTTGCCACCACTTTGAAGATGGCATTTCAATTGTTCTCCTTTAAAAATCACAGGCAGATTTTTTTTTTTAACAACCTTCTTAAAATTTGAATTTAGATAACGTGCGTCAGAAAGAAGCACAGTTTGGTTATGAAAATCATAACCTGTCTTTTCTTGGTTTAAAAACTTGCCTGCCCAACAGAGATAGCAGGATATTATTGAGTCAAAAGGCTATCAGGCGTAAACATATTTACAGTTCCTGGCAGTAATGCACTTATAATGGATACAGCTGGTTTTATTTTACACTAGAATTATGCTAACACTATTCCTTGCACTAATGTATAAACATTAAAAAAACACATTAATAGTCACGAGGTAAATAGGAAAGATGAGCTTTGCACAAAGCTGTCCCGTTCTAAGCAAGATTATTTTTAATGATCACTAATAAGGTTCTTGATAAAGCTGTAATAATTGGTGAGCCCTGAATTTATGCAAGGATCATGTCTAGACTAAAGGGAAGTCTGCAGCTGAAAGTTGTGGAGCAGACACTTGTTTTCTGGGAGAAACACAACTTCCATCCACTGCAATTGGAGTTTGAATTCAGCTCAGTTCTTCTAAAAGGACTACAAGATTGCAGAACTCAAGACGAGTTTCAGAGGTGGAAGGGAGTCTTAGATTGCAGCAAATTCCTTGGTTCAGTTCCATGAAGTTCTTTAGTAGGAAGATGCACGTTAGACAGCCAAGCAGGTTTTTGTTCCACACATTGAAAACCGCCACAGGTTGCCCAGGTCCTCTGTGTCAGCACCCTTGGGGTTCATTGAGCAGCTCCCAGCTGTGGCAGCTATGGACTCCGGGACTGTGTTGGGGCTGTGTTGGGAGTGTGTTGGAGCTTGGGGTACAGTCCAGTTAAAAGAAAAGAGCCTTAGTACCGCTCTGGGAGGGACATGAGCTTTAGGAGGGACAGAGGAGTGTAATTCGGTGTTGCTTTCCAGTTGTGCCCTCACTGAAGGGACCTGCAGTAGCTATGAAGCTATCGCTAGCCCAAAGCTACGCTGCTTGCAAAAGTGCAATCCCTCAGCCGAGTGCAGGGAAGCCACTGTGGTCGTCGTGGGGTTTCTTCACTTAACCTCAAACATGATTGTTGTCCTGCACAGCCACACAGGAGCTAGGAGACATCCCTGTTCATGGCTGTGGGACAGGATGAAGTGTAGTCCAGGCAATACACGCTGATTTGTCACGCAGCACAGTGCCACTGGTGCCCGTGGGCTGGCCAATGCGCTGACTGATCATTACAATAGGGCTGCTTAAGAAGAAACAAACAAAAAAGTCACTTTTAAACTGACACACATACATATGCAGGGCAGAAGGGAAAGTGAAGGAAAGACTCCTGTGAATGTACCTCTCTTGGCCCTAAAAGCTAATACACGCAGCACTCCTAGTACCAGGAATAGGGCAACAAGTCCAACATCCTATAAAAGCATAAGAAGAAATGTTTATAAAATTGTCTTTGCTATTTTGAAAGCAATTTCCTTTTCTTTTATCCTTTTAAGTTTTATGGGTGCTGAAGTAGAGGCCATGTGCACTTGCAGATGGTTATTATAGCTGTTTCTTTTCCATTATCTTCATTTTTCTTTCTCCTAGCCTCGCTGAGGTTATCTTCCAAGTAGTTCAGCCTCTGTAGACACATCTTACCTGCACAGAGGTTTGAATCAGTGCATTTTTGTGTCCCAGCGGGTGGGCTCTGAGTACAGTCTTTTAACTTGGCCTAAGTGACCAAAAGCATTTTTGTTAAATCCTTGGCAGTGTTCTCAAAGGTGATAGGGGTATTAAGGATCCCAACTTTATGTGGATGCGAGAGATTTATACTGTTAGGAGTTAAGCTACTACAAGCATATGCCACCTTGACTCATGGTTAGACTACCTAGAAAATTACCTTATGTCCTGTTCTGTTCCCTTATCTCACCATCTGGCGTAATCCTACCAAAAAGAATATAAAAAGAATCCTTTCCATTTCTGCAAAGATTAAGAAATCAGACTGGACTTCTGTAGTGAGGAAGATAAATTAAGAGATCAAAACACTATTAGTTGGGAAGTTGCTAGTAAAACTCACTGAGTAGGACTTCACTGAGAGTCTATAAAATTAGTATTTCGAATGTACTTAGGGAAGTATGGGGAAAGAATATTGCTTACTAGGAATAAATATTAAGCTGTAAAGAAATATAAATGCCTAAAAAGAGGGAACTGAGTGCTGGGTGGGGATGGCAAGACTTAGTTTTTGCTGTAAAAGTGAAGTTTTTACTGTGTTTTATAGTGTTTACCATAAGAAGTGGAGTATTTTTACTCCCTGCTGATTCCCATTAATCTATATTTAACTGACAAGATTTATGGGTATATGCTAGAGTCCCCAGCGTGTGTTTTTCAAGCCTGAAAGAAAACCACAGAGGCCAGGAAGTCCATGGCTTGGGGACAGGCTCAAGCCCCTGTCATGCATACAAACCAGGACATCGTTATACAGACCTCCCCTACGACACAGGATTTTTAAGTTTGTGCTTTGTATAGCTGCATTCAGTTGCTCAGATGACTCTGAAAAAAATGTCCAGGTTTTAAAGTAAATTCTTCCACTTATTTTTTTCTTTAAGTTGGGAAGGTGCAGCAAATGGAGACAGAAAGGGAGGTTCCCCCAAACAAGTGAGGTTTTTCAGCAATTTACTGAGTCAGTACTTCGGTTGTGTGCTGGGAGAGCAACAGGCATTGCTAAGTTCATTTGCCAAAGGATATGCCCTATATGTTAAGAGCACTATAAATTAGCTACCACAGAAGACCTACTTGAGCAGCAAGTATTAGCAATTCAGCTTAACTTTTCGAACTTGTGCTTTGATGTCAGGTACATTGCAGACACCAAAGGTATTTTGATTTTCACGTGATGATTTATATTGTGCTTTGAATAACAGTCCCATAGCAAAGCAGGGATATAAATATACTCCCAGGCCAGGTTTTTTTTTTCTTTCCTTTGCACACAGATGTAATTTTAGTTTGGTCTCCTCACAGTGCCTTGCGTCCACGCAGCCTTTTACTACAACAAATGAGCTAATAATTCAAACTGCAATAAGCGATCCTCCTTGGAGCAGGAGCAGTGCTACTTGGCAGCGAGTTTGTTTGCTTTCAGGTTCATACGGGAGCCTTCCCACCCGCTCTGCTGCTGGCAGCCCTCCCACAATCCCGCGCCACATTGTTTCGCGTTGGCCTGGCCCAGGCACCCTTCCTGCTCTGGGTCATCTTGCCCAAATGTCATCTCTGCTGGTCCCATGCCAGCACTCAGGTATATGCACCACAGTTTAATGTGAGACAGCAAGGGCTGTACGTATCGGATGTCACCTACCCTTTATCATCGCCGTTCCCACTGCGAGCCCCGCGGAGCTGCTAGAACAGGCCTCTTTCACTGGAAAGAGAGTGTCTGGAGCAAACCTACCATCAGGCAAAGTAGTTCCTGAGTTGATGGGGTGGAAGGAGCAAGGGGACATGCATCCCTGAGGGGAGCAGGAAAAGTAAATAGGAAGGTGCCCGACAGATATGGAGGCATCAGTAAAGCCACAGTAGCTGCCCTTGCATGGAGGAACGGGCTCGTTTTGCAAGCCGTGCTACAGTGATACCCAGAAAATACCTCAAAGTACTGCCAAGACTCCACAGAAAACGTTCCTGACCCAAAATGGCTCAGTGGTCTCCAATCATGGGATTTGCCTTGGCAGGCAACATCCAGGATAACACAAAAGCCTCCTCAGCTGTCCATGGCAAAAGAGATCCCCAACAGTTTGTCCTCTGGTACTGTCCCTGTGAGTAGGACATGCAGGATTCTTTTCATCATCTGCAGACTGACAGCTACCATGGCAGCTGCAGTTAGGACTCTCTTTCCAGATTACTTGCTTACCCAGACAATATGCTAAAGCAACATCCAGGCTGTAAAACCTCTCATTTTGCTCCAGGATCACATCCAACCACAGGCAGCATGTTTGCAGCCTCGAACCTAGTTTTCTGAGCTGTTTTCTGCAGCCCCGCTCCTCCTCAGAACAGATGTTCCACAGGAGTTAAACAACTCAAATGTGTTGTATGGCCCAGATGTTTATCATAGTGGGCACACAGAGTTATATAGGAACGCACAGTTCTTTAGTTTTTGGGGCAAATAACGTGCCCCAAGAAGCTTCAGACTGAGATTTCATACTGCTATAGTTGTCCTAAAGCGTCACTTGCGATGATTGGAAATCATCAGGGCCAGGAAAAATTCATGCAGAGTCCTACTAACTTGGCAGGGGGCTTTCTTCCAGAATGGAATTAAAAGCAGGGATCCCCCTGTTTTGTTATTTGCATTACAAAATAAGCAGTCCTTGCAGAACCAACCTCATGGGTGATGCTGCCTTTTCACATCCACATTAAATCAGCACACCATTCTGGTAGCTAGCAGCACCACCTGAAGCTGTGTACCCCTTCTTGCCCCGTCTTGAGGGGGGGGGGCTCCCTTGCATGTGGCACCATCCAAAAATGTATTAACTCTTCTGTTCTCTCCCACCATCAACCTAAACACAACTCTTCGTCTGCAGTCACTGTTTTAAGCTGGCCAGAGCAATTTAGAAAACAACTTACCTTAGAGCAAAACCACGGGAGGGAAAGGTAAACGAGTATGTCCTTTCGGAAGTGTAGAAAAGTGATTCTTTATCATTATCAGCATGACAGCTTGGACTGGGAAATAAGTACAGGTGGTGTTGTTGGCTTGCCTTAGTAGGCAAAATGCTATATCCCCAGCCTAATAAGGATTTAATATCAGCTGAGAGACTGAAGGAGACAGAAAAGGAGGAAAGGTGAGAAGAAGCATCTAGACAAAAACTTATTGGGGGCAGTCATGCCTAGAGATGACTGGAGAACAGCAAGACTAGTTTAAATCGAGGGAGATGTGATTTAGCCACCAGGAAAAACTGAGTGAGGAGCACTTTGTGGTTCACATCCTGGATGTCCTGCAAAAAATGCCAGAAGAGCGAGTAGAGTGACGGAATTGCTTCAGAGGAAAGATTAAATAGCAAAGGCTTGCAAGAAGGTAGTGGCAGCCTCCTTCTATAGCAAACACCAGCAAAGTCATAAGTGGTGCATGGAAGGTGAATACAGAAAGAAATTCAAGATTTCTCATACCAACTAGAGGCAGTATGTTTGAAATTCCCTACTAGCAGGGTTAAAAACCAGCAAAAGGGAGCAGCTTTATGTGCATTTAACTGCCAGACTCACTGCTATGCACACCTCTCCGTACCAGAAGCACAAATGGCTTTCTAAAAGTTCAAAGAGTTTGTGAAAGCAAAGGGTTGGTCTGAGCTTCTGTTAAAGAGGTCAAGGACTGATTTCCACTCTGTCGTGCCGGACAGCATGCGAAGATCTCACTATGCTGGGGTTTTTTTCTGTGTCTCAGTGGTAGTAGCCACATGGACAGTGTTCAGCATCCAGCCATGGGTATGGTTGCTTTGAGTCTTCCATACTCAGGAGTGAGAGGAATCTGAGTGGGACGAAATTTGCGCTGCATTCTTGGTCAGGTGTGCGAAATGCACTTTGTGCACTTTATTCTCAAACTTGGTCGTAACAAGATTTGAAAACCACTGATCTGAGTAGTTTCACTGAGGAGTAGGTCACCTCATAGTGACAAAATAGCCCCTCCCACACGCACCAGCGTAAAAATTTATACCCAAACCCAAAGCATTTTGGTCACTGCCATGGTACCAGTGCACTCTGTTCACAACTGTGCTCTAACTGCAGCAAGGCCCCATTGACACCATACATCTACAAAGCTGGGCCATTTTTCACTCTGTGGTACCACCTTTCTTTTAGCTTCCCCTGTGCACATTCCACTTTCATTCAGGTTTAGCTGATCTGTTCTTTTCTCTCCTTCAGAAACCCACAGGAACAGTTCACAATGGACAAAGATAAGCAAGTGCTTCCAGGATGATTGGAAAAAAAATAGATGTATATATTTGCATCATCCCCTCATGAGGCATTATTCCCAAGCTTTTTAGGATACATTATGAGATGGCTGGGAGAAGAATCACAGGAATGTATTGGTTTGATCCCGGGTGTCCTCCAGTTGTCACTGGGCTTTCTGCAGCATGCTCTGGGGAGCCACAAGCAGTGGGACAGTGACTGCAGCCAGAGGTACCTCCCCAGGGTGCCATGCAGCCCATGAGCGTGGCACCACATGCAAGCGCACTGCTGGACAAAAAAAGCACCGTGGGAAAGCAGATCAAAGCAATGTGATTGCATTTCACGTTTGATACAGCTCATTCCTGAAGCCAGGGTGACTAGCCTAATCCAATGTATCATTCCTGTGCAGGCAGACCCTCGGGCTGGCATTGTGTCCCATGGAGCACTGCTCCAGCGTGCAGCATCTGCCACCATCTGCCCTAGGGCTTGGCTTCAGACTGCCCTCCTCCTTTCCACCTCCTTTTGGGAGATGCTTTGCACAAACTTTGAAGGCCAAAAACTCAGGCTGTTTCAGACCCTTCAGGGCATTTATTCCCTTGCCACTTCCTGCACTACTTGATCTTTGATCCACACTCCTGACCTTTAAAGATTCAAAGGGGCAGATTTCCAGTGATTCAGCTTCAATTTCGCATGCTCTTATTTTTGCAAATGTAAGTCTATCTGCTTATCCATTTTTCTCTCCTGTTTAATCAATACATCAGCTGTTGATCACAACCGCTGCCAGACACCTAGTAGATGGGACAATTATTCTCACAAGGACTTTTAAGTCCAGACTTTTAACCCACCAGGTCCATCATGGAGCAGCTGCAAGAGCTGCGAGGAGCAGCTGCCCTTTTCCTACTGCAGCTGCGGAGCTACTCTCCTGATGGTCTCTTTGTTAGGGCAAGAGGAAAAACTACTCTCTTTACTAGAAATCCTAATAGAACATGCTGCTGCTGTAAGAAAGGAGGTGAAACGCCACAGCCAGCTCCCGCCCATTGTGGTCCTGATGTAGAGTAGCCTAGGGCAGCTCTACCTTGAACCCAGCCAGCAGATGAGTAAGAGGCACAAGACACGACAGGAAAGATCTGCCTGCCTGTCATTTTTCAAACCCCAGCCTGTTCTTAAAGAGGCATTGGGGCAGATATTCCTACAACCTAAAGATACCTGGAGCACCCTCAGATTCAGGATCCTACAGCTCTTGGCTTCCGTGTTACCTGCTGAGCAAGGTCTATGGCAGGCTCTTTCAAACCTGCCCCCTGAACTTTACAGGCTGCTTTGGGGAATGGCTTCACCAAGCTCATTGGAATAAAATACCAAGAGGAAAAACAAAAGAGCAAATGTTTCACATGTCATAAAGATGTATTCCACTGAGGAAGATCAACCTATTTGATACTAAACCTTTCCAAAACCTCCCCATGGCCACTGGACTGTACTACTTCACCTCATTTCCCAAGACAGTGTTTGGGAAAAAAAAAAGTGTATGGTCAACACTTGGGGTCAGCCAGCTGAGCCCTCAGTGTGGTTCTGACCTATGGTAGGAATTGGCCTTGTGTTCACCCAGCACTGAGACTGGGGCTAAAACAGTTTGATTTAAGGCCAGAATACCCAACACTTCTTTGGTTCTGCTGCAAGCACTGATCATCAGTATCAAACCAGCTGCACTGCTATGAAGCTATAGATGCAAAGTGTTACCACTGCCAATAAGGAGTTACGTGCAAGATGTGCAGCTGTAACTACAGCTTTCTGCCTGGCCATGTGGTCTTTAGCGCTGGGGTCTGGCAGGTAGGCTGGAAGGCATTCCTGACATCAAGGAAATTCCATCCTTCTGCTGACTTCTCCTGGGATCTGCCAGATCCCAACTCACATGATTCATTAAGGGAGAGCAAGACACAAAGTGAATTCATATCTGTACCTCCAGTCCTTTCACAACACCCAAATGTGAGCTACAGGGCTGGCTACAGGGGCAGGAAATTGTTTCAGAGGATTCGTGATGACTTCTCTCAAATGTTCACATCAATCTGTATAATCAGCAAATTGTATCAAGGCACCTTGTTGCCCCAGGGAGGATCCTCCCTGATGAGAAGGTCCTTCAGCACAGTGTGATGATCCAGTCCACTCAGGGTGTGCAACAGCATGCTAATGGCCCACCAGTGAAGGTGCACTAGGAGAACAGCGTGAGATACAAGTGAGGAACAGCACAGGAGAAAAAACATGTGAACAGTAAGGATTGCCATTGGAAAAAACAATAAAGTGAGGAAGGAAAAAAAAAGACAAGAAAGAGATGACTGAAATATAAACTAATGGCAGTAAAATGCCCTCACCCCTCATCTATACTGATTTTATTTCAGTACGTCCTCCAAGGTCTCACAAAGAATTGCCAGTTTTTCTCTCAGCTGGTAGAAAGCAAATAGAAGATATTTGTTCCCCAGTGAAGTGAGTGTTTTAAACTTTGATGGATTTGGATTCTTCTAAGTTGTTTATTATTATTATTCTTTCTTTTGGGCTCATAGACGTGATGTTTATCTCATCCACACATGGGAAGAGGGGAGGGAATGGGTAGGCTTGACTTGTGCTAACTGTTGGCAACAGTTTAATTTTTTGCAACATGCACCCAAGTATCGTAAGAGTGAGGAAAATGTAAATAAATATGCTCTTTGGAAACCCCATACATCTTTATGGCCCACGATACCTTCAAATCATGGAAAAACACATGTTTGTTTGTTTGTTTTTTTGAAAGAAGATTTTGGTGGCAATGCTACCTCCCATTGCTGTAAACAAGGTCAGGAGGCCAAAATTAGTCTGTCCTATTTTGCACAAAATAGTCAACAACTTAAGATGTTTTTGCAATAATCAGAAAATTATTGACCGGTGTCAACACCCCCTTTCTGATAAACTGTTGAAATGTTAATATTCTTGGCAAAATTGTTTTTGCTCTAATTACTGTATCCATCTGCTCTATAAGATTGATTATACTGTGAGAATGTTTGTTCTCTTGTCTCCTGCAATGATGGGCCTCTCCTTGGCGCAGAAATAGTCCTGCCTCATCTTTACACAGAGACGAATGTGCAGCAGAAGTCAAACCAACACTCAGCCCTAATAGAGAGGAATAAAAATTCCGTGAAGGAGTTAATACAATTGATGTTAACTGGCTCCTGAATGGACCATCCCTTGGAAAAATATTGCCCTGGCCTGGATAAAAATAGCTGGCTTTTGTCCAGCACAGGATATCAGTGACCAGGAAGGCCACCAAAAACCTGGGAGCCCACAAATCCTGGCATAGCAGGAGTGTTACTGATTCAGCTGTGGAGAAGTTTGGCTAGTTGGCAATGCCAACCTCCCTCTCTGCACCAGCTCCTTGGCAAGGAGCAGCCGAGTTGTCTGAGGAGCAGAGTGTTTCCTGTCCTACCTTCCATCAGCACCTGCAAAGGCTAATGTTACCTGGATTGGATTGGCTATTTTTGGAGCCAACATATAATATACGTGCTATCTGTGGCATGAGCTGATAAAGACTTGGTATAAAGGGATGTCTGGTATTAATCATTATTAAAGCTGATTAAAACAAAATGAAACAAAACAAATCCCACACACATATTCTTATTTAAAAAACAAAACAAAACAATAAACCAGTAGAAAAAGATTTTTGTTATTAGAAAAATTTTGTTTTCTCATGGAAAGGCTGGAAGAAATTAAAAACTGCATTTCATTTTGAACGGGTATTTTTAAAACAAATGCACAAAAGTCATGCAAACTCAAAAAAAATCACTTTATTTGAGCTTTCTTGCACAGCAGCTGAACTTTTTCATTGTAAAATGATGCCTTTCTCACACACACACAAAATCAGATTCAGGAAAAGCATTTATTTCAGAAACACAATTTCCAGTAGAAAAAAAAAAAAAGCAGATACTGAACTATGTGGTCATGTCTACAGCATTCAAAAGTCACTGAGACTCAGGCTAAGATTGTTTTCAGGTTTATCATTTGAAAAAAAAAAAAAAGATTTAGGAACTTTGTAGAAATCTTCCAAGTTATTGACTCCATGGGCTTCCAAGTTATTGACTCCATGGGGTGCACTTAGTGCATACACTTATCCTTGCAGAAGGAAGCTTAAAGGCTACAAACTTCCAAAAAGGAGAAGAACTTTCTAAATGATGAAACTACGGCTTTTTCACAGCTTTAAATTTGTAACATATGAGTACATACAACTTTTCTTGAACTGTAACGTAGCCTAAAGAGCATCTGCTGGATATTCATTCACACCTTGGTGTCAACCCCTTATTTGTGCCAGCAGGGAGTATTGAGTTGTACTTAGCTAACACTGGCTGCTCCCAGTGCCTCAGCTAATGTACCATGCAGGAACACTTTCAGAAGAGCTTAAGAAAGAAGGGGGAGAAGACTAACAAAAATATTGTTACTAGATTTATTGGACATAGCGTGGGAGAATGAGGCTTTTAAGAGAAATTCCTCTTTAGAAAAAGATTTTTCTATGCTGGCTTGTTTAGTGTGCTATTACACTGCTTAGCAATTTATATATTTTTTTTAATCCTGAGAAATGTTTATTGGGAAAAAAAAATTAAAAAACCAACAGTGAGGATAGGATGACTGCAGCCCAGGTTCAGCATAACACCTCTCTCTTGTCTTCTGTGCTTACCTTCTCCTCCCATTTCTCACAGCATCTCCTAACCTTAAGAAGACCCAGCATGACGCCATATCACTGCTACTGTCACCCAAGAAATGCAGGAGGAGTTTCTATAGGAAAAAAGGTACTTGAGGTTTCTAATCTTCTTGCTTCAAATAGAGTGTCTTAGGCCTGGGCATCAAGCACCCAACATCCACTCTGCCAGTTCTCATGTGTCTGGTGACCACCATTCTAAGGACTTTCCACTTGGAAAAGACAAGTTTTGTTTACTGCCAAAGCCACAGAGTGACAAGGTCCCTTTCAAAATGAGCCAAGTTTTATTTAGGTAACTGGGAGACGCCATCCCAGGGTAATTTCTGGTAAAATCAGTAGGGATTTCCAATCAGATTTTGAGCTGCCAACTACTTTTACATTATTTTTCATACATCTTTTTAAAACTGTTTTTCATCTTGTATTTGTTTCATCAAGCCAACCCTAAAAGACCAGGTAGGATTCCAGCAAACATCATGGGAAACCCATCACGGAAAGAAAGTGTCAGCATAAAGATGTCTAAATCTCAGCAAAGAGAAGGATTGAAAGTTACAGTCTTTACCTAAGACAAATACCTTGGAAGAGGGTACTGACAGCAGCGAAGACCCCGCGTTCCCCAAAGAGCCACTGGGAAATCCAGAAGCCCAAAGAGTTTCACTCAACATCCAGTTGCCACAGTTTCTCTTTGTGGAGGGACCCGAGCACTTTCTCATTGTCCCCTGCACAAAACTCATGGCAGATTGCAGCAACTGATTTAGGCTTGATAATTTCCTCTCTGCCTGCAGACTCAGACTGACATCCTGATGCTGGCCTGCACTGGAGGACTATCTTAAATGCTGCCTTTACAGGCACACTGGATGTAATGGGGTTTTATTTTTAAATGAAATCTTTGATTACGGAGAACAATCCCATGGCTAGGGATGCATGCTGCAGAACCACAGGGTCTGTGGGGGACCATGCTTATCGCAGCAAAATCGCCTTCTCAACTGTTCAGCACTGCTGCCGTGTCATGTTACAGTAATAACTGCAGATGAAGAGCTTTTAATTCATTGATAAAAGCAGAAGGCTGGAGTAGCTGGCTAGCTGTAATGAAGCTTATTATTCTGCAGCTAATTTGCCGATTATATTAGAATTTTATTTCTGAGCACTTGTACCAGAAGACAGCATTATCAACACAACATCTAAACATAGAAGGTCCTGGGAAGAATGTTAATGAGCTATCACCTACCTCTGCAAAGGTCTCTGTTATTAATAGTGAGTATCCTAAGTATAGATCAAAAACTCTCCCTGAAGAGTGTGCAACCTGTGTAAAATATGATTACTCATTTGGAACATAACCAGAAAGTAATGGCTAAGTCATGTCTCATTTAAAAGATTGTGGTTTCTTTAATGATGGTAAGTGGACAAGGGCTTACAAGAAGCACCCCGGTTCAGCAGTGGGATTCCCACACACCCCCAGCAGCCCCAGCCACAGGCTGAAGCCTGATCCTGGGAGAAAAGCTGCATGTTAAAGAGCACTCAGCTGCTCCCTATTCTCTGCCTTCTTTAACTCTCCTGCTTCCTTATTTCACTGTATGGAGACCAAGAGCCCCTGAAGACTACTGAAACATGGGATCTGCTTTTTCCTCCTACCCCTATCACTGAGATTGCTGCAAAAGCCTGAAAGCAGATGCTGCCATGTTTTTTTTCTGTGTCATGATAGATGCATGGGTGAAGGGGAATTGAGAATATGACACCTGGGTCACAGCTAAGATCTCAGCAGACCTTCAGTCAATTACACAACCTGGCATCTTCCTGGGAATGTTGAGACTGGCTTTTGTTTTCCTAAAATTTCTTCAAAAATTCATTGGGAAAAGGAATCCTTCGTGTCCTCTCACTTTCCTGACACCCCCAGACACAGGTCCAGCTCCTTCTGGGTGCTCATGAGAGCATAGTATCCTGCTAAAGCAGTGGCTCATTGGATCTTGCAGGAAAAAAACAGCATCACTGAGCTTCCTTGTACCTTGGGAGTAAGGAAGAGCAAACATTGTTTTAAGTTGTTTGGAAAGCTCATAAATATATCTACTTACTGCTAAGCTTATGAGAAATTCATCTATGGAGTTAGTCTTTGGCAGGTTCAAGTTAGACTAAAGCACAGCAGAGATTGCTATAGGATATACTTTGGGTTTATATGTAGCAACACCGTAGTTCAGAGAGGTTGTTTGTCCTAATCCACAGAAGCCCATAATTGCTTTGCAATCTCACTGCCTGTTCGAGGGAATTACAAGCCTGAGAGGTTCTCTCCTGTGTTGTGTCCAGCCAGAAAATTTGATCTGCTACTACTCAGAAAAAAAAAAAAAAAGGAAAAAAAAAGATTAAAAATGTAGCAAAACTCTTGTTTTCTTTAAAACATGACACAAAGTTCTCAGCAGCAGGTATAGCAGGTACGGTCTATCTCTCTTTCCTATTCATTAAAATACTGCTGTTGAAAAACTCGCTTTCATTTCCTAGTGGCAGTGTGCTCTGGTTGTTAAAATGAGCTTAAAGCCGCAGTTCATGACTGATTTGTAAAAGCACTAATTGCTAGAGATATTAATGTCAAAGTGATATAGCTGACATCAGATAAATGTTCGCTGTCCCCAGAGACGAAGCTGCGGCAGGCTGAGGGATGAGCATGGTTATCTCACAGGCTTGCCAGCCCACCAGCTAGCCCACAGGAGCTGTGGGCAGTGGCATGAACATGGGGTCCAGCTGTCAGGGGGATCCAAAGCCAGTCTTGTCTTTCTTTGGGCAGTTCCCCAGCTGGTCTTTGCTGTGCTAGGGGCCACTTGTAACCAGGAGACAAGACCAAAGAGAGCTTCCAGCCTAAACACCTCAGTTGTGAGATTTACTTCAATCTGACCTTTGCTTTTTTCCAAAAAGGGACATTTGGGGGTCAGTTCCACTCTAAACTCTGCTGTCTGTGCTCCAGCACATGCTGATTAGCCATGAAACACCAGTCTGCCAAGAGCAGCAGGCACACTGCATTCAAAGCAGCTTTCCAGGGTGATACCTGAGCCGCATCGTCCCGATTCCACAGTGGGATGCAGAGTTCCCACCTCTCAGGACCAGACAGTGCCCACACACCTGCAGAGGGGAGATGTTTACCTCTGGGGGAATTGGAGGGCTAATGGGATTCACAGCCTTTGCAGAAGGGACAGAAGTGGCCTGCAAAACAGCTGAGGAGACGGACAGCAATGGTAAATTCCCCTCCCTGAGCAAATGTCAACGCATCAGCACGACCTCCTCTGCATATAGGATATTATGTCTATTAGAGACCAATCCACGTAGCCACAGGCAATCTAGACTCCTTAGGGAAACAGAAGGTTGCCTACTTAGACTTATTAGGATGGTAAATGGCTGAGCAGCTGGATGAACAGGCAAAAATAAACTACCTGATACTCTTCCAAGTGCTACACAGAAACCATCGCCTTTTCTCTTCAGTTCTCTTAGCTTTGCAAGGCCAAAGGGACTTAGATGCTTAACATTCAAGACTTAAAAAATAAAAATCATCAAAATGTAAGCAGGCAGCTTTGAAAATCTGTGTCTTAAGAGTCACTGTCCCACTGATTTTTCATCAGACTTTCATAAACAGAGGTGCTAGGGTCTGGCAAGGTCAAGTGGAATTGCCAAGACAGTTTGAAGAAGCTCACATTCACAATAACCGGGCATGCAAACAGCAATGGAGAATATAAGACTCACCCCCATAACCTGGTAAGATCCAGGAAGACCACAAAACCCTTCCTAACAAGATCTACTTCATTAAGGAAAAAAACTCCAGTGCTCAAATCACAGAAATCTGACCAGGATGAGACATTAGATATAAAACCACAGCTAATAGAAGAATCACCATTGTTTCATGTGTCATTCATGCACCTGTAACAAAATTTTAAGGACTTATCCATATAAAATAATTCTGTGATTCTGTTACATTACTGTAGAGTTAATGTTTCTGGGTTTTGGGTGGTTTTTTCATCAACACAGTGTTTCAACAAAACACTTTTTCTGGTATTGATGGCTCTGTGTAGAGCTTTTCTCTTGAGCAGTTACAAATGTTTTGGAACAGAGCATTATGTATGAATAGTTGAAATAGTTAATTCTTGTAATTGTGCATTACTTCAAACTCATGCTCCTCAAATTCCTTCTATACTGTGGAATCCATCACTATTGATTTCCTTTTCTATCATTTAGATGGTAATTATTTCTTTTTCTTTGAAATAAAGAAATTCTACCCAGCAATATACACTGTACTTTACTCTGCATCTTTATCCTGGTAGGAGGCTGAGAAAGAGCCTATTTGATTGTCAGTCCATCTCCAAAGTCTCTTATTCTGTGGTCCTTCAGCATGGAGGCCAACATTTTCCAACAGACTGTGTAATGTTAGGCATTTGAATCCATATCTATACACGTAAATAAAGTTAGCCCTGCTTTTCAGAGGACTCTCAGATCCCATCAGTGGGAGTTTTTATGGACAGAAGACTGAATAAGCATTGCAGGATTTAATTAGTACTATTACCCAAAGGAGTGCTTTAAAGATGGCTATATCGGAGGACGCTGATACAGTTCAGCAGATAACTGTTCTTTTTTCTGGGTATAAGCTTTCAGTTGATGCTTAAGAGGAGAATATTCTTCCTTAAAAATCAACTTCAGCTATGCGCTTCTCAAAGTAGTATTTCCTCAATTAACACATCAAGCATTAGGGAAGTCAATACACAAAAAAAAAAGCCTGGAAAACTAGAGTCAGACTAAGAAAACTGTGTCTCTTCAGAGCTATGCTTATCTGCTGACTTGATAGAAGAACAATTGAGGACAGTTAAAACACCTTTAGGAGTTACATGTAGCACAAACCCACACAGCCTCTCAAAAGGAAAGGCACAGTGCACTTGTCCGTGGTCTACATGAGAGATCTCATCTCACATATCCTTGAAAAAAGGAGGAAGTCTGAAGTCAAAAACCACCACAAAATTTACAACCATCTTCAGCTGGTGCCTCAGCTGGTGTAAATCAGTGTAGCTCTGCTTGTTTGGATGGAGTGACACTGATTTACACAGGCTGTATTGGATGGCTGCACACGTGTGCTTCTTACATACTTAGAGGAAAAAATGTGGAAAATGTAGCAGAAAATGAGCCAGGGAATCTGTATCTATGTTTCCTATATGAACATATAAGCTTCACAGCTTATGTGTGTTAAGATTTTACTGCTTAACAGCCCCCCCTCCGCAACAAACCCCCTGAAATTTCAGTTTAGAAAGTGCTGCAAAGATATTTTAAAATAGTCATGTAACAGAATTTAATTTCATGAATATATATTTTTGTAATGGTTTGGGATATCTGTCTGCATACAACTAATGAGTTCAGTTGAACATCATGAACTCTGCTTACATTCTTGATCTTGCTACATTCTTAGTTTTTACTGTATTATACATTTACTTGTAGTGAGGCTATGAAGCCTGATGCCTGGATGTCTGTCTGTGAAAGGGCCAGGTATTACATTGCTCATAAACTGAATAAAATAAATAATCTGAACAGATCAGCCCTAACAAATAGTGGGATGGCTCCAGTCCAGCTTTCTGTAGAATAAGGTTTGGTGCAGTGGGTTTTCTTCTCTAAGAAAAAAAGACAAAGACAAAAGATGTAGAACAGGCATTTAAAAAGAATTCATGTAATGATAAAGAACAAAAAAAATAACAGAATTTTGGTCATTTAATGTTAAAGAAAAGAAATTTGGGCTTATAAAGCTTAAGAAGTTGTTACAAAAAGGAATCTTTTAGGGTCCCAAAAGGACATCACTCAAAGTCCAAAGACCTGTCAGGACAAGTGCAAGAAATGCTGTAAAACAGCTGAAATAATTTTGCATTGAATTCAGTATTTCTTGTCCTGACCATAGCAAAGTGAGAAACATTCTGAAAAGTGCACAGCTTATTTAGCAAGTATTTTTTCATGAAAGGTTACACCAGAAAAACCAACACAACAAAGGTCTTCGGAGGAGGTGCTTGGTCCTCCTTGTAAGCCCATCGGTGGATGGGCTTTTGCAGGGGGCAGTGGCAGAGCAGGGCAGTGAGAACCCCTGCCAGGATGAGGCAGATAGAGGATGGGGAAGGTAGGGGACTACTCAACAGGAGCTGCTTGCCTTATGGTATGGGGCATGTGTCCAGGACCAAAATATATGCATTGACCTACAAAGACCAGTTATGGTCTGAGGACCTTCCCAGAACAGCTTCTCACTGTGACCACCAGCCACATTCAGAGGCGGCTTGAGCTGGTGCAAGCACAGTAATTTTCCAATTATGCTAAATCTCACACCTTGCCGATAGCTCAGCCAGTGGGATTGGCTCTCAGTTCCTACAGATTTAGTCACTTACTCATAGTCCCTTCACTCACCTCACACATTTCAGCCCTACTGGATGTGTCTGAATGCGTAAGGCAGTCTCCACACATCATAGAAAAATACAGCAAGAAAAACAGCCAACAGAAGAATACAGAGATTTACATTGAAAAATTTCATCAGTCTGATGTTTCCAAGTTTTTCTAGGTTTTGGGGATTTGGACTAGACCGAAATGCTTTGCACATGGTGAAATGTGGATGGCAATGAGAATTAGGTTAAGAATGAGGAAACTTACTTGAGCAGAAGGTGATTGAATGGGAAGTTATTTGAAAAAGATCTTCTTGACTTGGGCATAAATACAGTGGTGAGGAAACCTCTTGTAAAAGAGAAGCCGATAAGTATTGCAGCCATAACTAGTGACTGCATGTGTGCAACAGACAGATGAAAGATTTAGTAGCTAGATAGCAAAACAGGTGACACGACTTCTGATTCTGACTTATGGAAATTGATACCTCCACTGAAGTACAACCTGTTCTCCAAATCCTGACATTAAGACGAATAGCAGCCAAACGGCAACCTCTAGCATTTGATATTTGAGAGAGCTCAAATATTGATTGCACTACTTATTAATGAGTTTCATTCATAATAGATACATGGTATGTTTGCACAGAGGAGGTGTTTTCTAGGGGAGGCATTACATGCTGTATTAAACAATGAATAATTTCTTGATCTTAAATGTGAGTAAACAGCAGGGTAGTAAGTGTCATGGTTACAGGCAATTTCAGGAAGGTGCAAGTGTAGCAAGTGCTCCAGCACACCTGATGAGGCATCTCTCACTCCAAGGGAAGGTTTTCTTGATAGCAATTACTATGTGAGGTGTTTTGAGATGGAAATTACTATCATAATGTGTAACAGGTAAAGGAGTTGCCTTTTTAAGTACTAAATCCTATGTTGTTTCACTGACTGCACTTATTATGGTAACTTTCTATGTTGTCTTTTTAGAGCTCCTCCTACCTGAAGTATAGTTACTTCTACAATGTCTGGTCTTGGCTAAAACCCCATTTCTTTTATTCTCCATTTAGATCTATTTCAAAGAAAATGCTTCCTTCATAAGAGAGCTGACACATTTGAAATTCAGAGAAAGCAATGTATCAGAGAACTGCACAGAATGGGCTTTTTAAAAATGGATGTTTAACATTGCATTTCATAAGGACTGTATTCCCCAAATTGCTGGTCAAGTTGCCATTTACTGTAATGAAACAGAAGATGAGGTCTTGTGTTTTGGAACTGAAACTTCAAAGCCCTCAGTGCTCCCACTTTTTCCCCCCCTCCTATATATATTTTTTTTTTGGTGCAGTTGCTAGGTGTTTAATTTCTATCATCAGCTTTTGATATGAGGCAAAATCAGTGAGTGTGGACAAACAGAACCTTCAAGCAAGAATAAAAATGGTCACTGTTTTATATCAAATATGCAGTTTGCACAAATGTTCTCTCAGAATACAGATAATTGCTACTGGACTACTTGAAAAAGTCAGTGCAAAGTACTGCAGAATATTTTCTTCTTTCACAGATTATACCAATGGGTTTCTGTTTGCCTAGGTCTCCAGAGCTCTCTTCCATGATTCACTGAAAGAAAAAGGAATTCAGCCAACATGGACATATCTACACTGTCCTGCCAGCTTTATGCTCCAGCTCAGACTTTCCACCTGCTCAGCCTGACTAACTCCTTGGCTGATACAAACCACCCATGCGCCTGGGGGAACCTCACCCCTGGAGAAGACAGAAAATTGGGCTGAGCTGAAACATCATCCAGGGCCATGCAGTGGGGCAGGTACTACTACTTCAAACAACACAGAGGAGCAGCTTCTGCCTGCAGACAAGCAGAGCTAAGAAAGAGTACAGAGCTCCACAGAGCTGACCCGTTCTCTGCTGCCACGTGAAGAGACTTACATCCTAAATATTCATGTACAAAGGAATAAACAGATAAAACTCTTCCAAGGTTTGATTTGGGATATGATTCACAGAACCAACAGTGGACTGTTAAAGTATTTGTAGAATACCTGTAATAATGTAACATTTTACCATTACTGCAGGCATACCACTTCCCTACCAAATTTCCCATCAAATACTAGCAAGAAAGTCTGTTCTCAAGAGGAACTGGAGCACTACTCTAGGTCTTGGGCACACAAATATTAGGCTGTATCTGTGAAGTGGCAGCTTCAAAGTTACATCTTTGGCTCCAGTGCAGATCCACTGAGACCCCGAACTCTTTTATTAGCTTCTTGACAGTGGTGGCAGGCTCTTGGATAAAAGCAGCATCACTTATTTTTGAGAAACAACATATGGTACTTAGAATCCAGTGGTTGCCAGCTTTTGATGTAATTAGCCACGATCCCTGAACATCTGCACTCATCAGTTAGCCTTTAAGTTGGTGATCTATTGTTCTACATCGGAACTGAGATTACTCTTTCTTTGGGCATGCTTCCTTCAAGAATGCTTAATATCTTTAGTTAAAGTTATTAGCTTCAAAACCCTGTGAGTACTCTGTAGGCAGAAATCCTATTATAGATTATCACCTCGTCACACTTGAAAAGTTCTCCCGAGACTGGAAAAGGCAACTGCTTAAAAGGCACTGTAGGACAGTGAAGGACCACAATACATGATGGTACTGTCAAGACAGAAATACACTCCTCAGAATAACCATGTTTACTAAATCATATTTGTAGTCTGATATTGTCAGACTTACTGTCATGCATACATATTAGGTAAGTCCAGTAGATTTATAGTAGGGAAAATGGAGTTTAAAAATACTAGTCAGAAGAGCTGAGAAAATGAAAATGTTTCAAAATTTTGCTAGAGTTTTTTATTAGAATTTTGAATTGTCGAAGAGTGATAGCCTTACACAATGAACAAAGAAGAACCATCTATTCAGTGCTTTTTTTTTCTTTTTGAATTGAAAAAAAATTTAAAATTAAGAAAGTATTTTTGTGACCAGTTATAACCTTGGATTACCAGATGGATTGAAAGGGACAGTAAGGCAAGAGAGAGAAACCATTAGTTAAACAAGTAATCTCATGGAAGCCATATGGGCTGTTAGACAATTAGGATTATTCATAGAAGAAGGGACTTAAAGAGACTTTCAGAAAGTCCATTATCTTTGATAGCAAGGTTACACTGAGCAATGTGAACTATATGGAAGAGAAATGATACTGGAAGAAAAACTGAAAAGAAAGAAAACATCCTAGGAATAACAATTACATCTAGAATAGCAAGATCAAACAGTAAATGATCTGATAAGTAGTTTTGCTGGCCATAGAGGTCTAGAAAATAGTTTTAATTAATCCTGGGGCAGCAGAACGAGAATGGAAAATGCCAGTGTCATGAATACATGAGTATTCAGCAAGAAATCACTCATTTTTGCTAGCTCTATATTTCTAGTACTCATGCACATAACTATTAGACACCTAACACAGGTCAAGGATACTGTCAATACTTAAGAGTGTCAAGATTAGTGAAAACAATAGTCCAGCTCCTCACTAAATAAAAGAAAGCTACCGTGTAGCCCATGTCATATTTTCTTAATACAAGTGAAGATCTCCTATGGTGCTACATTCCCTGGCAGATTTTCTCTGAAGATCCAACAAGGTAGCAATCATACACTGAATTTCACAATGAAGCTGTATTCACAGGATAAACATACCACTTAAGTGTCACCTGGAAGTTACACACTGGATAATGCACCTGGAAGATAAAAAGATGCACTCAGAACAGCCCAAAGAAAGATTCATACAGACTGAGCTTGTTGAACTACCAGCACAGTCAGTCCTACTGGTTTGCCCAACAGTTCTTAGGTCTTTTTAGGGAACTCCAAGAGGGATTATCTTTCATCAACACATTACACCACCCCTAACAGGTTTAAAGTCCCATCCTGATTCACCGGGGAAGCTCATTATAAAGCATGAATCCTGCACGCTGTCTAGTATCAAGATCAAAATCCTTCCATATGTGAGGGATGAAAACTTCTTCCTCTCTGAGAAGTTTTTCAGGAGGAGGCAAGTTCCTTCAGGTGGAGAAATAGTGGGGCTGTGTAATGAGGCCCTGCAAAGTGAGATTCAGCTAGAATTAGGTTAAGATAACCTCAAATGACAAGCAAGAAGAGAATGTTTATTTTCCCTAATTTGCAGTGGCTTTGCTATACTTGGCTGCGACACAAAGAATTGAGCTCTGATGAGCATTGCAAGAAGAGAAGATGATTGTTTTACCAGCTTGAAAGAGAGGGGGATCTGGGGAATTCATCCTTATTTATATTATTATGAAGATCTTTTGTTTTTTGGCCTGAAAGTAAAAAGACCAAAGGACATTTAAAGCCTGCACTTTTTCCTGCAGCATTTTCATCAGCTGACACAAAGCTGGCCAATTTATTGCTCTGACTGACAGCAGCTGATCAAGTGTTCCCACAGCCACTATCACAGTGTGAAACATTGGGTTCAAAATGGTGATGGGTTCATTTGCTGTAATTCTAAATGGGACAGAGCCCAAAATCAGGATCCCAGTTCCCTTGAACTCGAGCTGTTCAAAATTCAGATCCATATCAAAATCTTACTGCTCAGGCCCATCACTACTTAATTTACCAAGGCTGTTACTGGCACAGCACTTCATTCTGGCTGTCTTCACTAGCCCTCACGTGGCAGCCACAATAAATTATGCAGCTGGGAATGCAATAGCATCTGAAGTGATTGACCCGTGCAAGGGTAGTGGTATTGCTCACACTGCTGTGATGCAGCCCCATACCAGGCAGAGCACTGCTGCACTGCACCAAGGGGACCCGAGGCTGGTCCCCTACTCCCCTACATGCAAGTAAATCCAGCCAATATGGCAAATGCTGCCTCCCTCCTGTTATGTAGCAATAGCACTGGATACCATCAACTATGTCCTGAAAAAATTCCCCTTAAGCAGGTCTTCTTCCACCTTTGATAAGAAACCCTGCTAGTGAGTAATGTTACAGCTCATAAGAGGACTTCTTATATAGCTGCTCAAGTCCCTTTAGTGAAGCCTTTGCTTGAGCCTGTTTGAATATTTGCTGGAGAACTAAATGTAGATTCGGTAGTTAATGCCATCAGTATTACTATTTCTAAAGCAAGTGGTGTAGTGAAATGGGACTTTGACTTCCTGAACGTAAAGCCCAGAGGCTGGCTGGTTTGGATGAGTTTCAGATCCATGACCAGTATGGCAAAAGCGGGTTAGAAAAGGGAGCCAAAGGAGTCAGCACTGAGTGCATCACAGCAGTTAGACATGCAGCAGTAAAGGCACGTCTCTAGGCACTGAGCAACCCCTGAACTCCTTCTTTATCCTGGCTTTTATGAGAGCGGCCCCCACTGCAATGATGCAGATACTGTGCTGGGCTGCATGCTCTGCACACTAAGCTCCTTGGGAGCTGAAGCCAGCACAGGATCTCCCTGCCCTGGGACTAACCTGAGCTTCTTTGCATGCAGGCAGTGCATGGCTTCAAGTAACTGGAATTGCATAGTTACTGGTGGTGTTTCCAGCCGACAAAGCCCTCCATGCCTGGGGACTCCTCTGCCCTCCTCACCGTCACCCTACAGTTAAGCACTCTCAAGCTTCTGTTCCTACTTCCATGAACATAAAAACTTTCCAAAGGAGCAGAGATGGACAAACTATGAGTTCCTGGCTTAGCTCCAGAGCCTACACAGAGCTGCTGGCTTACAGATAAGAAAATGACCTTCCTCCTGCAAAGGGAGTATCAGAGCAGCTGGCTTACCTGTGTGATTGGGAGCTTTCCTTCCATCAGACAAAAGTGCTTCACACCCTGCCCTCAGAGGAGGTTACCTCTGTGCAGCACTTCCCAAGGTACTGACACTGAACAGTGTGGCCTATGCTAATGCTCATCACTAGTTTGCACCTCGCTCTCTGTCTGAAGCATCAAGTATTCACCATGAGTGCTGAGCTACATATGGTGTAAGGTATACATTATTCCACTGGCAGCCGTTATATGACACTGTAAGTAAAATAAAGTAACAGGTAGATATATTTTTCTTGTTAATCACAAACCTAATTTTCTATTAAAATGTATGAGATGACAAAATCTCAACAAACTCTTTAAAGCTATTACTAGAGGATAAAGTATTCCACCAAAGTATTAATATTAGCATCATTAAAAGAGTTTTATCAAGTGTGCCTTTATCTCCAGATTGCAAACAATAGCAGCCTGAAGGAGAGATATGCCCTTGAGTATTGTGGTATGAAAACCAACAGCAGTTTTAGAGCCACATAAAGTCTTCTTGTGGCTTCAAAATTAGGGAGAAAAAAAGTCTTGGAGCCACAATTATAAGAAGTAATAGAGTAAATGAATCTATTTTTCATCACCTTGGGCTCTGAAAAGAAAACATTTGAGAATTATATTGATAAGAGAAAGAGCTGAGATATTCAAATGCATTTAATGTTGTTTTAATTGATTAAACTAGATCAGGAACATTTGAAAATGTATAAAGGAGCTGTTTCCGCATAAATATTCAAAATATATCTGGTTTAGAAGATAGGTGCTGCTTTGTACATGTAAGTGATACAAGATACCTTATCTTCTATAACGCAAATGAAGTCTTAAGAGTCTAGAAGATTAAGAATCTTAAGTTTTTAGAGTGCATTTTTTGACCAGTCCTTTGGTAATGTTGCAGAACCATCTTTCCTTCTTTTGGAGAGGGAGTGCTTCTGGCAGTCTGGCACTTTAGAAAAGACATCTGAGAGCGGGGGAGACGAGGAAAGATTTTGGTTCTGCTGTGGCAACCCATGCCAGGTTTGTCCAAAAGTCATTGCATCAGGGAGTTACAAATGAAAGCTTGTGAAAGCCTAGACAAACCCTCTCACCTCTATTTGGGAAAGATATATCTTCTTCAAGAGCAATCAATGCCATCTCACCTCTGAGGATAAGGGCATTTTTGAAAATGCTAAGCCACTGATGTCAAGAGTACACTGTATAGTGCCCCTGGACCTCAGATCCCACAACACGTGTGTCAAATAGCCCATAATGCCCACTGCTCCTTCCCAGGCTGTGGCCATCCTCTGCGAACTGCCCAGAAGCAATTCTTCTCCTTTTTGCCACCATCAGTTTTCTTTATAAATCCCGATAGTGAGTTATTTCAACAAGCTTACAGAAGGGGTCTTGTGGGGAAGAGGGGATGGTCTGTGGGAGAGGACAGAGGTAACCAAACGCCAGTCCATTGGAGGGCCTGTAACAATACCAGAATTCCCAATCTTGACAAGGTCCCTTTAAAATGTTTCTTTGTTTCATGATCATAAACTCAAAATAGTCCCCTTTGCCACATCACTGTAACACTGCTCTGAGATGAGGAAAATACAAGAATATTGTACTGTAGATGTCTGTCTCCCAGCTGCATTGAGTGATGAGGCTCTCTCTTCCCTGTATGTTCATAAGAGGTAATTTCTTCTAGAGTCTCTCCATAAAAAACTCCTTACAGGGAGCCCACCATTAATCTTGAGCACAGTAAGTATTAGCCAACATGGTAAAAAGAACATTAAAAAAAATCTTGTCCCTAAGCTGCAGAAGCCTAAATAATGACAGTAATAGCATAATCTCACTCTCACACACAAAGTTGTTAACTGACAAAAATAGAGTTCGTGCAAAGCAGAGTACACAATCAGAGCAGAAAAGCACAACTTTCTTCACTAATTCCCAAATAAATAACACCGAATATATTGCTTTTAAGTGCTTCATTTATTTTAAAGAAATACTTCTAAAAGAAGTGTTCCAATGACAGACCATGAAGAGCACTTTATAAAAGGAGATTAATTATATCCTGAAAGTTACAAGTGTCATTGAATAGGAGGACTGCTGTATAAAATACCAATATACCATCCGACTCAGACACCCATTCGGACTAGGCCTGATCCTGAATTTCCAGCTGAGAACTGGAATTATTTAGCAATTATTTAGCTGAGCATAAATATTTAGAGACAGTTTCTGCTAACAAATCTTGCCACTAGGAGCCAGGCCCATAACAATATTCTTGGCACTAGTTTTCCACATATAAATCAACCCCCTAACTTCACACCTTCCTTATTTCATTTTTACAATTTTGTAGAATACCCAGTCTGGTTTATTTATGTGGTGCTGCATGTAGGATTCTCTATACGATGCCTGTTATTAGATCTAATTCTGGCTACATTGCCACCATTAAAAGCAGCCCTACAGTATTAAAACAAGAGGCTGGGGAAATAGGGTTCTCAGTAGCAGTGGTAAAAAATAAAAATGTTTCTCTAGCTAAAGAAAGCACAGAAAAAATATCCTCCTTCCACTGGGGCCTGGCAGCTACCCCTACCCTCTGAGATTTGCCTTTTCAAAAAGAAAGCCCAGCAAAAACTGCTCAACAGTTCGCAGCTCCAGGTGAATCATGTTGTAAGGAAACTAGTAACCGAATAAGTCTCTTAAGCCATGACCAAGATTTCCTGCTTGAAGTGGCCCAGGGGGATCTGCTGGAGGTGAGGGTGGAGGGCTATCAGTGTGGCCTGCGACAGACCTGCATCCAGTCTCCTCCCTTCCTTCCCTCCCTCTCTCTGCCACTGAGATGGGTTTAGCAGAGAGGTATTACAGCAATTCAGCTAAGGCAGGACATGAAAATATTCCCCACTACTTAAGATCACTTTAAATGCATCATTGATGGCACTACTCTCTTAAGCTGGACAGAATAAAAATTCAGGGCATCTTGCAAGTTATTCCTTGCAACTGCTGCAACCTGGATGGTTTCTTTTCCTCTGTGGAAAAGCACTGGTTTTGACAGCAAACTCACAGTCCTCCAAAGAAAACCGTGTATTTGTCCTGCTTGCTTTCCTTTGCAATTTTTAGGCACAAATGGAACATATCAGAAGTTTGTTAATGCAATTTTCTAGAGAAGGGCCTGAAGCCTACAAGAGGAAATGAGCTTTGGGGATGGCTCGTTTAACTGCAAGTTCCTGAGGTGGGAACAGCACTACCTTCCTTACAACAAAAGCAAATCATGTTTAAAAACATGACTCTTCAGGCCCTCCCAAGGTTACACTATGTATTCGAATCATGGAATTGCAGGCTGGTTTGGGTTGGAAGGCACCTCAAAGCTCATTTAGTTCCAACCCCCCTAGCCCAGGTTGCCCAAATCCCCATCCAACCTGGCCTTGAACGCTGCTAAGGAGTGGGCAGCCACAGCTTCTCTGGGCAATCTATGCCAGTGCCTCACTGGCATCAGAGTGAAGAATTTCTTCTTGATAGCTAATGTAAATCTACCCACCTTCACTTTAAACCCAGTACCCCTTTTCATATCACTACAATCCCTGCTAAAGAGTCCCCCTCCATCTTTCCTGTAGGCTCCTTTAGGTACAAGAGGCTGCAATAAGATCTCCACAGAGCCTTCTCTTCTCCAGGCTGAACAAGGCTAACTCACTCAGCCTGTCTTCTCAGGAGAGGTGCTCCAGCCCTCTGACTCTTTCTGTTGCTCCTCATTTAGGCCTCCTTTCTCCTGTTAGGGAGAGAAAGAAGCAAAGACAACCCCAATCCAGACTCTTCTGCATGTGCTTTATTGAAACAACTGTTTCACACTGCTATAGCTTGAACCTTGCAGTTCCAGCACACTTGAGTACGATGGAAATGTGCTCCAACAAAGAGCTTACCAGCTTTCAACTCTAAATGCAGAGTGAAAAGTAGCAATAGCAGCAGCACCACAGCTGAGTTCTCTATAGATGGTAAATAAATCATGGGAACAACAATCCCCAATTTCACATTAATTGTTCAGAAATCTCTACAACATCAAACATTTTGTTAAAAATCTAGAAAAAAATCAGCATGGCTCTTTTGTTGTTTTTGTTGTTGTTTTGCTTTAAAATGATTTGTTCTAAATACAGCTTAACATGCAGATGACTGGTTTGAGACTAGTGTATTTCTTCAAGACAGAAAAAAACCCGCAGTAATGGTTTGTATGGGGATGTCAGCAGAGAAGCTATTTAATAACAGAAGTACCTGGAAGTACACTCGGCACTTGCACGTGGATGGGGAGAGTCAGGCCTTGAGGCAGTCCAATGAATTTGCCTCTATTGGACTCAATTTGGGCAAAAGCATTTTTCAAATCAGAGTGGAATAGTCCCTCACTGATTGTAAGGCGTTGGAGGATAAAAGATAAAACAGATCTGAAGTTCCTCATAAAAAAAACTCAAAGAAGTTAATAACTTGCTAGGATTTTTTTTTCCCCTTTGCTAGTGTGACATTCAGAAAGGAAGAGTCAACCCCAACACAGTTTCTTAAGAACCACTGTCTCTGCTCATGTTGCACTTTGACATATACAGCCTGGTATTGCACTTGTCCTCTTTTTTTTTTTTTCTTTTGTTTTTTTTTGTTGTTTGGCTGATGTATTTGCAATTCAAACCCATATCTAATTACTGCCCAGTAACAACATTTCCTTTTTTTACAGAGCAATTGCTTTCCATATTTTTGCTTTCCATTGAATTTCAATGTTCTGGATCACTTGCCTCTATTGTTCTATCTGAGCTACTGTTTTTCCCCACACTGAATCCCTTTGTGCTGTTTTTGACGATGCTTCTAGCCTCTCTATAGCCTATTGTAATTTTCTATCTTCACTCAGATTTGCAACTTCTTTTGACTTTGTATCATCTGACCATGAATTACATTAGCATACTATTTCTTTCTTCTTCCAAATTTGATGCCTAACACCAGCTCCTTTGTGTTGAAAACAAAGAAGTAGTTAAAATATAACTCTTCAACATGTTGATAAAAGCTATCACAGGATTTGCCTAATTTATTCCTAGCAACTACCTGGCCCATATTAATAGGTTCACCTAAAAGGTAGGCTTTCCTGATCCAATCCTTGCCCAAATGCTCTGTAAAACAAAAAACCCAGCAAAAGAAGTAAACAAACAAACAAAATATCATTAATTTTCTGTATTGTTCTGGCTTCTGCCCTGACTCTTGCCATGTCCCTCATTTTAACCTTGCTGGCTAAATTCTTTATGGTGAAATGGAAATAAAAAGAAAGCAAATTGTACTGTACTCTGTAGTGCTGAGTCACTGCTCTCCTCCCACTCCTTTCAGCTGTGCCTGTTCCAGATAGATGGCTTCAAAAATCAGCCTCTGGGGGTTGGTAATTATGGGAGATGTGGCAATGGGACTTGGGGACAGGAGTGGTAGTAAAGGCTTTTTTGGGGGTGGGAGAGGTTTTCTGTAGTTATTAAGGATTCTAAAATAAACCGATATTCCTTTCAAGTGAAGAATTCTGGCCACATTTTCTTGCAATATGTAGCATTTTAGGTACCTAGTAAGATGAGAAGGGATTGTGGGTTGCCTAAATCCCAGAAGAAAAATGCTGAGAACAAAGTTACTGCATCTGGGAAATACTTTTTCAGAGAAATTGAGCATAAAACAAATGATTTACTAGTGATCCTTAGCTTAAGTTGCTTTTAGTGCAAGCAGCCATATTGTATTAAGGGAGCTTTTGGTATGACTGTAAGATGTGAGTTTATAACTGTGCTGAAATTGAACTGCATTTTAAATCTTTATGAGATAGTATTAAAGATTCACTGATATCAGAATATCTACCATCTGGGCTATTCTCTAGTAGTTGGGAAATGGCTATTTCTTGGAGCCTCCAGGTCTATTTTAACCTGCCATTGGCTGTAACACCTGTTCCCCGGACCATTTTTTGGGCACTAACGTCCTATCCTACTCTCATGTTGTTGTGCAGGCAGAAAAGAATGAAAAACAGACATCATGTTCTCCTGGAGGTTTAACATGTTCCTCAGAGCTCCTTGCTTCTACTCTTAGCAGCAAATCCCAAATGTAAAGCAGCCAATTCTGCAGTACCAACACTCACTTTGGAACATAGCCTGTAAGTAACAAAGGTGTTTAGAAAATATACCTCTGATTAATAAAAATTTTTCCTTCACTACCAGCCTGCCTGCAAACCAGTTGGTGACATGAGCCAACTGTGTCTTGGCTGCCCGTTGCATCCAATAATGTATGGCCCCAGTGTGGGTAGGGGACTGTAATTCACTTGCGGGACTCTGCCGATGTCAGACAGCGCCTGAGCAGTTTATGAACAGCAGCAGAGCCTTGAGAGTGAATTACGGCCCTGCATTCACTCCTAGGACATCTGTTGTTGTTCAATATAGAGTATACTTTCTGTAAATTAAAAAAAAAAACCCCAACAACTGCACTGCTTCTTCACCCAGTCTTCAGTTTCCAAACAATCTTTTTCTTTTTGCCTTCTATTTGAAACTAAGTGGTTCCACAAGAAACCTGAGGTTTGTCATGGTATTTTCTTGCCAAAGTCACCATTGCCATTTTAGTCTTCTTATTGAGGGCCATCTTTTCAAGATTATGGTGGCCTTCTAGTTCCACCATAGGTTCAGTTGCACCGGGGTAAATGCAAAGTAATCTGGTGCACTTCGTTTCCTTGCCAAAACAAGTGACTCAGATCTTTGGAGTTATTCCAGCTTTTCAGGATTTGGCCCAGAGAAGCTAGTTACAGCATGTGACATCAAAGAGGCGTTTGTGAAAAACTTTGTTAAATGTTCTATTTACGAACATTTCTGGCCATGTGTCATGTTTTCTGTAGGTTTCCCCCCTCCTCCTATTTTATTACTAGGGACATTTGCCTGAAAACAGACTATTTGTTACTTAGCAAGTTCATTTGCTCCTGCTGCTTATTCCTCACTTGAAGTCACTCCTGTGATTGTGGCATCATAATTAGTTGCTCTGGAGATGATTATGATGTCACAGAGGACTGTGTGTTATATGGCTGCAAGTGATGAATAAGCAGCAGGAGCAGATGATCTCTCAAGCAATAAAGACCATGTCTTTATGAAAATATCCCTGGAAACAGAAAGGCTGAAATTCTATATTAAAGCAATGGAATAGTTTCTAGTATGTTGACACTTTCCACAAAATAGCTGTGTTTCCTTTTAGGGATTTTTTGAAAGGAGGGAGTCATACCCTTTTTAACAGCTATGTGCATCACTTTGAAACTCCTTTTGAAATATTTGGCCTTCAGTTGTCCTTAGTGGATTACAGAGAGAGTGAGCAAGATCTATCTATTGATAAAAAGTTGATCTATTGTAAATAAAATAGCACATTCACTTCTGATGGTCAGTGACACCCTTTTCCACCTCTCAGTCATCAAAGGAAACGCTAAATTAAAAGAACACTTGCACACAACCTAAATCCTAACCTGCTCCAGCAAGGGGGTCTTTGCCCAAGAGTGTCTTGCAGGCCAGGGGAGACAGAATCCATGTACACATTGCCCTGTGACTGCAGCAAAGGCTCCCTGCTTCCTACTCCCTACCGGGCACTTCTTAGCATGTCAATCCCCTCTTGAAATCTCCATGCTGGCACAGTGCCCTCACCTTCAGAGCACTTGTCAGGTCTATGCTGGGTCAAGGAAATAGTTCATATCTTTCCTTTCCTTTTTTAACCTGTTTTATTCTCACCTCTACCTTCTTCCCAGCTGCCTCCAATGGACAGGAGGCAAAAGCAAGGAAGACTTGTGTGCAGGTCACTTGCATAACAATAACTTACATAAGGCCTAAAAAAGAAGACGTTTCTAAGAGACATACTTGAAGGTACTGTGCCACCTTGCTTGCTTTCTCTTCACTTGGTTTTGACCCACCTGCACGCTACAATTACACTTTCTAATCCCCTAAAACCCATAGATATAATTGCCCTATAAGACCTTATCTCCATCCCACCACAGCATTTCAGTCTTTCCAAATATCAAAGCTAATGAATTAAGCATTCCTAAAAAAAGGTTTTAATTTATTGTTTCATGCATTCCGTGTTGCTCTTTTTATCAGATTGGTTAATCGAACTTAATCTGGTGGAACAAAAAAAATCTGCTTGGCGCCACAAAATACAAGAGAATGTTTCTCCTACTCTGACTACAAAGCTTGCTGTATAATTGTACAAATATTTGTGGGTTTGGCTAAGGTGAGCACTAATTTGTTATTTTAGCAAAAAGCTTCAAATAATTTAGAATGTGCTAAGAAAATATTCACTGCCTTTTTGCAAACAGCGACGTGCTAAATGTTTAAGAGAAACTACCATGCTACTGAAAGGATTTTGCAAGTAGATGCTTGTGAAATAATAATAAAAAAAAAAAAAAGCAAAATTTTCAGTGGTTATTTTCTGGAATGTTGAAAAATACAGCCTGCAAGAACCTGCCTTGTGGGCAAACATTCTCACTATGTCCCTAGTTATTTATTTTAATTAGTGTTTTGGGCTTTTTTAACCTCTGACGAGGGTTTTTGTTTCGGAGGGCTTTGCCCTTCTAGTCTTCAAGAAGAAAAGAGGCTGCTGCTGCGAAAATAAAAAGGCGGTGATTGAGGACCTCCGTAGTCCTGTCGCTAGGCAAATGAGGACCCACTGAATTCAGATAAATACCCCTGGCCCTTGAGGAGGGGAACTTCAATAAATCTCAGCTTCATCCTGATTACAGACCACGCTGTAAGTGATCATTTACAGCAGCACTTGGTGAGATCAATAGCTGCATACAAGGAGAGTTTCTCTGGGAGCGTTCTCCTTGCCGGGCAGGGTGGGCCCAGCAGCATGGCTGCTGCTGAAGAGCAGCCTGAGTGCAGGGAGGCGTCAGGGCCCTGACATGCTGAGCAGGCATGTCCTCCCACTCACTTGCATCAAGTTGTGGAGTTGCAACCCATCTGCCAGGATGTTTTTTGGCAGTCACAAGGGGCCTCTAGGGAATTCTTCCTGAAATGTTTAAACTCTGGCATAAACTCCAAACCCAGAAATCTAAGACAACCCATGGCTTGGGTGCACATGGAGCAATGCTTTTTTCCCCCTCAATGATGTGCAGTGAGTTAGCACATGGACTTAAATGGCAGAGCATCACTGCAAAAGGGAGAGGGGAATGAAAAATAGTAGTAAAATAGCATAAAAATAATCCCTTATGGCTAACTACCAGCATCCAGGGCACGCTGGCCATAGTCCAAGTCTTCCCTCAGCAAGAATGAGTGACAGCATGGATGACAAGTCACCACTTCCCTCCTCCGGCCTGCTGACCCTCATGAAGTTGCAAAATTTCCACAGCTACTGCATATGTGGGTGTCAGGCTTTGCTGCCTCAGCCAAGAAACTACCAGTCACGATCCCCTTGCTCACCCCACTATGCCTGCTCCCCTTCTTTTCTACCTGTTGCTCCCACCATAAGTGGCCCTGTGCTGCCAGCATGTCCTCTGGTATTTATCCTGGTGATTCCATTTTCCTACTTTAACCAACACCAGCTGGGTTTCAGGGCTTCCTTTGCCTCCCTGCTCCTCCAGGATGCACGTGTGTGACATCAGGCTGTGGTGGCATTCTCCTCTTGGGGAGTCTGGGCGAGTGAAGTTGCCCAAGCTTTTCACGGAGCCACCCCTGCCATACTGTCTTGTGAGCTCTAATAGAAATAACCTGTCTGGAGATTAAATCCATTGTCCTTCCCTTTTCAAGTCTCCAAGAAATGCTGAAAGAGCGCTCCCACCCCTGGGACCTCTGGGCTTTTTGTGAAGCTCTTTGCCAGAAGCTGCTGCCTTCCTGCAGACCTCAGGCCCCACCTTTCCACAGTAGTGGTTTTGTTTGTTTGCTTGCTTTGCCAAGAGCAGATAAATTACAAATAAATTTCTTTCTTCAGGGAAAAAAACAAACCCAAACCTGAGATTATCAGAAACTCTTATGGTTCCAGTGCCACAGTCGTTATGGCCCATGTCAGCCATCATTCAGAAGGAAGCATGAGGTTAAGCCTTTTGGCAGGCTGGGGGAAGTTGCTGAGAATGTGAGTGTGAAGGAAACATTTCTAACATCTCTGTGTGCTGCTGGAGGGAAAAGCAGAGTCTGTGCATTATTTTCTCAGTGTACAACTGGCTTTCTGTTCAGCTCAGCAGCAAGATTTTAAGTTAAGCAACGGCTGTTTAAAACTATGGTTAAAACATATGAACCACACAGCTAAAAAGGACGTCAAGAGCTGGTCAAGGATAACAAGATTCCTCGCAGGGGTGGCACAATCACAGGTCAAACTGTCCCATGTGTTCAAACATCCCCTTGATTGATCCCATTCAGCAAATGCCTATAAAAAATGGATTATCTGTCACCCTGAGCTGAAAGAACAGGACCATCAGCGTCACATCTGGAGCCATAACCTTTGCCTTTGCTTAGGTCCAGTTCATACCTATGGTGCCTTGTGACTCACTGACTACCAACATGTGGGTGTGCCTGCAAACACTTCACAACCTTACTGACCCAGGATCACAGCAGGAATGACTGCTGCCCTCCATGCAGTAGGAACCTGTGCACATTTGAAATCTGTCTATTCACTAACTAGTATTTGTCTCAGGACATGGCAAGATGTCCAACCTTAAAGAAATGACCTCTCTTCAAGAAAAGTTTTTTCCACACCAAGGAATGGAGAGGAAAACAAGAAGAAGGCAGGTCCCATCTATCCCCACAACTGGTATTTTACCTCCCAGATGACATTGTAACTGCTGAGACTGCGGGAGTATTATCTTGCTTTCAGAGAGCTCTCTGATGAGGAATTCAGTACTGTAGCTGTGGCACGGCACGAGACACGTGGTTGGGATGTAAAAATGTGAAAAATAGGGCCCGAAGAGCTAGAATGTCTGTGATGAAGCTCCTCCTTCAGCAAAATGGGAAGTGTTAAAGCTCTGAATATCAATCAGCACTTCCCACAGGCAGTGGGATTCACTGGCAGGATCCGTCAGTGTCTCTGAGACATTGAATCCTTTCCTTAAATTAAAATTGTGACCAACTAGAGGCAGAGCAAATTACTAAGGTAATCAAAAATGAGTGACATTACTCTTTTAAAACAAATCTACAAAGTGAAATTCACTGTAGGATGCATGAAAACTCCATCAGTTCTGCATTTTATGTAAATGATCCCCCAAAACACTTGCAAATCACAGAAAATTGTAAAAATGCACCACAGAGTTCAAGTTTACAATTCAGTAACAATAGTGTACAGTATAATAATAATAATGTAATAGCAATAATAATAAACATCCATCGCTTTATTACTACAGATTGTCTCTGATTGAAAGTCATTAAAAAGGTATGTAAAAACCTGGAGAAAAAAAACAGAAAGTAGTTTTTGCTGTCGCTGTTTATGTACAGTACACTTAGCTTCTCCGAAGCACATCTGTGGAGAGAGGAGAGAAACAACAGGAAAAGCCCAAAATAATAAACAAACCATTTTTAAGCCATGTTATAAAACTCCTGAGATTCAATTGTAAGGGCACTCTCTCCTAGAAAGATGACAGCAATTAGCTTCCTACGAAGAACAAGAGGAAAAACAGGGACACTCTCCTGCAGTTCAAAATACTGGTTGTAATTTTCAGTCTTCCCTTTTCTCTGCCCTCAAGAAGCTCTGATTAAGCAAGTGGTGTGCACTCCCAGGTACTGCCAGAGGAAGAGGTACACAGATAATCCAATCTTTGTCCATGCTAGTGGCACAGACCAAAGTCCCCTCGTCATTAAAAGGACATTTCAAATATTTTTTCGCCTGTGTCTCACCTGGATACCTTTGTTCACACTCTGTCCATGCTGCTGGCTGAGCAAGATGATAGATGGCATGCCAGAATACAACCTCTTTCACAGCCAAATGAGTTGTGGCTTCATTCTCGCTGGCCACCTTATGCTAGCAGTAAGGGCACTCATTCCTCTCCCCCTCTTGTTCATCCTCTTGATTTTTTCCTTATTTTTCTTATAATTTTCAGATAATCCTGAAAGTTAGAGTTTGAAGGGATTTGTTCCTGCACCTTTTCCATCTTCCTTCTGTGAAAAGGTTGCTCCATGTGATGTAGTTCCCAGCAGAGCTTCTATATTTCCATAAGCAACAGGTTAGAGACTAAGTGGAGAAAAGAGCTGAGCATTTGTCAGTAACAACAGCAGAAGGCATGCATGGAAAAGCAAATGATTCAGAATTTCAAGCACAGGATCAGCTCCTTAACCTCAATCTCATGATCTCTTATTTCTCATATAAACAAGGCACAAGTGAAAACCAGAGAACACCAACAGATATGGATCATCTGGAACTTCAAATGAGAAGCATGTTTTGAAAGCCAAGAAATTTATAGGATATATTTCCCAATTTATAGTCCATCACTTTTTTACATATGCAAAACAATGAACATTTCTCTTGGGCAACTTCTTTTACAGCTCAGTATAGACAGATTTTTTTTTCCCCAAATATTCAGGCTCAGTTTTCCATTTCCTATAATTATCCCAGGATTCTTAGCTTTACCCTAATTATACCCTAGGTATATAATTAGTACCCTAGGTACTAGCCTAAAATAATCATCTCCATCCTTGCTGTCTGCACCCATCTAATTCTCCTGGGAAGAAAGGATGTTAATAAAATAGATGAACTGTTGTCACTTTTTTTCCCCAAAGCTTTAATAGGAAAAAGAGAGGACAGCTGAAGGGCAAATAGAGATTGTTACTAATTCTAGGATTTTTTTACACAAGTCTTAGCTTTTTCTCCCGGCTTTCGTAAGCTGTAGATCTTCTTCTCCCAGTTCTTACTGTCCTCAATATGAGTGTTATTGAACTTACTCTGGTGTTTATACTAGAGCTTTCCAAAAAGCATTGTGAAAAATAACATTTACCTTGCAGACAGCATTCTTAGAGAGATGCTACTCAGTAGCTAAAGAGACACCATATGAACCATTCATTTCTGCCCTCTGGATCTCAAGGGATAAAGTCTTTTTTCATCCTGACCATGCTACAGTCTGATATGTGGAGTGACTTTTCTTCAGTAGAAAGCCCTTTTCCCCAATCTTGTCCACCAGGAGTTATCTGCAGCTGTAAATAGGGAGGATTTTGGGGGATGGGCTGGAATGATGCTCCATGAAAGCAGATGGATAAAAACTTCTCTGGCCTTTCTTTTTTTCTATTTTTTTTTCCCACTTGATCAATCAACTTTGCAAGCTATGACATTAACACATTGATCAGTTCCCAGAACAGCTTGTGAAACAATTGTTTGCTTTTGGCCAGTCTCAATTATATCTTATCTCCACTAGGTCACATAGTCTGTCAAACATAGCACTTAAAATAATGGTAATGGTAACTTGGAACCAGTAAATGCAATGATACAAAAGGTTAAATTTATATTTCCCTGGGGTCAAAGGTATTTAAAGATAATCTAGGCCCTGGTTTGAAATGCAGCATACTTAGCTACCAGATTAAAATGATTTTTCTTGCAGCAATTACCATGGTAGTCCCAGAAGGGGTTTGTTATGTTAAAATGGTACTGAGACTCCAGAACTGTTCACAGGCAGGTTTTTTAGGCTGCTTTGGAGGGCCTGCTGTTTGCTTTTGTTGGCAAGCATGACCTGTGTGTTTATTTTATTCCTTCCTTACTTCACATGGTGAATTTTGTTCTCTGCATGTACGAGAGGATTACAAGCAAGAGATGTTAAAGTTTCTGTTTACCTACAAGGCATGTACAAACAGAGGGCCTGATCCAAACCCTGTTATCATCAGTGGGAAGTTGAGTCAGCATCTGTGAAAATCTAGCCACATTTTCTAGGTGCCGAGGTACAAATATGTGCTCTTCAAGCACCATGTTTGAAAATTTGAAAAATATTCTTTATGAGAAAGAAAGGGGAAACATTCCATCTTTAAATTCCCTATAGATGGTGGGTATTCATTTTTTTTTTTAAGGGCAACTTTCTATTTGACTGAACTTGAATTTTAAAGTTACATGTCACAAAAAGTTGTGTCACAGCTCTGTCTGGAGACCAGTTTTTCCTGGAAAGATTTCTGAAGCCATTCTTTCAGTGATTCCTAACAGTAAGACAATTCTCTGACCCACCCACCCTGCTGTGGCATGTACTGCTCGTTATTTGTTTGTTTTGGTGAACATAAAGAATACAAGCCAATGTCAGCATCTCATTTGCCAGGAAGAGAAGAGAGAGAAGCCCACAGTCAGGGTCAGCCCAATAACAGGGGTGGATAAAGAAGTGCTCTATATCATACATGCTATACAGCATCTTCACATGGTACATAGGAGACCTCATCACAATCCTCTCCAGAGAGTCAGCAGGAGGTAAACAGAGAAACAGTCTTTGTGTGACACATGAGCACATCCTGTAAAGAGCATATATAGATGGCAAATCTCTCTAAAAACTGATACTTAGCATGCTAAGCAAACAAACAAGCAGCTGAATACATGTAAATTAGATGAATGACTTGGGTATAGAAGACAGGAACCTCATAAGTCAAATGATTCCCAGCTTCCAGAAGGATTTGCATACAGCGTAAGGAGGGACCTTCTGCAGATGCAAGTTTGCTAGCAGGATGTATGCCTGGGGAGCTGTGTCTTTGTGGGACTGACTGATTGGGAGAACAAATTAATAGGCTGAAAAAAAAATAAAAACACTTTCAAAACTTCAAAATGCAAGTGCCTGGATGCAACATTTTCATTGTCTTGCCCTGTCTGTTAGGAGGTTGGGCTTTTCTAAATGAAGCACCTCTCTTTCCAGCTCAGGTACTGGGAGTCAGCAACCAGCCATTACTTCATACGTGAGGCAGCTGTAAAAAAGAGGATGATTCTGATGGTTTGGACACTGGAATGGAATGCATTCCCTCAATCATCTTTTGACCCTGTTGCTCATTTTTAAAACAAGCGAAACAATCCCAAGTTTTCTGCAGGGTTTTCAGAGTAGAAATTTCCCCTAATGTTTGTCAGTGCAATGCCTATCACACTAGACAGCATGCCGTGCCTGCTATGTGACTCTGATCTTCAGACAAAAATAATAACTTTTAGGAGGAGGGCTCTTTCACAGTACTTTTCTTTTCACAGAGTACTGAGTTGTACTCTGTTGATGCTGAGTCAAAAACATGCACTTTTCTTCCATATTCATTACTGTGCTATTTGGAAGGCTCAAGGACGTGAAGCGAACTTTAAGCTGAGAAGATGTTAACAGAATGTATACATGGAAATCAGTGTTTCTGTCTCCATCTGTTTCTTTGGTCTCAAAAAACACAAGTGCCTCTGTAGCACAGTCAGTACAGTAACAACTTCTGGGACCGGTGGGCAGGCATTTTTCACATCCTTTTTTCAGCGAGACTGCCAATACTAAAACCTTGTCACTGCCATTTGTAATGCACTTTTATTTTATCACATCAAGACAAAATTGTTTCAGCCCACTGCCCAGCACTTGCCACCATGACTACTGATCTGAAGCAAAGCTCTCAAGCATACAGAAAACTGGGGAGAGAGCCTGCAAACTGAAACAAAACCAGCGCAGATTAAATTAGAGTTCTAACAAAACTTACCAAGCTTGACACTATGACCACAGTAATTTTTTTCTTTCACACCCTCATTTGATAATCAGGACAGATAACATAGCTTCACTGTGGATGGAAAAGGAGGGAGGGAAGATTGAGAAGGTGGATGTACAACTGTTAGGGTGCCACTGAGTCGTGATAATCACCCATTGACCTCAATTCTCCCCCCTGCTATAAATCAGTGCCTGTTACAAAAGAAAAGTCCATATCTGAAAACCAACTACTCTCCATCTTTCTACAGGACATTCTTTGGATGACTGGAAGGAATCCTCTTAAACCTTTCTGTCTGAGCTGGTTTGCATTACTGAGGAGGTCCTTCAGATACCCGAGTACACAGTCTCACCATAATGCTGAGATGGGCTCCCTCCCACAGGGGCTGTGCCATCCCCACCATGCAGAAGGCCCAATAAGAGTGGGAGATCAAGTTTGGTTTAAAGCAAGATTGAGGTTGTTTTGCCGGACTTGCCATCATCACAATTTAGGTTAGCCTCAAACTTGCTCTAATTTGCCATAAAAACCATCTGGGATTGAAGTAGTGGAATCAAGTTAGCAGTGATACCGTTGCTGCTCACCTCTGTTCTGTCAAGGTAGCACTCACAGGACGAGGAGAGGAGTCGGAGTGGACATGCAGTTTGTTATCAGACAAGGTAGATGAAGAGCAGTTTATAACTTATCAAGTGGCTTCTGCACAATCCTTTGATCTGTGTTACCCACTCTATTGTTAACACCTGTGCAATGCTCAATAAAACACTCCCACAAGCCCTTTTTGATATCTCCAACGTGCAGTCTGTTATATTTCCTGTCGATGATGCAGTACATAACTCATTTAGAGGGGCATGTGAAGTGTTCATGAATGACAAATTAAGATTTAGTTCAAACATCCCTGATGGGGTCTTGGTGCATTTACCAGGTTTATAGATCTGTTTCCTGGGAATGTACCTTATAAAGTTGCATTTGTGGGTTGTTTATTCAATGAACAAAGTGATCCATTATGTTTTTGTCACTGTTTTAGACATGAATGGAGGGTAGGGAAATAATTGCAGTAAATAGCTCTTCTTTCTGATTTTCACAAGAGTGAAAGTTGAAGTACAGCAAATGGAATAATCTGTTCAGGATTGCAAGCTGAAGCAAAAAACCCATACTCAAGTGCATTTAATTCTCTCCTACTTCTTCCATCTTGGGAATTTGGAGAAGAAAGAGGATTCTGAAAATCTTTGGTTGGTAAAAGGTATCATGGGAAAATGAGGCACAAAATTTTAAATGTATAAAATTTAGATTTAGTTTTAGTTAATCTGGGGGTTATGAATGGCAGTGGGGAAGAAGGATTAAAAACATAGGATTTTACACACTCCCTCCCATATTCTTCCTCCCAGAAAGTCTCTGGACTCTCTGTTGCTATCCAGTGTGAAAAGTAGCATGATGGGTTTAGTGCTTCCAGCCTAGAGGGCAAAAAGATCTCCTGCCAGTCTCATAAAAGCAGCCTGCTCTTGATAAATTTCTATTACTATTTTGAAGATCAAGTTGGTTTTAATAATGTGCCTCTGGCTTCTGTAAGCATCAAAACCTTCTAATTTTTCTCTATTACCAGCAAGATTTTTCCTAGTACTGAACACCAGAGGTACTGAACGGGAATGTGGGAAACTAAATGATTTAGTTTGCAGTATCACTAAGTGAGGTTTCTTACCTGAATTTCAATGTTATGCAGCTCTGCTAGAGGCTGCAGACCAAAGCTCTTCTGTTTTCAGTCACAGGCTAGATATCAATTAATTCTTTGAACTAGAAAAAAGAAAATATTTATTAAAAATTCTCATTCCTTGGCCTCAGAGAGGCCAATGGACGCAAGCAGGATGAAAAATTAATGTGAAGTTAATTCTGTGTGGACAAGAAAGACACAAAAAGATGAGCTTTTGCAAAAGTCCAGAAGAAGATCAGGACACATCAGAGTTGAAAATATTCTTTCGTCGTTGACATGTTCTGCATTCCTACAGGAAATTTCCCTACGTGGGTCAGTTTTTCCATGGTTGGCCTCAAGGACTTGAAAACAATTTACAACATCATTTTCTCGGGAGAAAGAGATAAAACCCAAACTTTCTAGGCCTCTTCCTGCCGCACTGTAGAATAAGCACTGACTCTTGAGTGCTGTGGGAATAAATGTGTCCGTGTACACAGACAGCATAGGCTGCAATAGCAGTGGGATCTCTCTGTTAGCTGTGTTACTTGCATACTCCTTTTGCTTCAGGCAAAACCCAATCATCTTCCCTACTTCCCTCCCCAGTGCAGAAACAAAAAAAATTCACTAATGTGGGTAAAGACTCATGTCAGGGGGCAATGTGTTTGTTCCCTCTGCCACAGGGAGTTATTGTGCAAAGTTGTTCATCTCTGGTAGCTTAGCTCATTCCTTTCCCTGTGTGTTGCAGGAACATCCAGAAGAGCTTACAAGATACTTAGGGTAAAACCCTTTCCATTTGGAGAATAATCGTGTCTGGCTTGGGCAAATTCAATGGATTTAATGTGGTAAAAAAGAAACTTCCTTTTTTTTCTGAGCTCTCACTCTCTCTCAAAACAGATTGATCAATAGAGCAACACAGTGAGAGCGAGGACCTGTTTTCAAAGAGGAAAATATCTTGTGAATAAGCCACTGGCCTGAAACTCAAGAAAATGTCTTTGCTTATCACATGTTTGCTGACAGAGAATCCTTGCAAAATGCTGGATTTCCAAGAACAGATTGCTGAACTCCTACTTTCATCTCGGGAAAACTGCAGCCAATAAATCATAAAAACAGAATTACAGAGACTTTGTTTTGGGGTAAAATCAAAACTAGAATTAAACATTCCACTTTCAGGAGATAAACCTCTAATCCTGGACTATTGGGCTAGTGAGCTGTAGCCAATAAATACATTTAACCACTAAAAACGAAGGGCAAATGATTTGGCCTCACTGAGCTGTCAGATTTTCTCCCTTTTGTGCACTATTCCCGTAAGGCCCCAGATCCGGAGGGGGCTGTGGTCAGATTATTCCCATGTTCTGTTTATTCTCCTCCGAGCTCCTGACACTTTAGAGCACAGTCAGGATGGATGCTTAAGAGCAAAACTTTACCCTGTAGCTACTGTTGAAATTCAAGGGTTTAAGGAGCACAACTCTCAGTCCAGACAGCACCGAAATGAAACATGTTGAAATGCTGTGAGCTTCAAACTCTTTCTGCTTCTTGTTGCAAAGAAAGGTGAAGGACAATAACATTAAGAAGACAAGACTAACACAAGCCTGTATTTACATAATTTACTATTTACATCGTTTGGAATGTGAATTTGATCTGCAGCCAGGAGGAATATTTTTTTCCCTCTATGTAAAATTGTTAGAGAATTGGGAGGAATTTTGCCTCTCTGATAGTAAGATACAGCTTCTTCCAGAGGTATTTTCCTTTAACAAACGCACTCTCTACTGGCTAGTGCACTGGTGATGTCCCTGTCCTCTACTGCTCTTCCCCTGTGGCACATTCCAATTTTGTGGATGTTGCCTTTAAATAAGCGTAGACGATATAGGGAAAGACTTCGCAGCTTGCAAAACATAAAATGGATGTTCTGTGACCACCCTCCAGACAAAATGTCTCCCACAGGTTCCTGTGACTACAGGGAAATCATGTCCAAAATTCCTATGCAGCCTTTAAAAAGAAATTTTGAAATTTAAATATTACTTTGTTTTCCATAATTGCAGCAAACAGCTGTGATCAACATTCAAGTAGACCAAAGAAAAAGATCTTCCAGTCTTAACATTTTTCCTAACAAGTTAAATACCCGTGACAAATTTCAGATATGTGCTACTCCAGTCCTCTGTATTAGAATTCATACCATGCTGTGGATTTCAAACTTACACTGTCAAATTTAGACATATTGTATTTTACAAGAGATGTGGTGCTCATTTGCTTCATTCTCCTAACTCAGACTCATTCGTTTCTGAAGGTAGCCTCTTCCAACAGAGAAGGAAAGAAGCATGAGATTATTTTAGTAGGGTTCTTCTAGGTCTTCACTTTGAAGACAGATGCAGAAAGAATTTTAAAATTACAAAGGTAAAAATAAAAGCCTTTGATTGCTCTGCTTAATAAATAAAAATGGCTTGATCCCGAGTCTGCGAGAACTTAAGTTTTGAACGGTCTGCATTTTGAGCTTTCCATGTTCAAATCCCTCTCACAACCCTGGAGCCCAGGCTGACGATCCACTGCAAAATATTCATTTCTGGGGAGATTAAGGATAGGTGCCTTTGATGAGAGTTGTATGAAACCCAAAAAACATTCCTGCTGCGGAGAGATTGCTTAGTACCCTACTAAATTATAATCCTGTCTCCGACTACAACTATTAGAGGTGATTCTTAGAGATATTTGGAGACTATGGTTTACATGTAAGGCAAGCAGATTGCATTTGTAACATTTAACACACAATAACAATAATAAAACACTGACGTGGGTTTTCTCTGTAAACAGTCTCTTCTGAAGATAGAGCCAGTGAAATGTTTTGAGAACTTTGACATTTATAGCTGTATTTATAATCTCTTTTGGATCATTTCCTCATGGAATCACATGTTTGTGTATTTTAAATTCTCTGGAGAAATAAAAATGTTTAAACAAAATAATGATGTGATAGGCATTTTATGAGGGCTTGTTCAACACGCGCGCATGTACAAGCAAGGCTGGATTTGTTCTGAAGTAAATGAGTGGGAGTTTTGGAAGTGGGTATCAAGGAACGAGCCTCTTTATTAAAATGACGAAAAAGAGAGGGGAAAAAAAAGCAAGTACACCCAGCCCTTTGCAGAGAACGGGTCTGTTGGTGTTTGAGAAGTAGCGTAGCAGTCGTTACGGTTACTGCACCGATATATGAAAGAGAGGCAGAGAGGAGATACACTTATGTTCATATGCATACATATACCTCAACATGTGTAAATGAATTCACGCAGACACACACCGCACAGGCACTTGTATTAGTGCGTAATTCACAGTAGATAATTTATTTGCCAGTCTTTCTACTAATGGCACATACGTGAGCAGACTGCTTTTTCCTAAATGTGATTCTCATTCCGCAGAATTTGAGTAGGTTCTTCCTGTATAGTGAGAGCACAGGTAGTTTATTAGTGCGATTGTTTGACACCAGATAACGAAAATTTTGTGTGTGCCCGTTCGCTGCTGCTCGTCACATGCATCACACGGTCTTTTTCCCCTTTCTAGATCGTCCTCATCATCACAGGAGAAAAATAATAAGGTTTGTTTCACAGGATGGAAAAAAAAATGGGAGATCTGTTTCCCAAGGGCAAGCACAGATGAATCGGATTACACTTGTATTAGATACGTGTGTTTTCCCTGCACGCCCCGACCTTGTGTAAAATGGCATTTGGCTGCGTAAGATTTTCATCCCTGTTCCTCAGCCTCACATGAAAGAAATCAGTCAGTGGGAGATAGAGAAACTGCCTGTCCAAACCCAGGCAGAAGAAGCCCTAAGAGGCCGGTGCCAGCATTGCCTCTAGCATGGCTATTTCTTCACAACCCAGACACATATCGCCTGCAGAGTCTAGTTGAACTCCACATTCCAAGAGCAATCACATATCTCAGTTCTTCCAAAGTGATAAAAAACTGTATAAGCACAGAGAAGCAAGTCCATTTTTAAACTCAAGCAAACGCTTGCCCAGAATGTTTTACAATGCTCAGTTTAGCTTTCTCTTCTATTTTTTTCATATTCAAACAGTATCACAAGTGTGTCAGGAGCGTTTCTAAAAAGAAAAGGAGATACAAAGAGCTTGTGAGCCCTGGAAAATTCTTTCTATGTCAGCTTCAAAATTCTCACCAAAGCTGTGTAAGAAGCTCGCTAGAACAGCACCAGATGCTCAAGTGTCTTCACTAGTTCGAAAATGATAGCAATTCAGGAGCTGCACACAACTCCCATTGAAGTCAGTAGAAAGATCCCCACTGATAAAAGGAGTCACTGGATGAAACCCCAACTTTGTTAAGTAAGTTTCCCTGTCTACGAGCTAAAGAAAAAAAGTGGTTATGCTTGAAAGTGGAGGCTGTTCAAGAAGGAGGAAGGAGTTTTTCAAGTGTAATAGGTGCTCTTGTAACAAAGGCCTTTAGACACAGCTATTTGCAACTTTTCCCTGTAAAATGAGGAAGTCAACTGTACTTTCTCCCCAGTGCTGCTTTTGCTCCAGTTCCCAGCAGCAAGCATGTACTTTGTTCTGTGGTATAGAATGAAACTCAGGAAATCCTCAGATAGCAGAAGAAAAATGCACAAATTATGAGACAAAACCTGCCATTATTTATCATATTACTCCTTGAGTATGTGTCTTAAAAGACAAGACTTGCCTTAGCCGTGGCTTATGGATGAAGAAAAATTGTCACTAAGTAGTTCGAGGGATGGAATGATTTAAGCAGAGATCTCTGGGGAAGGAAAGAGAAAGCAGAGGGGAGAAGTCTGGCATATAAAGATCATGTAAATAAAGCACTGACCTTTACTTCTGACACTGTTTCAAGTCCAGCTTTCTCTCTTAAGTGGAACCAGACAAAGGTTGGTGGAGGGTTTTATTCCCCTGGTACTTGTGTTAGGCCCATCAGACATCCCAAGGGAAACAGTTTGAAAGGTCACAACATAGCTGCTGGCCATCTTTTAGCAGTGGAAGGGCCCCCAAACTTCACTTGTTTATGGAGTCCTCCTGGTGATTGAAAACTATCATGTGGTGTTGTTTTGACCTCTTAACACGTTCTCATCTTGGTTCCAGAGCATTCAAATACTAGGGAATTCCATACTGAGCCCGAATGAACAAAAGATAGCTTTTGGCAACAGCTTGTCAGCTATATCCTGCTAAGTACTTTTGGCACTCTGTAAGCTGAAACCATATTCCTCCCCCAAACTGCTCTGCTGCCCCACTACAGGTATTTTGTTACTGAAGTTCCCAGTGATTCTTTACAAGATACACCCAGTCCACGCGATTTCTAGAAGAGATTAGAAAATCCCGCTGTAGATCTCACATAACTGTGGTGGGAATCATGTCTCAGTAAGAAAAACAACTCGTGAATTATGGAGATGGTGAAATCCTTAACATTTTTAGAGGGCACATCACATACTTTAAAGAAGTCTTTGTATTCCACTGCCCACTAAAAAAGTATTTTCTGAAGCCTTACTCTTTCCCTTTCCTAATCACTGTGCATCACATTTCTTTTTTTTCCCTTGTATGTATTTTTTGTCATACACTCCTGTCTTCCATTGTGCAATGTTCCTATATCCTTCTTTCCTTCTCCTTATCTGCTCATCCACAACCAAGGATCTGTCACAACAAATTATATATATATATATCTTTGGCAGAGAACATGCAGTTAGCTAAAAGAAGATGTGTTCCTTTGGTCCTCCTGGCCTCCTGGTCAGATCTATGTGTGCTGAATGACATAGAGATCAAAGGCCAAAAGTACTTTCTGTAGGCCACAGAACCACATGGAGGTTTTATTAGAGATGTAAAATGTCTCACGATTGCAAACTCGATTCTCCAACCCTATCACTGACCAGAAGAAAACATCCCAGCCTTTTTTAACTAGAATATATCTACTCAAGTGTATCATAAATGACTGAACTAAGTGAATCAATAAGCAAGGGGAGTTTTCATTTATGGATAGAAAGAACTAATCGGTAGTAATATGATTGTTCTCTGTAGAAAATGGGTAAGGTATAGAGTGCTGCCATTGAGACGTAGGCAGCATTACTCACTGTCAATATTCTCAGAGAGTTCTACTCATTGTGATGAAGCTTTATAAATCTTTGTCATGTCTTCAGTGCAATAGACACCCAAATCTACTTAAATTTCAGGTAACATATTAACATAAATAGCCAAGTTCCAAATAGGATATCTGACAATTTCCTCTAAAAAATGGGGGTTAGATTATTAGGTGATATTGTGCCATATTATCTTCCCCCTTTTTTTTTCTTCTTCAGTGATTAGTGCATACAGGGAAGACAAGCAGATTTAAGAGATACTCATGGATGACATTAAAAGTAGATTGAACGGTCAAAATTTTACACTTTTTAAATGCAGAGTTTGCGTATCTCATATATTAGAGGTGATTCTCATCTGAATTTTTGCTGAATGTTATTCAAATAACATGTTTCTTCTTAAAGCTACATGATCGTAGCTTTATGAGTCTATTCTGGGTCTGATCTTCTTCAGTTGTCAACTAACACAAGCGTATTAACATTAAATAAATTCATGCTAGCTGATGTTTCAGTCCCTTTTCATCCAAGGCTTGGGCGCCCTTGCCTCTTTCACTCTCTGCACTGTTCGTGGCCATGTCTAGAAACTGATGCCCAAGAAGCACAGGAAAATAACTGTTCGTGTCTGCTCTAAGCTATTTTTGAGCCATGTTGCAGAATGTTCAGATTTGGTCCCAATTAGTAACAGTCACAAGTGCTGTAAAAATCCACCTACAGTGTCAGTTCAGGATTAAGACTGGCCTTTGTTGTACATTGGCATGCTGATTCTCTAATATTATCTCTTTTCTCCCCTCCCTCCAGCTCTGTCTTTTCAGGCAATACTACCCACATTTTAAGCATCATGAAATGTCATCAATGGAGTACTTCTCACTATGAAAAGAAGATGAGCTAGTGAGTCAATATATTCTTTTCAGACTATAGCGATAGTGTCTGGCCCCATCTGTCAAGGACACACAGTATATATCTCTGAGTCCATTTTAGCTTTAAAATATGATTTTAACAGACATTCCCAGAGGCAAAAGGACTTGACCCATTGCACCAACAGGCCTGGGATAAAGGTATGCACTGATGAAGAATCATGAGCCATGAAAAGTAAATTTAGGTAAGACATTGTGATTTTAGTGGCATTTTATCAGGCATTGGAACAGGCTGCCCAGGGAGATAATTGAGTCACCATCCCTGGATGTATTTAAAAGAAGGGTGGATGAGGTGCTTAGGGATGTGGTTTAGTAGAGTACAAATCCCGTTGGACTCAATGATCTCAAAGGTCTTTTCCAACCTAAGGATTCTGTGATTCTTTCTGGGCACCTTCCACCCCCACCCTCCTCCCGCCCTCCCCCCTTCCTCCCCCCAAAAATTTACTTCAAGAAAATCAACCCAAATATCCCAACATTTTCTTCATTATGAACTTGTAATTTATGAGGAAGATGTATCAGGAAGCAACTTTTTGATTCAGGACCTAAATAAGATGCAGTGATAAATATCCAGAGTAACTGGGTTCAGTGAACACATGTGACTGTGTGCATGCAGAAGAGAAGCAGAGAGATAAAAAGTGTGTTTGTACAATTATACTTATGCCCAAAAGTAATTACTGTGTGGCCTGCACTCTGGGCTGGAGGACAAAAATAATAATGTATTTTTCCATAAAAATAATAAGGTAATTACTATGTAAACACTATGTCTCTACATGATAATTATTGCAGGCCAGGTTTTGCTCCCCCTATTCATATCAACTACTGCTACCAGGTGAACTGGCCCCCACCTCCTTGATACCAAAGTGACTATTTGGAAGCTGTGTACCGAGTATGAGTAAAGGTGACAGCCTTGTGTAATTAAATGGTCAATGAGCAATTTCCATGTAAGTACAGCATAATGGAACCTTGCAAAAGAATCTCTAAGCAGAGGAACAAACACATTTAAATACTGTGTTATTAGAGTCAACCTGTCCTGCTTCTGTTGTCAGTAAAAAGATGTCTTTGCACGTGTCTTTTTTGTTCCCTTTCTGTGCGCTATTTAAACAATTCTTGGGTTAAAGAGCAAAATCCTAACAAAACCACAAAAGCTAAAGATGGGTGAGAAGGGGTACATTCCTCTCTTTACCAGTCTATCGCCCAAGTATGAGTACCCTCGTAGAGCCATCTCTGAGCAGAATCCAGCCCTGCACCAGGAGCAGGAAGGACACTAGCCGACAGAGGTGGATCTTGGGTTCCAGTCTGATTTCTGCAAGAAACTCCGTCTGAAAGCAGTTCCAACTGCTGTGTGACTTGGTTCCCCAGCCATAAGATCAGAATAGGAATTTTCTTTTTGTCAGGGACTATGAGAGTGAAATCTATTGCTTAATTGTCAAGCACAGAGGACCTGCAGGGACAAGGATCCCATCCATAGGAAGATTCTTCATTCACCTCAGTGAGCCTCAAATATGTTCATTTGAACCTTTCAACACCTGCGATAAATACAGTGCCTCTGTTCTTATCTGATTGCATTTGAGGATCTCAAAGCACTGTGAGAACTTTAATGATCTTGGTGGTGCTGTTCCTGCTCGTATTAAAATCAATAGCAACACACCCTTTGATGTTAGTAGTAACACAGTCATGCCACAGGCTTTATAATATGCTGAGGAGGAAGGTATATATATCTCATGCTTTTTCCAGTCATAAAATAACATGGTTTTCTTCAGGAGCAACAGGAGTGAACCACACGTTCCAGCTTTAAGATCAGGATCCAGTTGGTCTGAGCAGGAAAACATTTGCTGAGAAGTTTCCTGGAGACTGATGACATTGCTACTAACGCAAGAGGCATTGTACCCACTGATGTCAGTGGTGTATACCCAAGCCACCACCTCCTATTCCTGTGCTAGACTATGCAACAATGGCTAGTTGTCAGAGCAGACAAAATGAAGACGAACAATCAAAAGGCCAAAAAACCTCTTAGCATAGAACAGAGACATTATAGTCTCTAATTACCAAACTGTCCTAAAAGGTGTTTGTGTTTTCCGAAGCATTCTGTCACAAGACCATCGTCAGGCTCATTATGAATGTAACCCACCAGCATCTAATTGGTATTCCAATATCTTTGAGCTGTGACCTAGAAAGAAAGAGCAGAGCAGAAGAAAGTAGTACACACACACACACACACACACACAAAATATCTTGTCGTGGTCCTGGAGTGGTAGGGCAAATGCCTGTTCCTATACTGTACATGCATAAACAGCTCTTTCTCAGCTGCAATTTAATGTTGCTATACCTTCGATTGCAATTACATTGAATCACATTGCAACAAATCTTTGTAATGCCAATCCCATCTTTCCACCTCATTGACAGCTTTGGAGATGCATCTGAAATTCATAGTAGCCTCATAGCCTATGGCAAGAGAAATCCATGCTGCTAAAATTTTATTTTAGAATTCAAGCTGGTTTCTCTCAGTCTAGGATGCTCTGGTTTTAATCTTTTGCTGCCTAGCACAGTGTATCAAAATAACCAGCCAATATTGTTAAACTGTCAGGGGTCTTCACTGCCGCTGAATTTTACCAGTATAAATAAATACTGTAACTTAAGGAAAAAAGAATCCCTCTGGACAGAATTTTTAACATTAATAGAATTAAGAGGAGAGGGAAAATGTGTATAAACTTCAACTTGACAACAGGCTTTTCCTTTTTTTTTTTTTTTTTGTACAGAAAGAAAAGGCTGGAGTGGAATATTCAGGCTGATTTACTGCTCAGGCTGATAGGGACTCCAGGCTGGATCCCAAAATTTGAACAACGTTCAAAGGGAGAGATATTTAAAAATCCCAGAAAAAGAGATATTTCCAAATTAATGGCATTGCCCAAATGCCTTGGCTCCTTGCACCCCACCAGGAAGGTTTATTATTTTCTGGTAAAATGTTGCTTGAATGGGGAGTGGTAGTCAGTGATGCGTCAGTGCTGCTCTTTGAAGACATTAAAAAGCTGAATGCACAACAAAGAACAGATGTTCCAGCATGCTTTATTTATGCACCCATCAGCAATCTTCCAATGACCACAAAACACAAGCTTTTTTTTTTTTTTTTCTTTTTTTCCTTTTTACTCCTCGCAATATTATTTTCCGATCAACTCACACTCTATTTTTCCTCCAGCTGAAGTCTTCCCTGAATTGGGGGGTGGTGTGTGTGTGTCTGTGTGTCTGTGCATGCACGCGTTTGTGTGTGAGTGTGTGCCTGCGCGTGCGCGTGTGACTGTGTGTGAGCGTGTGTGTGTGTGTGTGTGTGTGTGCTTGAAAGTCTGCTTCCACATCAAAAGCAGGCTTCTATTGAACTGTCGAACAGGTGTGGATTCTGCAATTAGATCACATTTCAGAGAGAGAGAGACACTGAGGGTAATAATGGCGGTGAATTCTTCATAGTCAGATGCAGCACCATAGCGACCAGTAACAATGAAGAATAATAGGTATTAGTATTAGGGTGATTATTTTTAGTTTATAGAATCATTTGATTGAATACTGCCATAAGGCACCGTTAACGTGTGCACAGCGCTTGCCAGCTGTAGAGCAAACTTGTTTTACTGGCACTTATCTGAAATTCTCATCTCTCCCCCACCCTCTCTGCTCACAATTGGAATGAAAGTAGCGATTAGGAAGTGAGATGTAAAGCAGATTAAATGTTATGATGGACTAAGATCCTGATAGGTTATTAAAACTCACTTGCATTTGGTGTTTTAAAGGCATAGCGTTTGCATATTTTTCCACCGGTCTACATCTTTTGAAGATAAAACAAAGGGAACATTTTAAAAATCCATTCATAACCAGGAGGCTTTTTCATAGTGAGCTTCCAAATTTATGACCTTCCTGTGTGTGTTTTACACCTGCGTGTTGTAAATATATATTAAGTATGGAGCAACTGTGTTACCAGTAACTGCGGATCTGATTTAAAGAGAGCTAAGGCCTCCGCACCGCAGCGGGCCAGATCCTCAGCTGATGTAAACTGGCATCTCTCCACTGAACTCAGAGGTGCTACATAAAGTTGCACCAACCGAGGATCTGCAGAGAGGGGAGAATGACAGCCTTAATTTGGAATTTCCCCGCATCTGTTGGTATAAATCAGAGGCCTAACATTATTGTCACATAATATTCTGGTGTAGCAGAGGTGCTGTGAATTTTTAAACATAGAGAGAACTGTTGATCTATTGTTCCTCTCCCACCCTCCTGCCTCCCTGCTTTCGGCTGGCATTGTAAGGAAGCAAGAGTATTGCAGAGTTGGACAACGTGGAAAATTCCGATCCTTGTTCTTAACAGATCTTGATATAGATGCTCTGTTTTCTCCTTAGGCACAGAACTTGGCTCTTTAGAGACCCTCATAAGACAAATAAGTTTTCCTCTGATGTCACCTGGTATCATAAATATGCCATTATTCCTTCTGCAATAATAATCGCTATTAAAAATAGTAATAGAAGTAGCAGTATTTGATAGCAGCAGTATTTGATAGCGTCCAAAAAGCATACTAATGGCTTCATCACAGAGGTGAATGTTGTAATCTATTTCTTGGAGACTAAGTAAACAAAGACTAAGTCTCACTCAGAGACTTAGCGTGCACTATGTAAACGTCGCGTTCCAATTTCAATTCCCTTTGTGCTGTTAATTATAATTATTTTTCAAAAACCATTAAAAATATTTTTCGAAACGCCTTCCATGTTCGACCGTGGTTGGTTTGTTTGCGTTCGACCCAGTGAGACACGAACAGCATTCTTACGGCATTCCTTGATGATCTGACAGTGTCTATGCAGATGTTGCAGTAGCAACTTTTTCCATACGATTCTGCTTTACAATCGTACTGTGCATTGACATACTGTTCCATTTATTCATCTGATTGAATACTGCCACAAGGCACAGCTAACGTATGTTAACAGTGCACAGTGCGCGTAGCCTAGTGTTCCTACTTCACGAGAACGCTGGCAAACACAACAGTGGGTGCAAACTAAAAGTCACGTGCTGAATTTTGGCAAAGGTTGGCGTAAAAACACCTCCAAGAGTTACATCTCGTGATGTAAATCTCAGTATGCTTTAATACAAGTCACAAAACCAGCAACGGGAATCTGTGGCGGATGTATGCACGTATAGCGTGCACCGACACTGTAATAAAACCACTATTGAAAATACTATTTCACATGTGTCTTAGCTTCTTTCTGTATACAAACCACACAGGTTTTTTCTGCTGTGATTTTCTTAGGGTTTTTTTTTGTTTGTTTCAGCGTTGGGTTTGATGGTTTGAAAGGCACACTGCTAAATCCACTACATTTTTATTCCTTTACACTCAAAAATATGCCGTAGAAATTTAATATGCTTTAAAATTTCAATACTGATGAGGAGTTGCATGCCATTTTTTAGCCCACTGAACAAAAGGCGTACTGAGTCACACATAGCCTATTCAAATAGGAAACGCAGATGCCTGCTAATTTATCTTCTCACATAAAGTCCGCTTACCAATCCATACAAGAATTGCCCCCATGTCTTTGCAGCGCTGCAGCCAAAACGGATGCTGTCACTCAGGGGGGACATGTGACCATTAGTGCCACCTCCTTGGGGAGCTCTTTAGCATACTGTCCTCCACTGCTGTAATTAAAACTAACAAGAGCAGTCTACAAAGGAAAAAGAGACAAACCTGAGCATTAAAGCTTGCAGCAAGACGGAGAAAGGAAGTTGAGGAAGCATTCCTATGCACTCCCAGAATGCAGAGGAAAGCCAGGTTTCTGTGGAGGTTATCAGGGAGGAGAAAAATGAATACACAGACAAGGCAGACCACTAGTTAGATGAGAAGATTATTCCCAAACCATTAGTTTAAGAACATGCTGATTAGAGAAAAACACTTATTTCTTAAAGGAAAAGGGGAGGAATGCTAGATATGCCCTGATGCACTTGTAGGAATAAATAGAATCAAAATCCCAATATTTCTCTGCTTCTGTCAAAAGGTGATGCTAAAGAAGAAATTAAATATTGGAACTAAGGTGGGGCAGTTTCCCCCTGAGCACAGTTTTGCCAGCAAATATGCAGTTTGAGGTTGACCACAACTACCCACATATTTAGTTTAAATTTAATGAATAGTTTTAACCATAAAAAGGCTCAAAAAATAGATGATGAAGTTAAAGCTCCTAAGATACACTGTTTTCAAAACTAATATTCTGATGTTCTGTTTCGGAACATTTTGTTCTCATTTCTGTAGGAAATTAGATTTTTAATGGACTAAAAACGTCAGAAAATAAAGAGAAATTTTATCTTGGATTTGGATGAGGCATATTTTTGTTTTCTAGTTCATACTGAAAAAAAAAGGGGGGGGAGAGTGGAATCCGTTTCTGGTCAACTGGGACTATATTTTCACTCCTGGTTTTGCAACTCAGCCACTGAATCAAAGCTTGATTATTTACTTCTGATGTAACTTTAAAGGTGCATGCTTGGTGCAGCTCATAGCATTTCAGACATGCCCAACTCCTGGGTCTCTTAGGAGAAGTGATAATGGTTTCACCTGAGAAAGCAATGGGTGGGTGGATGCAAGACCAGATGAGGATAAGACAAGTCGTTGCTTGTGTTCGCTCATTTTAAGAAAAGCCCCTATTCCACCGCTATGGTGATGAAGTTCTGCAACATCTAAATCAAGGCCAGAAAGCAGCAATGGGACAAGGTTCTGAAAGCTGCAGCTCTCTATAGCTAAAGCTTTGGTTTCCACCTTATTCTGTCAAACTCGCTTTGGGATTTGGCTGGAGCCCAGTGGTTATGGGATTAGTAGGGAGAGCCCTTGTGAAAGGGTGTTTTATATAGCACAGGTGATATTTCTTCTCTAGGGACAGGACACCTAACCCACGTATCTTCTTGTAGACCTAGTTCTTACAGTGGTTTTTCACCACAGGCCTATATATAGACACAGATGGACAGCTTTGTAAAGAACTCACATGGAGGAAATGGGAGCATTTGAAGGATGACTGACTTACGACAGGCACTTAAGATCTTGTCTGATTTAAAGAAGCCTGTCATAAACTAGATCCTTGAGAACTGCTGGGTTCTTATCACTGTCACAGTGATCAGGAGAGTGCTGAGTTTCAGTGCTCTCCAGATCTTCTGTGTATACGTTGGGCAGTAAGATATATTTCTAACAGAGGGTGCAAGGAAGGCAGCTGAATACCAGCATCCCTTTGGTATCAATGCTTTGTACCGGTGTCTGAAGCTTAATAACTGCATGAAAGTGCAATGTATTGGTGATGGAGAGGGAAGGAGAAGAGAGGAGGAAGTGAGGGAAGGAGGTAACTGGTGAAAGCTTAGCCAGTCTCATGAGATGGTGTGCGATGCATGTTGTTTTGAGCATTGCAACTGTCAACAACAGCTTAGAGTAGCTGGACAGTCATTTGGAACCAGATCCTGCTGCAGATGATCCCTGAAGGATATGGGGAGAAACAAGAGGTGGATTGGGAGCACACCATGACCAAAAGTCAGGATGTCTGTGGCCACAGTGGCTAAAATTTCGCTGGAACCCCACCTCTTCAGCTTTCTCTTCACAATTTTAAAACAATCCCTGAAAAAGGAATAAGCAAAAGGGTGTCACCATTCCAGAAGTAAATGCATTTGTTTGTTGTTCCTTTTTTTTTTCCCTTTTTTAATGGCAATGTATGAATGTAGAAAACAGAGGCTGCCATGATGGTTTTTTTCTTGATGGAAAATAGCATTGTTTGATAAGCCTCATTGCTTTGCTGGTGCCTAGAAAATTAATTCCTTCTAACTCACAGATGAGTTGACCTTTGGCTGAACCAGTCTGCTGTCATTTTGGGACTCCATTTTCCATTTATTCCAGGATAGATTCTACCATCTTTACTTCTGCTACAGAGTTCTTTATATCTCATGGTGTTCCATCAAAAATATACTAGTTAATGCAAATAATTAGACTTCCTAGTTGTTATTTTGAGGAAGCACTGCTTTAGTTGCTAAGCAGTTACTTTCTTATTCTAAGGCAGATCTGGGTACTGGTGTCTATAGACATACTTGCACTTTATCCGCTACCTCCAAAAATAACTTGACACCTCTAAGAGCACTGTAAAAATGTGGTCTGTGCCCCAAAGGACATGTATTTTGAATTGAATGTTGAATACTAGAGGCAAATTGGATGGAATAGGCTAAGAAAGCAGTGGGTCACGGCCGTGTTAGCCAAATGGTGTCTTTTCTGTTACATGTGATGTTATTCTGCTCCTATTCAGGCAAAACATGTGCTTGCAGGAGGTACCAGAGAGAACAGAAACATGGGAGAGTAAGAATGAAAGTAAGAAAGCGTGGTGAAAACAATGTCAAGAGAAAATGATGATGACATCCACCACTGTGAGAAGAATATGCTGTGAAGTCAGATAAAAGAGTTTGTCTGTTTGAAGTCAGAGGTGTTGAGTAAATATACTTAAGATGAGTGCGAGATGGAGCAGCAGTAAAATACCTGATAAACAGACAATACAAGCCACATGGCACTTAGAAAACCTGTTATAATTACATTTATTTCACACTAATAATAAAATATGTAGAAATCATCTATATTATTTAGGCTTGCAAGGTATCATTTGTGAAAACATGTAATACCCAAAAAGCCCTGCCACCGCCATGTCATTTGAGAAGTAGCTGTTAGCATAGCCAAACATTGTTTTCACAGCTCACATTATTAATGTGATCACCCTCCAACAGCTGCCTCGTGAATCACCACGACGCGACTCCCTGGCAATAAAAACGGTAATCCCGACCTGTCGCCATCTCACCATCACCACCACAAACTTGGATATCATATGCCTGGCTGTTGTGCTGTGCAGTCTGGCACGGTGTGCATGTGCATCGTGCCTGTGATGATAGAGAAAGTTTGAATCAATAAATCCATTACAAGGAGACAACAAGGAGGGGATTGCCACGAACGTGTGTATATTGACATTTAATGTTCCCCCATCACACTTATTTCCTGTACATGACCACAAAAGTCAAATACATACAAATATAGTTGAAAAAGGAGTCCTGTGGGCTCTGTGCAATAGATCCGGTCTAACACAAAAGCACGTGTTCTTTTTACTAGCAAGAGCTAAGCCCAACACTTACTGAGGAAGGAGAAATTTAGCTCTGGTTGCTATTTCCAGAATACCATTGATGGACTCTACAGAAATTTGGATTTCACAAACCTTTTTTGCAGGGAAATGATGAGATACTGAAATTGCAGTGGAAAAACTGTGGAAACGGAGAGTCACTGGAGAAGCCCTGAGGCAAAAACTTTTTTTTTAAATCTGGATCAAGAAAATATGCAAACTTTCTTCTCCCATTGAAAGACAGTAGATTTCTGGGAAGCAAAAAAAAACCCTCAGAAAAACCCAAACCACCACTCCAAGACTACTCACAAATTTTGAAGATGCTTAGCTTGAAGATTTTGCTGTCTATCCTGAGGATGGAGCATCCTTTATGTCAGCTGATGTTGGTTTATTCCATCCCCAGGCTCAGTCCTCTGTCACTTACAGGATGAAATAGTAGGTCATCTATATCAAGTTCCAAATTTTATTTATTCAGTAGCAGTTAGGTTTTATGATTTAAGGCTCTTAATGGGTGCTGGAAATTTTTGCAGAAGAAAAATGATTGATGAGCAGTAAGGAAATGTATTGCTTTATAGGCAATTTAGATTTTTTGTGAAAAAGGTTCCAAATTATTAATATAATCCCCTACATGTAAAAAGGGGGTTCAAAGTCAAGATATATGATACCCAAAGGTGTACAAACCTGCATATGCTTACAGCTTTGTTCACTAAAACAACCCCCACTAAGGTATTTTCACTGCATGAGCAGTACCCCAAAAAAGCCCACTCCCAAAGAGTCATTTTTGGAAAATATACTGTGGTGTTTGTTCAACTCTGTTGTAAAAAGAAAGGAAACAAAAGCAAAGAAATGAGAGGGAAAATGAGAAGATGGAGGGCTTTCCCTGTCTAATAACACATACTCTCTCTTCCTTCCCTCCTCGCCCCAGCCAGCTAAAGCAACTGGCAGGTGCAGTATTACTCTGCAGATGGACCAGGAGTGGCACACATACAGTTATATATGCCTGGCACACTCGTATTTCCTGCTTTGTATCACATGCCAGTAACCAGGCAATAGCCAGATTTGAGAGGACATCCCCAACAGTTGTTGTGCATGGAGAGGAACCAGTCTACTGGCAGTACACTATTAACCCTTCTCCAAAAATAGACTGTGCACTTAAGCCAGGTCAGTAATTCTCATTTCACCCCATCCTTTCACTGTCACTCTTTGTTTCTCTCCCCTTCCTTGTCATAACACAAGTGGAGAATATTTGGATGGGACAAGGGGGCACAGGTGTTTTTGCAGCACTTGCTTGGTCCAAACTTTGCACGAATTTCCTACTGTTCTTTCAGGTCTTCTAGTCCAAAACCAGACCCTTTTAGGTTGGGGGTGGAGGAGAATAAAGCAGGTGGAGGGGGAGGAAAGGTGAATGAGACTCCTGTTACTGTTCAAAATGATCATTGTATTTTACATGAAAACTACCTAGCTACAAAAAAAATGAATCTATGCTTTCATGAGAAAGACACAAATTTGCTCATAAACTAACTAAAAAATTGTGTTTATAGGTCTTTTGGCATCTAAAGGTACAGCTAATTATTTGGTAGGATTTACAAAACCATCTAAATGTTGCTTGAGATGTAAGAGGCAAAGTTTGTGTGAACCAGGCAGATTTAGAAAATCATCTATCTCTGGGGATCTAAGTATTTTGTTAAATATGGTCTGGTATAATTATGAAAGTGCCTAATTTTAAAATCTTCTCCAACACTCTTCATAATTTCTTCCATTTCAGGGGAAGGAAAAGTGCTGCTGTGTACATCTGTGAAAATAATGTCAAAGTAGTGGGACAGGTTCTTCTAACAAAGGCACTGGAGACAGGTACAAAGTCACAAGTTCACTGCTATGTTGTCCCTCCAGTGCAAACCCTGAGTGGTGGAGAACCTGTGTACCAAATCTCAGAGTCCCTCCACTCCCCACTGAAGTGGGTAACCAAGAAGAAAGTGCAAGGGCTTCTCAAAGCAAACTCAAGTGCCTTCTATGTGACACGTGCTCTTTGGAAAAATTTGCTCTCTAGAAGGAGAATATTTAAGGAACTCTCCCATGAATGCAGGCCTCAGCCAGTCTCAAAGCAGGAACAATTCTGCTCAAAAGAAATAACCACCACAATCATAAAAAGAAGAGATGAAAAAAGTTTGAACATTGCAATTAAAAAAAAAAGAAGAAAACAACAACAAAATTGGGTTCCTTTAAATCCTGACATTTATCACACCATGGGATTTACTTTTACTGCAGTATTTAAAGGATTTCCTACTCTTAGACTTGGGAATACTGCAAATAGCACAGTAAATTTAACTACTATGAGCAGTAAATGTCAAGATTTTAATGGTGCCTACTGTATGCCAGTTGGTTACACAGTCACCCATATGTGTTAACATGTAAGACCTGATTCTGCTCTCAGTTAAGTCTTTGTAAACCAGGAGTAAGTGCACGTAATTAAGTTGAATCACGTGAAACCAGAACCCAGGTCTGTATCCAAAATCTAGTTTGAAATGAGAACATTGGTCTAAACCTTGATTGCTTTCACCACTTCTTTCCAGAAAAAAACAACCCCCAAAAAAAAACAAACCAAAAAAACCCAAAAAACCACAACACACACCCCACAAAAAAAAACTCATTGAAAACAGAGGACTGAGATGGGACATCAGGATCCAACATTCAGTTCCCATTGCAGGGCTGCTAATCATGAGGGAAGAGAGTGGCCATCACTTGCTTTGCATTTATCTGTCTGGTAGATAAGAAATATATGAAGGCAGAGCTGATGTTCCTTCTGTGAGAATAAGACTCCACCTTGATGCATCATTAGTTCGGGTATCACAGAGAAGTCAATTAACTTCTACTGTCCCAGAGGACTTTTTTTTCCTCTTTAAGCCTCTTGAGCCTTATAATACCCCAAACAATATTCTTGTGCTTTAGAGAAGCTCCTTTACTTCACCCTACTGTTATTTTCCATAAAGTAGCATAAAGCCATGGAGGATACTGCAACCATATGTACCCAGGTACCACTGGCTGAGAAAGCAGTTGTGCAAAAAAGTGTGCTTAAGTCTGCTTAACAAACCAAAACCATGCTGAATGACATGTCTCTGAAGGCAAAGAATCTTATATCAAAAGAGCTTTTATTAGAAACATCCTCTGAGGCCAACATGAAAGACAAGCCCCTTCCAGTTGACCCTAGTAGAGGTGCCATGCAAAGCCACCAGCACCTACCTGCAGCTGTTCTAGGATGTCACACGTATTCTCATACCCTGCTGCCTCTCCAGCCAGCAGTGAGTGGCACATGAGGTTTCAGTGAGACCGTTCCTTACAATAAATGCCCAGTCGCACTATAGGTAACAAACCGGAAAATCATTCTGAAGTGTCTTAAACTCTTAAAACATGATGTGCCTTCCTCAGAAGTAGATCTTTTTTACAACATTAAAAACCAGACATTAGATGCAATCTCGAGATTTGATAATAAGTAAAAGATTCCAAAGTTTTGGTATGGCTAACCATATTTTCTTAGACATACCCCAGTTCTATTACCCAACAGAGGTTATTTCAGATCCTATTTTCAGTCTGCCACACACTAAGTACTCATCATTTTATGACACATAGTTACATGGACTAAGATAATGGTAATTATATCTCATACTTCAAAGCAATTACCCAGTGAGGTGAGGAAGGGCTCCTTGTTCCACATTCCACAATAGAGTATTTGCAGCATGGAGTTATTCACCTTTCTGAGATGCATTAGCTATTGGTCAGAGTCAGAAGCAAGATACCAGATTTAATGGATTAAAGGTCTGATCCATTATCACACATCTTATAATTATCCAGAAGCATAAGTCTTTACAGTAATTAATCAGTGAGAGATTAGTGAATATTCCCAGTGGGAAGATACTAAGTCTGAGAAATAAGTGTAGTTTGGTGATGCCCTTAATTAGATATTGACTCATTATCCAGAATGCTTGTGTTTTTGGACATGATGGCCACACACCCCAAAAAATTGCATTTGCTTGTCGTCCTTAAGGAATATAGGGTAATTTTTCCAGACATTTACATATGAAATCTATAGACTCTGTACTAGGGGGATTCTGTTTTCAGCTTCTCTGTAGGTGTGGATGTACATTTGTGGCTACTCTGGATGCAGTCAAAAAATGGAGGGGGTGATGAGAACAAGGCAGCAGTTCTGCCACTCTGAGCCCCAGAGGAGCTCAAAATAAGAGATAAGGGGATCCTCATCCCTGTTGCAGGGCCTTGACCATCCATGACATCCACGGATGGCTGGGGAGCCTCAAGTGGCCATCTAAGGAACTCTCAAAGACCAGGGAAGAGATGATGAACACAGGTTAACAAGGAAAAACAATTCCCTCTATTTAGGCTTTTGGCTGTTAAGAGCTTGCAACACCACGTGAAGATGATGTGGGTTTTATGCTCCTAATTGCCTTAATATCCAGCAGCTGGCCTCTGTGAAGCAACCCGTTCCTCATGTTTTGAGCACAACTGGTCAAAATCTCCCATCAACAGAAAAAGGAGCCCAATGAGGTCTTACTGGTCACTGGGGGTGTGAATTTCCTCCTTATTAGCTTCCTGTGTCTTTTACTATGCAAGGACTATTGCACTGGGTTAACTCAGTTTTGGTTTTCCCACTTTCAGGCTGAGCAGAGAGTCATCCCTCTCTCTGCCCAAATTCACAAAGTCCTGGTTTTCACCCCAGCAGACAGTGCCTATGGGATATCACTACTATTAGGTCTCGCCATGTACTACGTGTCTTTTCCATTACAATAAAGGTGTTCAATCTTTTCTGTCAATATCCCCATTAATATTACCTTTATTTGGGTTTTTTTTACTCAAGGCAACTCAGAAGGAAGCAGGTTTTCACAGCCCTTAAGGAGACAGAGAGCTAGAAGCGCGTCTCGAGCCTCCTCCACGCCTCGTCTCACTCGCAAAGGAACGGGCCAACACTGTGATGAGGTCTGTTAAAGGCTCCCTCAGCTCTTTAGTCGCCTCCTCTCATTCCTGACATCGTGTCCCCTTCTGTGTGCAGCACCATCGCACATTTCCTATACTCCAAATAACTTCTCACTCCTCCCTCAACTCCCTCCTTTGAGGAACCTTCCTTCTTTTTTCTCCTCATCAGTCATCTCATCTCTCTCCCCACCCCCCCCCCCCACCGAGCTGTAAGCTTACTGGAACAGGGAATATGCTGTATTCTCAAAGTACTCTATAAACATGTTTAATAACAATCTTTTTCAACCCTTGATCTTTCCTGGATGAATCCCACTTAATCCTCACTGAGATTTTTATGAATGGTTTTTCCTTACCCTTCGAGGCAACATTTTTCTGCTAATATTTTTATGTCAGCAACTAAGTGGGAGATAGACTGTGGCTGCTAAAAATAAAGAATAAAAGACAAAAAAACGCTAATTACTCAGATCAAAACAAAATCTGGAGAAGTGAGTCATAACTCAAAAGAAAGAGAAGAATGTCTTGCTTTTCACTGGGTAGGGGAAAAAAAAACTACAGAAAATTAAATTCTGCTCCTCTTACACTTAGGGGATTATTGTCATCTTTAAGTTAACTAAACTAGATATTACTGCAGCTCACATTTCTAGACTGCAAGTTAGAAATGAAAGATGTCACTAAAACACACGCGAGTTGCAAAGCAAGAAAGCCAAACAGCTTGAGCTTTACAAATGAAAGAGATGAAATTGCCACAGTACTAAATAAAAGGATTTAATCAAAGCAGAGAACACAAACTACTTCTGACTATGCAGAGCCACTAAGATAGTACAACTGGTAGAAGGCTGTCTGCTTGTACATTGTGCCAGTTACTGAACTAGCATGCACCAAAATAATTTGTAAGTAGGTATCTCTTGCTTTGGATTCTTATTTTAAGGAAAATTTCAGTATTGTGCAAACTATAAATATTTCCCTGATGCAACTACACTGAAGTATTTGGAACTAAGTCTTTTATGCATTATTTAGTGTTTCAACTGTGGAAAAATACTTTCATAATATAGTAACTTAGATGTCTGAGATAATGCTCCTGGGTCAAGTTCACAGATGATGTGAAGAATGATGTAAGATATATATGAGGCTTGCCATATCTTGCTCCTTCTGTAGCTTTTCTTAATACAAATCAACCTTTTTTTTTAATTTACTGGTCATTGAATTAATAGCCCTTGAAATGTGCCTGTATACATGATTGTGGGCAATTTTTTGCTATTATCAAAGGCTTTGTGCAGGTCTTGAGTCCAAAACTGGCAAAAAATTGTATTGGATGACTTAGAATTTGAGAAAAGATTGAAATCTGCTCATCAAAATGTCATTCAAAAATCACTTCTCTCTGTTATTTATTTAAACATTTATGGAAAATTACACTTTCAGAGAGGTGGGCAATTCTCTGAGATCAGTGTGCCCACCCGTCCCCAGATTGCTGGAGGGTAACCACTTAGCACACAACGCAGTGAGTAAACTCACTTAGCACACAACAGCTATACTCATCGGACCATAACATGGACTACATACTGGTTGTGGGCTATTTATACATGCCATTACTAGAGAGATATGTCTTTCACTTGCTGAATCTTTGTCTGCTATGCACTCAGTGCTTTAACTGCTATCATTACAAATGTTTACTCCTTCTCTAATGTATTATCAAATTGCACCAATTTTCATAATAAAACCTTTGCCCCTGATATAAATAGTTTATTCTTGCAAATAACAAAAAATGGGAAGAATTAAATGGGGTTTTTAAGAGATTATATACACTGGGAAAGATCGAGGGTATCATCAGTTTTAAAAAGAATATGCTCCTGCAACCCATCTTACACTTTCTGAAACCAGTGTTGGTTGATATCATTCTTCAGGCATGCAATCTGTCTTCAGAACTAACTTGGGGAGTGCTTCCAAAGTGGTAGCTTAAATATCAGCTACAGAAGACTGTCCCATCATTGAACAATATGACCTCAGTCCCAATGCCCTGTCCCTTAACCTCTGTTATGGAAGACAGCTCTGTAGTGAAGAACCTCTAATGCTGCTCAGAGGCACGGGATTTATTCCTGGTAGCAGGATGGTCAAAACCACAGTTTGGAGTTACAGTCAAGCTGATCCAAAGAGAAGGGGTATGAAGATATATTTTTCAGATTAAAAGGCCAGCCTCACAGGAAAGTTGTATTAATGATTTTTTGAAAGAGCAGAAATAATGAGAGTGAACATTGGCTGGTCAGATGCATGGAAGGTAGCTGTATAGGATATACTCTTTTATGCATCAGTGAAACAACTGAACAGTTGTTTTATTAAGTGATATTATGAACTCTCTGATCATAATAGCAGCTGCTATTTGTATCCCACTGGACTAATATGCTCTGTTTTCCCTATTATGGCACGTTTGGGACAGTTTTGGGGGGGTGAGGGTGGGCAGTGGGGAGAAATTGCAGCCACAAAATGTGCCAGGATTCCACATTTCAAACAATATGTTAAAAAATAGTTTAAAATAAAATGCTTTATTATTCTGTAGGTATGTTCCAAATGACAAGCAACTGATACAAGATGGAGTAGCTTCCTGTCTGTATTATGCAATATGTTTGCTCAATAAAGTCTTGCTTTTCAAAGAAAAGTGGGTGGGAGAGGCATATCTGTAAGTAAGTAAGTATCCACAGCTGGGTCCCTAGCTTGCTTATTTGTACACTCACAAGTACACCAGAAACTAGAGGTACTTCCAAGAAAGTACAGATCTTGGGGCAAGAAAGAACTAGCCTGGTAAAGAAAGGAGGCCACAGCTGCCATTTGCACCTGCCAAGTCATATTCACATCTCATCATTTGTTAGAGAAATAGTCACATCGCAACACAGTACTCCCACCCAAATCTCAGTTGTATTAGGTCCCTTCTGTTTCACTAGCCATTTGTGTTTGCCCATCCTTGTACATTTATGTGTCTAGCTGTAGTAGACATGGATTCTGGATAATTATTAGTTTTGAAAGGGTTTTTAATTTTAGAAGATGCAGTAGCAAAAATATTGTCAGACATATTCCAATTTAAATATTAGGATGATGTTTCATTGTCTTTCAGTATAAAAAAATTAGAAGAGATTATGATTTTTTTTAAATGATGCTACTTTTATATGATATTGCAAAGAGAATAAGGCACATTCCTTTAAACTGATTTTCAAAGCTATATCTGCGATCTATATCTGCTGTTTATGGATCACAACTAACTTTATAGTCATGTATAAACTGTACTTCTGAGTGCCGTAAGAGGTATCCCCTGTCTCACAATAAAAATATTATGGAACATTATATTTCCATATAGTAATGGCACTCTTATTTTACTAGTAGGAAAGGTATTGTACTAATTTAATTGACTAACATAAAAGTCTCACAAGCAAGATCAATATTTTATTTTCTCAACAGTTTTTGTCAATGAAGATTTAATTTCCCATGCAGAGAAGGTGTCTGTATAGCTCACGGATATAAGTGGGGTGTGGTCCTCTCTGTGGAGCCCACAGGCTTTGACTTCTTCCCCTATGCCATTCCCATGTGAGCATCAACATCAAAACAGAAGCCTAGATGTCAGTAAGTAGGGGTTTTATTTTTGACCCTATAATAAACTTATCCCTTGACCAAAAATCACATAAATTCTGTATGGTTTAGTTTTATGCCTGAACTAAAGATTTCTGACAGCTTAGCTACACTGGTTGGGATTTGAAGATAAGAAAACAAACAAAATGGAAAAAAATATGACTTAGCCTGTTTCACAGGTTTGACATCAGAAAACCGAGGCTTCTGTAACAGGGCAAATATTACCCTAATCTTTGTTGTAAATCTAGAAGGGTTGTGGGTTTTTTAATCTTTTTTAACACAGAAACACATACAAGTTAGCCTAAATACAGCATTGTTTAAAGACAATAAAATTAGACTGCTGCAAATCTGCAATTATAATGCAGAACCTCAGCACAATGGACAGATATGTGAACTTTCCCTGAACCTAATACCAAGTGCTGTTTGAGAGAAATTTTCAGTTGATCTGGGTCAACAGCTGATGCTGTGTGGAAGCCATTGGCAGTTCAGTGGTCAGAGTCAAGTTTCACATTGAACTTCTGCATTTGCACAAAACCAAAACTCCCTGAAAATTCAGAGGTTGTAAATTAGAGACAGAACTTCACAAGCCTCTAATTAGACTATAATCTGTCCAGAAAAATTTTATTTAATGTTCTGTTAATCCCCAAAGACTCCTCATTTAAAGGAAAGGAAATATATCCTTCCCACATGTACTTTCAGCCTGCTCCAGTAGTGATACCAGGCACACTAGACACGTTTTTTTCCAGGATACTAATATAATAGCCAGGCATAAACACTGAAATTCATCAACTTAATTTTTTTAAAAATTAAGTGAAAGATGTAAACATAATCTCGGTTTACATCATGAATGGAGAAAATAGTAAGGTCTGAAGCAAGTGAGCTCTGATGGAGTTAGATGGGAAACCTACAGCCCTTTTGGCCATTTCAGTGGGTTGGCTTCTGAGGAGAAGACACTTCCACCTGGAAAATGATGCTAATAATAAAAATTGTCATAATTATATACATAATTACTTGACACTTATCATTAATAACCATTGCTAATAAATCCGAAGCCTGAACATAATATTAAAATCCTGTTGCCATTCACACCTTGACAGCATATTTGTTTATCATTCTTTTAATTTTAGAACATACTTTGTGACTCTGAAGGTGCAGATGTGAGACGAGAGACAGAGCAGTGGCTGAAGAGCATCTCCTTTTTCTGCTTTCTGGCGTATAAAAAGACCTGAAGAAGGCATAAGACTGGCCTCAGATATATCTGTGGAGGACATTTTGGAAAGCTGGTTCCTAGAGGGAAAACAGAAAAGTGTGGTGAGAACCAACAAAGACCCTTTAACCACCCACAGTGTGTCAGGGCCCAGGAGGCCCAACTGGCCTTGCTGGCCCAGAGCAACCCCACACATCTAGGGGCCCCCATTTCAGCACAGCTTGGGGACTGCCAGGCCACAGAACATGCTGAACCCAAACCCCTCCATGGCTGGTGGCCTGGCCTGCCCTGGTCCTGGCCTCTCCACCTGCCAGCCCTCACAGTGCCCTGGCACTGCCATTTACCTTCCATTTTTGTATGGTGCTGGTGAGCAATGGGGGAATGGACTCCATTATAAAGCACAAATCTTTAGAGCTGGGTGCCTGATGGCATGTTCAGGGCAAATTCTCTACTAAGACATTCAGTGGCTGGCAACATGAAGATTAACTATATTTAAGTAAATATAGTTAAATAACACCTCTACCTCAAAACTATGTTTTTACCTATTATATTTTTCATTTTACATCCTGACACATCACACTCACTTTTTTCAGACCAGACAGAGCCGTCTTTAAACTACCTGTGAGTTCAATATCAACACAGATTCTCAACCTGGCTCTTAAAAACTCTTTATGCCTATCCTCAAAGTTGTATTTTTCTATCCCTGGACTTGACAAATAGCATGTGTGGTGAGGTGGGAAAGGTGTTCATAATTTCCAGCTGAAGCATTGCCTGGTGAAGTGTCAGCTTGGGTTACATAACTCATATATAAACAGACTTTTTGTGGCTGGTAGGAGAATAATTGGTTCACCTCATCTATTCCCCTACCTCACACAGCTGCATTGGCCTCTTATTTCATTATTCAGTAAAGCTTGCAATGACCACCACCTTCTTAACAAAACAGCATTTCTAACATTAAGAAAAACCTCACAGTCAGAATTTAAACCCTAAAATCTCCTCAGGAAGATACAAAGTGTTTATAGGTCTACTATGTTACCCTGAAGTTGCTCAGATCTGAGCCTTCAAGGTCAGTCTCATGGGAGAAAGACTAGTGTGGAGCTGAGCCACTGGCCTGAGACTCAAAGAGATGGTTAGCCGCTGCAAAGCTCCAGAGATCCTTCAGCCAGCAGACTCCAGTGCAGCAGGATGACCTTGTGTATTACACTAGAGGCCGTCCTCCAGTTTCAGAGCTGGGTAGACTAGCTCACGTGGAGAATCAATATATCACAACTAGTCACATGAAAATCCATGCCTTCCCTTAATACGTACCAGCATTTCCAGGCTAGTAAACAAAAAAACTGAGGCATGTTAAGTTGCTATACTATTGTAATAATAAATCATGACTTCTGAGGGAATGAAGAAGAGTGAGTAAAACCATTGCTGGCACAATCTAGAGTGGCCTAACAGTAACAGTAAGGATTCAAGGAAAGGCAGCAGGATTCCCCTATGAGCTTCTCATTGCATGAACCTCTGCAATACTATTGCTTCCTTCATCCTGTCAATATGGGAGATGGCAATGTTATTACATAGAGCAACAGCACTGTTACATGTAACATACACCAATGTGGTACAGAGGCTCAACATTCAGGTACCACACCATCATTTGAGGTAATTTTCTTGACCTTTCTGGGACAGGAACAAGGAACAACTAACCATATCACTATTATCCCAGCCCTTTGATGAGCCACTAGTGACTACATGTGGTTCTTCTTCCTATCTGAAGAAATAGACACCTGTAGAAAGAAATATTGAAGGCAATATGCTGTCTGACAGATACAGTTGAGAATTGCTGCCATAAGCAATCACACGTTGATACTGCAAAGAGCATATATGCTTCACAAAAAGAACCTTTTATCAATAATCCTTCTGCTCCATCATGTTCAAGCTTTCTAAACCTCCACTGACTTGTGCATCAGACTCCTCCATACACTCTCATTCCCCATTCCCATCTTTTCCACATCATCTTCAGCTCTTCCAGTCCTTCTTCCCCACAGAGCAAAGGAAGGGACCCTTCCCATGTTTGTCAGAGCCAGACTTGTTTCTGGACTTGTTGCCATTCACTTCTAGATGGTCATCCCTCCCTCTCTCCCTCCCACATTTCTTAGAGACTTTTCAGGCTACCTATACTAAAGCATTAAACTATATTTTAAAAAAAATCTTCTTGAATGATTAAGTGGGTAATAAACCTGCTATTTTTTTCTTTCTGCTTCTCACCTGGACTTCTATAGGTAAATGAATTAAAGATTTTTTCATTTTTACAGATTGTAAAATGAAAACAATATTTAAATCCCCTCTTGTCTTACTGGAGGTGTGAAGGCTGATCAAGGAATGTGCAGTACATGTTCTGGAGATGAGCAACACATAGCTGCTACTTGTCCAGAAACAACAGCAGTATCAGTAGGAGTACTGATTGCATGAGAAGGAATGTATGTATGCAAAGTGCACACATCTGTGAAGACCACACTTTTTCTGCTCACTTCAAATGAGGAACCTTTCCAGAAGAAAGGAAGAATTTTTATGTCATTGAACCGTTCCTCTGTTGCATCTTATTGTACAAGACCTGTATTAGAATTCTCTGGCAAGTCATCTTCAAAGTTTTTTTGTAAATACTACTACTTATGTTACCTGAATTTAAATCATAGTCAAATTTCTTGCACTCATGTTAAAAAGGTGGATAGAAAAAGAACTCCTTCTTTTAGCCTTCATCTTAAAGCTCAATTTTCTCAAACATGTGAGAGAGCAAATTGAAATTGTACAAATGTCCATGGAATAGGAAAGGTACACAGGAGATGTCTTTGAGGCCAAGCAAATGTATTGAAAACACCAAAGTTTCCTGCATAATTTTCTTGTATTGAAATGCATGTATAGTTTATAATAGCAAATTATTTCCTCTTTCAGGTATCCAATCAAAAGTTATGTGAAGTCCTACTATCCCAATTCCCCAACTGCATCATAGAGAGCAATATAATAAGGTCCCATTGACAAAAATATTCCTTGATTGCAAGGATCGTCGATATCCTGAAAATGAGTTTTCACAACACTAGAGGTGCACTTCAGCTCACTTTGCCAGGTGTTTGCATTGCAGTGATAATTTCCCGCACTGTGCTGGCTGCTGAATATGGCCCAAAATTGGAATCACCCCCTTAGGAGTATTCAGATTGCACAGAAAAACCCGGGCAAAGGATAGAACAGACAACCCTCACAAGGAAAAGAGCAGAGCCCCCTGAATGCAAGCTGCATCAGAGCAAGTGTGCAGGAGTCATGCTTACAGCTCTATACCAGCAGAAGTTTCTACATTGATATGCAGGAAAGCTCGGGGAGAATCTCAGTATCAAGTGTTCTCTCTAGTTCAAATCTGTATTTGGGGGGAGTAGGGGTGGTGTGCTTTGGGATAAACTCAGGTGCATGTGTTTGCACACACAGTGCCTTTTTCTTCTTCACTGGGGTATTTCCACAAATGCTTCTCTTAATCTGAATCTATCTATGTGCATGTGTTTGACAGTGACTTTCCCTCATCCTAAACAGCTGTTGAGTCCTAGTCTACAGTTTACTGATGAAGGAAGATTTGCTCCATTCCACACCAAAAGCACAACCTAAAACATTTAAGTACTGATCTTTTGTCTTCTGTGCATGCAAAAGGACAGATCAAGAAACAGGTGAGAAAGAGACTCAGCTCATGATGGTATAAGGGACCTCTCACACAACTTGCAGTTTCACATAGGCATGTGTGGCACCCCAGATGCTATGGGTGAAGCCCCACAAAGGTGACTGTTCACACTTGCACTGAGTGCAGGCTGCCCATCCGCAATGCCAGAAGGCATCACGCACGTGACAGTATCTGCCACACACAGAAGCTATTTCCCCTTCCCTTACTCCACAATGAGCAGACTGTGCCTCAAGTCAGAATACCAGACAAAAAAGTACTGACTTGCTGTTGATAACAATTTATTGACAGAAAGTTGAATTCCTCTTTTCTTCTGCCAATTATCTCTTACATAATTAAAAAAAATATTCCTCTTGATATAAACTTAACCAAGCAGTATTCCAAATTGCACCAAAACCAGTAAGTTGAAAAGCAACCAGTGATTTCAGACACCTTTCCATCCACTTACCTGATCTGAATGTCAGGAAGCTTGTTTTTCAGTAGCTACTCTTAAAGAAAGTTCCAAAAAGTAATAGCTTTCAAGTTGATGCTAAAAGTACTAGTTGCATTTGAAAATATTGTCCCTTATATTACTTGGAAATAGTGACTGAATGGTTACAAATTATAAGTCTGAGGTTTTGGGGGTTTTAAAATATACTCATGATGCTAAAACTTCCTTGATAATTGACCATCACCTATTTTAATGGAGCTGGTTTTTTTTTTTTTTTTTTCATTGATTCAATGTGATTACTCCAATTTGGACATACACTTGCTCCCTAGCAAAGGCAAGGAGGATTGAGTTTATTTGTGCAAGCAGCTCAAATCCAGGCTGTGTCTCCCAGTCCCTAAGGCACACATACGCTGCTGGTCTGGCTCCCCTGCACCAGGTGTGGAAACACTAAATCCCCAAATTGTCCATGGAGCACAGACACCCCTGAGCTGTTCATTCCAAGAGCTCTGCACATAGAAGTTTGAGCTGACTGGGTTTGCCACTTGCTGACCCTGGGAACCATACGTAGCCCATTGCATAATGAAGCAGCACCGTATGTCCATGTATCTTCATGACATGGAAAAGCAAGCATTGCCCATAATCTCTAGCATTTATGATCCATAAAGAAGTGGAAGGAATGCGAATAAGGAATATGTGTTTTGAACAAAAGATGTCTGTGGCCACTGACACTGTCACTAGAATCAATCTCTTCTCCTGGAGTCATGGCACTGCGTTGGTACTGCAGGCCTGGCGTAATGCACCCTGACTGCAGCTGTGTCTGCTTTGGTTTTGTGAAAGAACTTGCAAGTCTAGCATGGTAACTTGTCATCTGCAAGCCAGGAGTTTTATTCACAGTTTGCTAGAAGCCACATTAAATAGCAACATCAGTCTGGAGATCAGCTTCTGCAGCAATGTTCTTATCCTTAAGCCTGTGCAGATGGGTGATTCCCTGTGTGCTTGCTTTAATGGCTGTGCTGCTGAAGACACTAATATTCTAAGACATAACTCTCCAGGGGGCTCTTGATATGAGAGCAAAATGAAATTTGTGTCCGGTTTGCCTGGGCCTCACCAGTGCCCTAACCGCAGGATGCTGTATTAGAAAGACACCCTTTGTGGGTGCACCTTTCACAGAAAGACCATCAGAAAAACCTGAAACATTCACGGTATTTAACCAGGCTCATAAACAGCGACTTCTCCAAACAACTAGAAATATTTACGCTTCCTATTTTCTTGGAGTTCAGGAATCTGTGGCTTTGTTACCAGTGCCGCCTGTGAGGTTATTGAGAAATTAATTCTACTGTCAATGTGTATAGACAGAGCTTTGCTATAAACACGCACCCAAATAATATGTATTTTGTCTTCCTTTCCTCCCTCCAAGCACTGTGCTAACAATATGACTCTTTACTATCAGTACAACTTGCGATTATGTAGCGATAAGCAATCCACACTCAATATGCCATCCTATTAGGCAGTGTTAAGTTATTACAGGTCGTATCGCTGAGCCTAAATAAGACCTGACAGAAAAGCTCATTAAATCTGAAAAAACCTCAAATAAAAAAAAAAAATCCCCTTTTCCTTTTTTTTTTCCCCTAACTAGATTGAGGTACTTAGCTCAAAGCTCCCAATCACCTTTGTGAGAGCAGCCTCCTGTGGCGCGGGAGTCCCTCACAGAAGGGCTGTACAATTCCCAGCATCGGATTAGCACCAGTTGCACCAGTCCTTTCCCTTAGTTGACCCTGCAGGGAGTGGGAGCTAATGTACTAATTCCTCCTTCCAGACCCTTTGGTTTTTCTGGTCTCACGAGTCGGCCTCAGTCCCTTGAGCACTGATGACACAGAGAACATCTTTCCATTCATCCTAAATATAGCACCTTGCCACTCTGTTTTTTCTAGCTGACAGACACAACCCGCAGTGGCTGCCCTTCTTGCCACACAAGTCCCACTGCCCAAAGACCAAACAACAGACTATTACGGAGATGAAGAAGTTGAAATGTCAGCATATGCCACTACTTGGTTCACAGTTTGCTCTAGAGACAGGACTTCATCAATTAGAAAGCATAGCCAGCTATCATGCTAAATGAAACTATTAAATGTCTTGTTTTATGCCTTGGATAGTCACCCCTTCAGTTACCACCCCACAACACTGGCCTAATTTATTTGTGCAATTAAATGCTGTTAGAAGGGGAAAAGAAGCTCAAACCTAAAACTGTGGCTCATTCACATTGACAATACACAATTGTCTCAACCACACTGATTTTAATAAAAAATTAAACATCAGTACTGGCAAAGTGATTGTGTGATTCCTCTTCATGGGGTAAAACATCTACTCATTTTAATTTAGTGTACCTGTGGGCCACAAAGGCTGCTGAAACCATCTTGTCCTTTGCACAGCATTTTGGTCTTCACTAACGGAGTATGAGGAGCCCTAGTGGCATGTCCAGTATTGTGTCTTCATCTCACAAAGTGCTCTAAGCTCCTGCTGAATGTTAAGCAATTTTGTAATCCGACTGAAGTCATCAGGATTAGCCAAATGCTTAAAGTTAAGCACAAATGTGTTTTCCTGGATCGAGGCTCAGGGGAATACGGCATTGTTGTTA